>NC_132893.1:16228026-16574803 GCF_030463535.1 Salminus brasiliensis | reverse complement strand
AATTACTCTTGCGCCACCAAGCCTTATGTTGGCCTCATGTTCATGAGACTTCTAGAAGAGTCTATGGGTTTCGGTAGTGTATGCTCTATCGGAGCTGTTTCACGTTCAGAAGGAGTTTGCTGTCTGGTTCACTGGTTGGTCGCCAGTGAGATACAACGTCCGGTACCCTTGCACTCTAGTCACGGAAGTTTATCAGCGCCTGACGAGCGCGGTTTGGGTCCCTGTATCTGGCTTCCCCCCTCCGTTAGGTTGGCCCAGCCTCGCTTTGCTCCCTGGCTGCCTACCAGCCTCAGGTGGCCTTAAGGTTTTGCCCGCATTAGTTTGTCATGTTTGTCTTGTTTATCCCTCTCTGTTTTTTCTGCACTCTTGTGTTTTCCCCTGTTTATTTAATAAAACATTATCATGCATCGCACCGTCCCTGCGAGTGTTCACCCGTCCATGTCTAGCTTAGTCAGCATGACAGTATCTAAACTTCTGGTTTCTATTGTAGGTATCCATGCTGACTTTTGCATTTGTGTTTCAAAGCTTGAGGTGATTTAAACTATACAAACTATATATAAAAAAAGGATTTTGCTTTTGAGTTTATTTGTGGCTTTTGGTGAGGGGTGTCAAATAAAGCCATTTTGAGTTTATACAAATCGTGTTGTCTCTGTGTGCTAGGCAACTAAATCATCATAGCAATGCTCAATTATATAACAGAAAACCTTCCCTGGACAGTAGAGACAGTTACCCTGACAAAAGCAGGATAAATGTTTTTTTAAGACCCTTGATTTTGGAAAAAATAATAATGGGTGATCCTTTTGCCCATTTACTATACTCCATTAGTCACAGTCCAAATACAACTCCATTCAGAAGTCTGCATCTAGCCCATTACAGTTCATATACCTGGATGTATTCTTCCTCTGCCTGTGTTATTGAGGATCAGGAGTCGACTTGTGAGGACTTGCCAAATATCCCAAAAGGTGTTTCATACCAGTGTCAGTGCGGGAGGCTGATGCCTGAGCAGATAACTTACAGCCGTTATAATTTATAAGTATTACTGTCATAGAAGGTTTTTTTTTTCTTTTTTTCTTGGTTTAATTGTTTCTGGGGTCTGTTTAGTTTTGTTTAATTCCATTCCTAACATAGCTGTTTAATGTTTCTGCTTTAGTGGAATTTCTGAATCTGAATGTTCTCAATTTTACACTTTTATCTATAGTACATACTACAGACACATAAACTAGTTAGTATACTAGCGTAGCATCACCTACGGTCACATGAGCAAAGAGCACATCAAGAAGTCATGAAAGTGCTGACCGAAGGTACAAGCAGATGCTGGCACAGAAAATCTTGCGCACCTATATGTGAACTCTGCTGAACTCATGTCAGAAAAAATCCAAATTTATCTGCAGTGACTGGTCATTACCAAGTTACACACCAGTAAAAACAATACTCATGGTAAGATTGACCTGGCCAGCTCAGTTTTTCTACAGCTTCAACGTATTAAGATAATCTTAAATGGTCAAAAGAGTGTGTTTCATGTGATGTTTTTTAATGTGAGCTGATGGAAACCCAGCCCTGTAGCAGACAGCACAGACAAAATGTCTAAATATAACTGAGCTGTATTAATGTATTTATAGTGAAGATTAAAGCTGAACAAAGAATTTTGGATAAGAGGATATAATTAAAGACAGAGTGCAGAATTGACTCTCTGTGCCGTGACTTGATGAATATTTAATCAACTCTAAAGTAGGTGCTGCTGAATGAGACTCACACATACATACCACTGAGCTGGGGAAGGATGGGGAGAGCAACAGGGAGATGATATTAGAATATACAGTGTGTATATGTTCATGTGAAAATTAAAAAAACAGAGACAAACATTTACAGATTTTTGATGATGTTTCCGTTGAGATACTGTGAAGGATATGACAAAACCTTTTGTCTTGCACCTTTGAGGTAGTGCACTGTATATTTTGAAGTGTTTTAGTATCATTATCCTGCTGTCTTTTCTTTCCTTGCTGGTCAAAAAGAAAAAGATCTGATGAACAAAAGCTGAACAGTTCTTAGACCAAACAAGGGTAGATGTCTGGATGTTGGAGAGACCCCCAAGAGGAATGAAAATAAAATGTGGATGATGCTCTAGTCCTGCTTGATAAGTTTGTAACGTTGACTTATTTTTGCTTTTTCAGAGGTCTGTATTGTTTTGTCCCGTTTCTGAATGTTTGTGATAAATGAACCCAACTGGTTTGCTCAGCAGCAGCAATTGGAGCAACAGTTTGCTAATACTAACCTACCTAAAGCTAATTAAATGGCTCTCTCTAAAATATATTATCGTATTTGATTGTACAATTATCCGGGATTATGTAGATTTGTGCACAGTTTGAAATGCCATTCTAGGCAACATTAGCTAGATAATGGTATCTGTCATGCTAATGGAGCAGTAGTGATGTTTGATAAAGTATAAACCCAAGCACCTAGGCATTTTGCTTCTACAAACATTTGTGAAAGAATGGGTCACTCTCAGGAGCTCAGTGAATTCTAGCGTGTTACCATGATAGGATGCCACCAGTGCAACAAGTCCAGTCGTGAAATTTCCTCACAACTAAATATTCCACAGTCAACTGTCAGTTGTATAACAAATGAATGGGAATGACAGCAACTCAGCCACTAAGTGGTAGGCCAAGTAAAATGACAGAGCGGGATCAGCGGATGCTGAGGAGTATTGTGCACAGAGGTCAGCAACTTTTTGCAAAGTCAACTGATTAGCTCAAGAACAGTGCATAGAGAGCTTCATGGTTTCCATGGCAGAGCAGCTGCATCCAAGCCTTACATCAGCAACGCAATGCAAAGCGTCGGATGCAGTGGTGTAAAGCCCACTGCCACTGACAGGTCAATTTCATGCTCCCAACAGTTTGGGGATGGCCTGTCCCAACATGATTGCGCACCAGTGCACAAAGCAAGGTCCATAAAGAGTCCTGACCTTAACCTGATAGAACACCTTTGGGATGAATTAGAGCGGAGGCTGCGCTTTTGGAAAAATTGACAAAAATTCCCATAAACACGCACCTAAACCTTGTGGAAAGCCTTCCCAGAAGAGATGAAGCTGTTATAGCTACAAAGGGTAGCCTGACATCCTATGAAACCCGATGGATTAGGAATGGGATGTCACTCAAGTTCATACGGGTGCAAAGGCAGGCTAGCAAATACTTTGGCAATTAACTGTATATTCTGATACTGTCTGGATACTAAATGCATGTTAATACCAGGTGTAAACAGGCCCTAAACCTGCATGGATCAGGATACTCATATCTTATAACCCAGAAAAAGAGACTTTACTTAGAAACACAAGTCTCATGGCGAATGAATATAATTTTTGTCACACAGATATTTACTTCCAAAAGGACTTGCTTGAATAACTTTGAAAGCTCAAGCCCCCCCTTGGAGAATACTGCTGAAGGGGCCCCAGGTAATTTGAGACCCCTGCCATATACTATAATACATCAATAGAATTAGATGTAGACTAGATTTTACTTTTACTCTACTGTACTCTACTCTACTTTATTTCATTCTGTTTTAAAACAAATTATACCTCTACTGTCTTTTAAACTCTTAAAATGCCACCTTCTGCCATAGTATGGAGCTTGGGTACACGCAGGTAGTTAATAAAAAACAGAGCAAACAGGCAACAAAGAAACACCATCTGGGAAATAATCCGGAGCCAGATACTTACAAATAAAACAAACATAAAATCAACCAAACAGGTCAAGCAAACATACCGAGGACTGAGACAAAAAAAAGAAACAGAAACAGGACAAACAGGGCAAGCCAACATACCGTACACTGCGGTGAACATGTATAAAACCAGACAAAGGAGTGCTGAAACAAAGGGTTATATCTATCTATCTATCTATCTATCTATCTATATACACTGCTCAAAAAAATAAAGGGAACACTTAAACAACACAATATAACTCCAAGTAAATCAAACTTCTGTGAAATCAAACTGTCCACTTAGGAAGCAACACTGATTGACAAACAATTCCACATGCTGTTGTACAAATGGAATAGACAACAGGTGGAAATGACTGGCAATTAGCAAGACACACTCAATAAAAGAGTGGTTCTGCAGGTGGCTGATCTGGCTGATCTTTTGATCACTTTTGAATGTTGGTGGTGCTTTCACACTCATTGTAGCATGAGACAGACTCTAAAACCCACACAAGTGGCTCAGGTAGTGCAGCTCATCCAGGATGGCACATCAATGCGAGCTGTGGCAAGAAGGTTTGCTGAGTCTGTCAGCGTAGTGTCCAGAGGCTGGAGGCACTACCAGAAGACAGGCCAGTACACCAGGAGACGTGGAGGAGGCCGTAGGAGGGCAACAACCCAGCAGCAGGACCGCTACCTCCGCCTTTGTGCAAGGAGGAACAGGAGGAGCACTGCCAGAGCCCTGAAAATGACCTCCAGCAGGCCACAAATGTGCATGTGTCTGCACAAATGGTTAGAAACCGATGCTATGAGGGCCCGACTTCCACAGATGGGGGTTGTGCTCACAGCCCAACATCGTGCAGGGCGCTTGGCATTTGCCAGAGAACACCAGGATTGGCAAATTCGCCACTGGCGCCCTGTGCTCTTCACAGATGAAAGCAGGTTCACACTGAGCACATGTGACAGACGTGATAGAGTCTGGAGACACCGTGGAGAGCGATCTGCTGCCTGCAACATCCTTCAGCATGACCGGTTTGGCAGTGGGTCAGTAATGGTGTGTGGTGGCATTTCTTTGGAGGGCCGCACAGCCCTCCATGTGCTCGCCAGAGGTAGCCTGACTGCCATTAGGTACCGAGATGAGATCCTCAGACCCCTTGTGAGACCATATGCTGGTGCAGTTGGCCCTGGGTTCCTCCTAATGCAGGACAATGCTAGACCTCATGTGGCTGGAGTGTGTCAGCAGTTCCTGCAAGATGAAGGCATTAAAGCTATGGACTGGCCCGCCCGTTCCCCAGACCTGAATCCGATTGAGGGACATCATGTCTCGCTCCATCCACCAACGTCACGTTGCACCACAGACTGTCCAGGAGTTGGCGGATGCTTTAGTCCAGGTCTGGGAGGAGATCCCTCAGGAGACTATCTGCCACCTCATCAGGAGCATGCCCAGGCGTTGTAGGGAGGTCATACAGGCACGTGAAGGCCACACACAATACTGAGCCTCATTTTGACTTGTTTTAAGGACATTACATCAAAGTTGGATCAGCCTGTAGTGTGTTTTTCCACTTTAATTTTGTGTGTGACTCCAAAACCAGGCCTCCATTGGTTAATAAATTTGATCTCCATTGTTGAATTTTGTGTGATTTTGTTGTCAGCACATTCAACTTTGTACAAAACAAAGTATTCAATGAGAATATTTCATTCATTCAGATCTAGGATGTGTTATTTGAGTGTTCCCTTTATTTCTTTAAGCAGTGTGTATATGTATATCGTTCACAAATGTTTATAAAAGCAGTCTGCATGCCTAGGTGCTTGGCACATACACCTGTGGCCAGACTAGGACAGGCAAGAAACAGACAGAGTCATGTGCTTGTGAGCACATGATAAGGCCAAACAGAGGCAGGCGTGACACCTTGTCTTTTTCATTATTTTATTGACAATGTCAATTTCTTGTTGTGGCCCTAGACTCATTCTTCACTACATTCTCCACAAATGTGGATAGGAGAACAGTACATTAAGGGGGTCCGGAGGGCTCACATGTTTGAGGGTCAAATTTGTCCAATTACCCACCCAGTGCTAGAAGCCAACACACAGAACTGTATAAGTTTCTACCAAAGTATGTTCTTAAAATACACATAAATATTGTGCTGTGAAATTAGCCAGGGAGGTGGTCCCATTGTCTTATAATTAGTGCATATTGAATTAATTTAAAGTGATTTGAGCTTAGCAAATGCAACCAGTAGGGATTAATTTAATGCAGGCAGTAGTTCTGAAGGTTCAATGAAGGAAGAAAATCTCTAAACATAACTTTCTCTCTAATATTCTCTACACCCTTCGAGCTTCCCATCTTGATCTTCCTGCTGGTCAGCCTGAAGTCCTGCCCTATCTCCCCCTCCATCCAGAAATGATGGTTGATAGCAGAGAGAGACAGAAGAATGGCTGCCATTGCCAGGGTCAGTAATAAAAGTGCCAGTTGATGTGCTGCCGCAAAGGGTTATGTTGCACCCTTTTACTCCCCCTACATGCTGTCGATCTACATATATTTCTTTATTGCTCTCTTTTTCTCTCGTAGTCTCTGTCTTTCTTTCTCTGTCCTTCACCCCCTTTCCTCCCTTACACAGAAAACGCTGTGTGTCCTGATGGTATTCTAATGCAAACCATGGTGTGTCAAAATGTTTTTCCCCTCTCCTGCTGCCTGTTCCTCCATCTGCTGTTGGGGCACAGGCACCAACAGCCGCCTGCCTGTCACAGCGTGCTATGAAATTAGCCAGGGAGGAGGCACTTGCTAGTGCTAATTACATTTTAATCACTAAAAAATGTGTTGGCAAATCAAGACCTGATTGCCATCTTGAAGCTATTTCTCTCCCTGCAGAGGGGATAGGGTGTGTGTGTGTGTGTATGTTTATACATATTTTGACAGTAAGGATTTTTTTATGGTCAAATTAACACAAGTAAAAATATATTGTGAAATAAAATCTTGGTAGAAATGAAAGAGATGGTAGTGGATCTTCAGTTTTTGCATCACTGTAGTCCATTATCTTTTTTGTGTAGTTCTGATTACAGCTGCTAGAGGCATCCTCTCAAATGTGGAAAATCTTACGAGTTGATTGTCCTGTATGAAGCATGAAAAGTGCTATTTTATATAGAGTATTTATTAGGACATTCAGGTTTCACATTTGGTAAATGTTAACCTCTTCAAAGCCTGCTAAAAGTTGATTGACTGATGGAAGTCATATATTTTCAAATATGAAGTCATCTTTCCTCTAATAATCAGCTTGACTGGATCTAATGAAGCTGAGAAAGATGTAGTTTAATGCTCTTTTGTGAGTTCCAGCTACATATTAAACTGCTCTTAGCATATGCATGTGTCACGTGTAATGCAGGACAAAAAGACATTTTGAGATTTAGTTAAACTAATTTAGTTTAGTATTTCTCTCTTTCCCTATGGTTCAATGACTTGTAACAGTAGTGGAATCCTTACAAGAGGTCTTCTGTAAGAATTAACCATTTTACCTGGTAAAGAACAATTCAAACTACTGACACTGTTCTACGGATTTAAAATAAAGCAGGAAGAAAGAGCTATATATGCAATTATTATGACAAGTTTTAGTCTCTGCACAAGCAAGGTTAAGGCCATTTCTTGTCTGTATAATTTTGAGTGGGAATCTTTAGATTTAGCATCTCAAACACAAAAATTGTGTTTTTATCTGATTCTCGTGTATGAATGGTGTCCAAAATAAGTCACTTAGACAGTTACCCAAGATGGAGTTGGCACAGCCAGATTGCAAAAGAGGTAAAGTTTTTAGTATCAACTGGGGTGGTATGCATTACCAATATGAACTCCACAAGTAGGAGGAGGGGGTATGGAGAGAAGGAGAGGTAGTGAAAAGTGTCAAGGGTGCAGCTTTGCCAAAAAAGACACCAAAACCCCACAAACTGAAACTTAACATATTTCTACTTGACATGTTATTTAAGTAGCAATGGAACAGGTCTTGAGTAAGCAAGCTTTCATAAAATCATTTTATGTTTTCCCTGTGTTTCTCCTCATGCAAGATTCAACACAATTCCCCTCCTCCACGTCAGTGCATCTGCCATCCTCTCCCTCAGGCCTTTGCTGTGTCCTGGAAGGTTAGGCACCAAACAGATGCGAGCTTAATCAAAGATAAAGGAAGGATTTTCAGACAATTAAATACATCAAATTGTATTGTTTGTGTCATTATGGAACTCCCTAGGAACATTTGGGGAACTAGGAACTCCCACTTTGTATGCATTTTAATCACCAAATACACAAAATGATGCATGTTGCTATCTTTTTTTGTCTCTTCACTTCTGTAGTTTCTCTACTTTCCTATGTATATTATATAACATGATTTAAACATGAACAGTAGACACTGAAACAAAGACAATTCATCATTTACATTATGACAAACAATCCCATTCTCTTTCTCTCTCTCTCTCTCTCTCTCTCTCTCTCTCTCTCTCTCTTTCTCTCTCTCTCTCAACACATGTATAAAAGATTGGTCACACAAAAGGGGCAACTGAACACTCTAAATATGGCCCCATAAGCACTATTACTAAAATGTTTTGTTTATTTCTTAAATAGTTGATGCATAATCGTTTCACATATATAAAATATAAATACATTTAAATTACCCTTATGAGAGGTCTTCTGTATGAATGAACCATTTTACCTGGTAAAGAACAATTCAAACATTCAAGCTTTGTATGCCTTTTAATTACCACACACACACACACACACACACACACACAACACTGTATGTTGGTATCTTTATTTTGTCTCTCTACTTCTGTAGTTTTTCTACTTTACTATGTACATTACATAGCAGATAATAAGACAAAGAAAATTCATCCTTTCATATTATGACATGCACATTTGACTCATTGACTTCAGTACTATCAGTGCAGATCAGTAGGTGTCTGTAAGATGTGCAGACCTGCAACACATTTAGAGTAAATAAATAACAATTTGATGGCCCCATGCATTCCACTGACTGAGACAGTGGCCCAGAACTACTTCAGTTACCAATACCAGTGATAACAATAATCATGGGCATGTAGAGACAATAAATTAATAATTAAAATTAAATAATAAGCAAAAAAGGTTGACTCTGAAATGAAGAAACTTGTTTATTGAGGGATGACTGCAAATACACAAACACACACGCACACATACAATGTTCTCTCTAACTTGTTTTCGTAAAATAAGGGGATAAAAGAAAGAATTGGCTAATCATTTTGCTCACCACACCTGACACCACACTATTAATTTTAACTGTCTCCAGTGACCCTGTGGTTTGTTGCCTGTCACATCAAGTTTTTATTAGAGAATTTTCCTCATCATTAGTCATGGGCCAGACAGCTATCATTAATATTCCACACATTTCCATCTTTCTCTATTTGCCTCTTACCAGCAATACATCCGGAGCCCAGCTGCCTTACCTGTACTGCCATCCACTTCCCCGTAGTCTGTGCAAGTTACTACAGAAAAACACACACATAAACTAACTTGCAGGATTTCAGTTTTAAACGAACCAGTCTCTGTCTGTGGAACAGCTATGGCAAAACAAAAGAGTTTTAACCATATTGAGGCCCAGGCTTAACCATATTGAGACTGTGTCTGTGCCCCAAATCAACCCCAAAAATGTAGAACAACTAAATCAGCTTGTTTTAATAATTTAATTAGTGTTAAATTCTCACAGACATCTCAGCTCTGTCTACTTAATATTAGATAACTAAATGAACGCAGTCATTGTAAATGTAAATAAAAGTGATCAGAAATTTGTTTTTTGTCTGAAGCATGGATTAGACCTGATCAATATTTAGCACTAAATGAAGCCACCCCCGCAGGTTATAAATACGTACATAGGCCTAGATTATTAGGCAGAGGAGGTGGAGAAAGTATCATTTACCAGAATACACTAGATATTATTCAGAAACACTGCGACACCTTCACAGTCTATACATTAATATATCAAATCCAGGCACAAATAAGAATTCATCCACACTCATTAATATTTATAGGCCTCCAGGGCTCTACTCCGAATTTTTAAAAGAATTTAGTGATTTTTCCATAGACGTGGCAGTATGCATTTACAAAGTTATAATGGTAGGAGATTTTAACTTTGCTCTAAATGCTTTGATCCACCTTAGACAAGGTAGCATCACTTAAATGTAAAATGACGTGAAAAAAAAGCTTGCACCGTGGTACAGTGATCAAACCTGTACCTTAAAACAAACTAGAGTGGAAGTGGCGGACAACCAAACTATATTTTATTGAGTATAAAAAGGCAAATCAAACACGGCAATCACCCAGTCTAGCTGACTTACTTGTAGAACAAAGGCTGGAAGCCTTCTGTCCACTTCCACAGCTAGAGATAGAAAGAAATATTTTCTCAGCAAATTGTACAACCTCGACCCAATTCCTCAAAAATACTAAAATAAACATCCCAGTTATAATCAGACCTGTTTTAACAATTGTAAATTCATCCCTTAGCTAAGGTCATGAACCCAAAACCCAAAAAAGTTAAATAAAACCAAATCTTGATCCTAGTGTACTGTCTAATTACAGACCCATCTTGAACTTAACATTTATATCCAAGATATTAGAAACAGTTGTGGGCCAACAACTCTGCTCATACCTGAGTAAGAATGACATGTATAAGAAATTCCAATCTGGATTCAGATCCCATCACAGCCCTAGTGAAGATCACAAATTATCTCTTTCTTGACACTTATCAAGGCTATGTATCATGATTAGCTTAGTGCAGCCTATGATACAATAGATCATACTATTCTATTAAAAGAACATGTTTGGAATCACAGGAACAGCCCTATCATTCAAATTATATCAAACCAGTTCGTAAAGATAAAAGATTTATCTTCAGATTATACAAAAGATATGAGATATGGAATTCCGCAAGGATCTCTTTTAGGACCACTATTATTCAGATTATGCATGTTACCACTGGACCCAGTTATAAGCAGACATGGAGTTAACTTCCATTGTTATGCAGATGACATGCAGCTCTAAATATCAGCCAAACCTGACGATAAATCTATATTAAAGAAAAGTTTTCCTACAGGATGCAGAAAACTAGTACACGCTTTGTAGCCCTCCAACTCTGGATTAACCTTCCAGATAATGTTTGGGACTCTTCAAGTCTAAGCTGAAATCTGCTCAACATGCTCTGCTCTCTATAAACTGATACTGCTCAAAAATCTCTGCTCTCTATAAATCCACTCAGAACTAACTCTGTCTCTTTACCTTCTCTGAGTAAATGGCCATCCGCTCATCCGGGCCGACCTGTTAGAAGGCTGACTGCTGGGGTCTCCTCTACCTGCATCAGACCAGCTACCGCCCACCAGTCTGTCCAGCAGGCCCCCCCACCACCATGCCAGACCAGCAGCACACCGTCCATGTTTAAATCTAAATGGACTTTTAATTATATAGACATATTAAGATTATGTTGCATGTCTAAACTGTAAAACAGTCTTGGTGTTTCAGTGATTATCACCAATAATTTATAATTTGTTCTGACCAGAGGAGGATGGGTCCCCCTTGTGAGTCTTGGTCCCTCCTACAGCTTTGAGGGAGTTTTTCCTTGCTAGTGTCGCCTTTAGATGGCTCACTGGGGCTTTTAAAAAAAATCTAAAGCAGGAATTAAAGCAGGAATTGCCATGTGGAAGTGTTGCAGCTCTGCAATTATTGCAGGAGTGAGGGGGAGGATGAGCCATGGGGGGCAAGAGGTGAGTGACATGGATGGCATGTATTTATTAGCAGAGATGGCCAAAGGCATATTTAAACTACAAGGCCACTTAGGGCCCCAACGCTACCAGGGGGCCACCAAGAGCACCGGGATATCATGATAAAAAATCTATATTTTAAAAATAACATTGAATAATGAAACAAAATGGTATAAAACAGATAAAAGCTATGTTTATATTAATTTATTTTCATAGTTGGCACACTACTCCACAATTACACAATTCCCGGGCTCGGCAAGCTGCCACTGTTGGGCCCTTGAGCAAGGCCCTTTACCCTCTCTGCTCCCCGGGCGCTGGAGTTGGCTGCCCACCGCTCTGGGTGTGTGTGTGTACTCACTGCCCCTAACACATGTGTGTGTGTGAGTGTGTGTTCACTACCAGATGGGTTAAATGCGGAGGACACATTTCGCTGTACACTGTACAGTGACAAATACGTGCACCTTTACCTTTATCAGTTCCTGCTGCTGGCGGCTGCCACTGTTGGGCAAATGCAGATAATGCTAATGATAGTGGATATGTTAAACACACAGTGTAGCCTATGAAATAATGAAGTATCTGGTGCTGAGGTGGTGGTGTGGGGTGCCCCAAATAAAAAAAAAATCTGCTTTGGGCCCCATAAAGGCTTGGGCCGGCCCTGTTTATTAGCAATGGAGGAGGGGAGTGCAAGGAGCCAAACAGGAAATAGAAATGTCTCTCTGTCTCCCTCTCTCTTTATATACCAAGTGAAAAATCATCAAAAGAAAAGTAACACAATGGATGTTACAAAGTTGATGTTACTGATGTCATTATTTCAGAAATTATATGATTTGTTTACTTCTTTTCTAACCTTCTGCCAAATGTTTTGTAGTTGTTAGCTAGCTAGTGTTAATTTGACAAATATGACAATTGCCATAGAGTACGGTTGTGGGTACAACTGAAGGATCAAAAGGATCAATGTCAAGAAATAACACTTCATAAAGACTGGTTATATTCCCCTTTTCACATTTCCAGGTTCTCATTTTCATCTGTTTCTGTTAGCAGGTAATTTTGTTTTCAGTCGAACTAAAACAAATTACGTAGTCACAACCTGAGCTTACTGTTATTTGACATTATTTAGTTGAGTGTTACAAAAAGTGAACATGGCAAATCAAATCAAATGAAAAAATAAATATATCACCTCAATCACTTATCTTTATCCTACAGTGATTTAGGCTATCCAAATATCCTGACCATACTTCTGTTGTGAGAATTTTCTCATGTTGTTAAGGCAGCTTAACCTATAAATATACACTATGGTAGCACGCTTTGACAAGGTAAGATGTCTGCAGCCATAACTTTGCAGAGAGCTACTATAAGACTCTTTCGGGTCAATTCATGCTCAAATTGGGGCTTTACCTTGCCATTTCTCTTGGAATACCTTTCAAAAGCCAAATGTTAAAGAATCTGTTTATTCAAGAGAATTCACACAGCATGAAACAGATGTGAACAGTAAAGATATGGAGAAGAATTTCAATGAGGAACTGAGCGCATCTTTAGCATCAGGCCATGACTATGTGTCTCTGCCACCCCCGGTACAATCTATTCATTAGTATTAAAACATAGATTTGAATAATATTAGTTTGTTATGATACAATGTCAATGAGGAACCGAGCAAATCTTTAGCATCTATCCTTAACTATTTAATAATATGAGCATATTCCATTTTTTGTGTATACAAGAGTAGGCCATTAAAAAAAGATGCAGACAACCAGGGAACATCTTACAAGTAAATCTAACATTGTTGTGGCATTAATTAATGATCACTGATTATATGATTTTCCAAGCTAACTTAGTACCTACATTAAGAAAAGCTAAAGAAAAACTTAACTAACTAACTGATCTCAATGTCTGTACTTTTGCCTGTAATATAAGCTTTGGTTATCATCCTAAAATCAATGTTTGTAAATACAGTACTATATATAAGGTTTATTATACCTTAGAGCTAGCAAAAAAAAAACTGTCAGTGTAATGGAACATCTAGCTGTGAGTGTGTTCTTCACATACTGAAGGGAGCATCATTCCAGGTCAATAGTAATTTTGCCTGTTTTATCAATTCTAGGTCCTCAAACTTGACTGACTTTGTATAAAACATACCTGAATCCAGTTAGTTTGTACATGTAGTGTATATAACTTAAATAACCATCTTTGAGTTCAGAGGAGGAGATGCATTCTTCCCAGTACAAGCCTCATCAGCTGATGTTTGAGCCGTGGCTAAGGTGTATGCTCCATTACACTTCAAACAGGAGCACCTTTAGCCACAAACCAGCAGGGCACAGATAAGGCCAATTAAAATATAGAGAGATTAAACTAAAGTATCCGCAGTCTCCGGATACTTTTCTTGCTAAATGGAGAAATAAAAGTAGAACAATCAGCATTATATCCTCACTGTTTCCTGTTCTAAGTGAAAATTATTATGATTATTTATTAAGTCCTGTTTTAATGTTTTAGTTTTATACGGAAGTAAGACATGCAATTGATTTTGCAAAATTTTATTAAATCTTATTGTTATTCCATAACAACCTTATTGTTACCCCCCCGCACACACACACACACACACACTCTCAAAAAATGGAACATGGAAAAACCTGAAGAAGTGACATTTTGTCAGCCATAATTATCTCCCAATTACACTGTCTAAACATGCCATTTAGGCACACTTTGTAGTGCAGTCAGGCTTTAATCAGATTCTAGTGGAATGTGCTTCATATCAACAGACTGGAGCTATGATGTATTTTCCTGTCAGGTTCAGGATGTCAGTAGGAGCACCAGGGCAACCCCACCACCTACATGTATATGTAAAAGAGAAGGTAAATAAGGGACTTTGAAGCAGTGATTTTGTAATGGATGGCTGCTGAGGTCCCATAGACTCTTGTCTATGACAAACACATCTGGTCATGTATCTGTGTGAGTGTGTATGAAATAGCTAATTCTTCCTGAGAACAATGTAACAGTCCATGCTAAAAAGCAAGGCTGAATGATAACTAAAATAACTAAGGCTTAGGCATACTGTTTTGCTGCCTTTACCCTTTATACATTTTCAAGTAGCTGATTGAATAAAAACTGCATATTAATAACATTTAGAAATGGGGAGAAAATAATAGCTTTGTATTTTGAATATTGCGACTGTGTTAAGGGCTAATAATCCCAATGTTTATATGGACTGAGTGCCAGATTTTTCTTCCTTAAAATGAAGCACTTTACACAGATGTTTAACACAGCCGTTTTAAAAAATTACCAATGTGGATATTTTCAATAGGAGATCAGGCCAATATATTATTTATCTTATGGTAATAATGTTAGTATACAATAAGAATGATAACAGGATATGATCATGCTTTCAAAGAATGGGACTAGCAATTTTTTTTACTTGAAAGAATGAGTTTGCATTACTACTCATTAGCTCTAAACAATCAAACATAAACACACTGATAACTTTAATGTGCCAGTTTTTCCTCACTCTAAAACATTTATTATGCACATACATTCCTGTGCGCACAAATGCAAATGCAAACAAAAAACAAACAACATTAAAGGGTGCCACAGATGTGAGCTATGGGTTGAGAATGCCATCTCAAGGGATAAAATGTGTCACAGTTTTTATATTTGTAATGATAGGGCATAAGAGAAAGAAACAAGTCAAGCCAAGTCTATTTATTAAGTGCTTTCTAGACCCTTCCTCTATTTATTATAGGGTTAGCCGCACCCCTGCATCACCTGAGCTAAACCATTCCACTCTGCAGGGGTGTTGCTGTCCTATAAGAGTGAATTAAAACAAGTATAAATAAAATCATATCATAAGACCAAAATACTGTATACAATGATGCAAGATGTTTAAATACAGTGTGCATATTTCTTAACCTGCCTTGTTCTGTTTCTGTGACCTCAGCCCTTTAATGAGCTTACTGTGGGCCCTTCGGCACGCTCATGAGTGAGCTCCGTCTGGTCTACCTCCCTTTTTCTAAATCTATTAGAACACAGACAACAGGTGAGTATTACAAGTAGCAATACAAACACACACATACATATAGTCCTGTAGTATATAGTATAATATCTCATCGCAACTATTGAACCTGAAAATATGTGCAATGGGTTGTCCCTAGTGCTTGCATATACACTGTGCACATGATGCAAATATTAACATGTAGGTTCTTTTTGTTTTAAAGAAAAGACATTGCACAGAGACACCATCAGGTTGTATTTAGGTATGACATAAAATCAATTTTTGCCTAACTATCAAAGCTGCAGTGTTACTTTTAAAGCAGCATTATACATTATTATTTGGTATTAAATTGGTATTTCATGCTCCTGGGCTTCCCCTATAGTCATTTAAATGAACATGACTCTGGTTACTAACTAACATGTCTATCAGGCGCATTTAATAGATATTCAATTCAACGTTAGAATGTTAGTTGAATGTAAGTTGATACAGCTGAAAGTTTTTTCATAACTCACACAGTCCTCCAGCCTAAACATCATTGAATTTTGCAGTGCATACTATTTGGCCTAAGAGTCTCACAGAACTAGAATCTTACAGAACTACAATGGCCAAAGTGGGTGTAATTAAGTGCTGTTATAAATATATGTACATACAGTTGTTAAATACCTGGAAGCCTGCTCACACTGGTTATTGCTCACATCCTAAATGAGAATTCTGAATTAAAAAGCGGGTAAAAGGAAATACTGTTGCTGACAGACACTCTTGCTTGCCAACAGTGAGTGTGTCAGCTGTGTCCTTTCACAATATACAGTCAACTGTATAAACAAATTAAAAATAAAGTTAATCTGATATACATTAAACTCTTCCAGCAAATGATGTCAAAGTTACACAGAAAGAAAATCTATTAACTTTACATACCAAATCTTTCAAAACTTCAAGGAGAATAAATATTTTACAAGTCTTTTTTTGAGTGTGCAGGCTTGGAGTTTACCCTGTTCAATGAACATATTTTGCTCCTTGAGGCTGTATACTTTGTAAGTACATAGTGTGTTAAATACCTGGAAACCTGCTCACACTGGTTATTGCTTACATCCTTACAACCAATTGTGAATTATATGTATAGGTATAATAGGTATAAAGGGTAAAAGGAAATACTGCTGCTAACAGACACTCTTGCTTGCCAACAGTGAGTGTGTTACAACATGCTGTACTGGTTAAGAAGGCACAGCAACATCTTTACTTCTTAAAGAAACTAAGATCTCTCCAAAGATCCTTACAATCAAATTAAATCTCATTTATTGTCACAACACATTACAGAGGTGTAAAGGTGAGTGAATAACTTATATATTAAACACAGATATTTACAAAATAGGAATACTGACTATTAAAAAATTTACTTATACTATACCCACTCTCTATTTACAACATTGCACTGAGTTTGAGTTGAGTTTGAAGCTGCTTAAATGTACAGGTTTGATCTAATCTAAATGTTATTCACTAAAGACACTGGATGGGTGTGAATACAAGTGTACTGTGAGTGGGAAGAAGTTGTGTGGGTGCAGTGTGACTGAGCATAGGAGTTCTAGTAGTAAGTGCAGGGTGTGTTTGTATGAGGTGAGATATGATGACAGAGAGGAGATAGCTTGTGGATTTATTCAGCCAGTCAGAATACTCTCCACAGTGCAGGTGTAGAATGCCCTGACTATGCAGGGGTTCATATTAAACCTCCTTAGCTGTCTGGGGTAGAAGAGGTGCTGTTGTCCATGTAAGTTCCTCTGTAATGTGAACACCAATGAACTACTACTACTGACCCTCTCCACAGAGGCCCCAGTGTACACGCTCTCCTGATGATCCAGCTGCACAGAGAGGTGTTCAGACCCAGATCCCAGAGCTTGATGTCACTGCTTGCAATGGCACTAAGAAGTGACAAAGTTAAATCTACCGTTATAAATCAAAGGGAATAAATAAGCAGTCTGTCCAATATTGAAAAAAAAAAACATACCAAAAGAGATCAAAAGGACACTTCCAGATGAAATCAACTAGCTAGATGCTCTTAAATTTGTTTCACCAGGTCATGTCATGTTCTCTGAGCAAATAAGTGTAGATGAACCTCTTAAGGTGCTCTTAGGAAACTTCAAAGAACCTTTTACTTCTAAAAACCTTTCACTGGAGGTTCCTCTGATCCACTTCTCCACAGAAGAACATGTAATAGTTCCTCAAGGTTCTTATACTTTTAACAGTGAGAGTGAAAAACACTCTCTGCCACATTTGTGGGATGAGCAGTAGAGCCGAGTATGTGGGTTGCGCCCATGAAAAATTGTCCAAATCTTCTCTGCCATTGCCAAACAGATAACTTAGTTGTTGCTATTGACACTTGTTTTGAGCTTCTGGTGCCTGATGAGCAGCTAATTGTCAGCACCTGTGAGCATGGACCCTGCTACAGTGGTCAGTAGGTGTCTGCTAATACCATCTCCAAATTGAAGGCCAAGTTTCAAATAATGGAATATGTCATAGACAGACAGCGAAGTGGACATCCCAAAAAGACAACAAGAGGAAAACACTTCAAGAAGAATGTCCTGTAGGCTGTCTTTGACAGATTTGCAGGACGATATGGCCGACGGCTCTCTGCCCTGACAATCTGTAACAAACTGCACACAGCCAATCTCTGGTCTCATTGGGATGCCAGGAGGCCTGCCATGACTGCCCTTCACTGTCAGAACTCTATCCTCAAAGAGCGAGGTTTATTAGTGACTACAGAGTACACAGTGAAACGAAACAACGTTCCAGAACCCAGTACAAGTGCAGACAGACAATACAACACAATACAGACAAAGAATAATAAATAATTTATGGGTAGTGTGCAAATTATGCAGTGTAATAAATATTGAATCCAGTGAGGTAGTAAAGTTGTTAGTGCAAAATGCTTCCTGAGAGTCTGAGAGAGAGAGAGAGAGAGAGAGAGAGAGAGAGAGAGTGTGTGTGTGTGTGTGTGTGTGTGTGTGTGCATGGAACAGAAAAAAACATTAGTTCAGTCTCTGGAGTTGAGAAGTCTGATGGCTTGGGGGAAGAAGCTATTGCAGAGTCTGGTCATGTTGGACCGGATGCTGCTGTACCTTCTTCTTGATGGCAGGATGGAGAACAGTCTGTGTGAAGGGTGGGTGGAGTCATCCACAATGCTGTTTGCTTTGCAGATGCAGCGGGTGGTGTAAATGTCCATGACGGAGGGGATCCTCTCAGCTGTCTTCACAATACGTTGGAGGGTCTTGCGGTCAGAGACGGTGCAGTTTCCAAACCAGGCAGTGATGCAGCTGCTCAGGATGCTCTCTATGGTCCCTCTGTAGAAGAGGGTGAGGATGGGTGGAGGGAGACGGGCCTTTCTCAGCTTCCGGAGGAAGTAGAGACGCTGCTTTCTTGGCTGTAGAGCTGGTGTTCCGGGACCAGGTGAGGTTCTCCGCTAAGTGGACTTGCGACAAATGCTTGTTGAAGAATGGGATGCCATCCCACAACAGCTGGCATTGCAGTGAAGTTTGAACAGTACCTGATCCTGTATCTAATTTCATACATATAACCAGACAATAGTAGACAATGACAATAGCCATCGCTGCATGCAGCTGTCTGCAAGAGACGGAATACATATATATAATAACAGTATGGCTACCAAAGATGGAAATCAGTGGTCGATGGTCTGTCAGTAGAATGAATTCAAAAAGAAATGGGTAAAACTTCATGCTTAATTTGTGCATAATTGCTCTCAGCTTTGCTCAGGGTCCGGGATGCAAAAGGTCTTTCCTCCCCAGATGGTGGAAAGTGTGACACTACAGCCCCCACCCCATAAGGACATGTACCACATGCCAGCTGAATTGGCAGAAAAGGGTTAAAATGTGGCCAAAAGGACAATTCTTTAATATTTTAAATTCATTTTTTTTTATCTTTTACATTTTCAAAACAAAAAAGGAAAAGGCCCAGAACAAACGTTACGGTCTCGGCAGTGGCATCTGCACCTGCTATAAGGTAAGTAGTGCCAGCTGTCTCTGTTCCTGTGATGGCAGTGCCCACCGCTTCTGCCCCAACACCAGCAGTGCCCATCATTTCTGTTCCTGTAATGGCAGTGCCCACCGCTTCTGCTCCAACACCAGCGGTGCCCACTGAACCTGCTTCTGTGACTGCCATTTCTCCTGTGTACCCTCGCTTTTTTAATGGACACTCCTCCTTAGGTAGTCCATGGTAGAATGCAACTTTATGCATTTTGTAGATCAGTTAATATTCTACTTGTAAAAGTAAATAAACAACCGTCAAAAATATGGACAATACATAGCACAAACAGCTGTACTGAATAACTTGCAGTACATGCAGAAGCACATATTTGTATTTTAATACTATTTTGCTTTTGTCAGGGTTCCCAGGTGCAGTTACCAAAGTCTTACTTTTTTTTTAGGTCACCCTGTGATTCAGTGGATATGGCAGACCTGGGGTGCGTGTTACATTCAATGAAGGAACCTTGCATTGAATTAACATGGTATGATTTCACTAAACCAAGCTGGATTTAACTGCAACACAGTACTGCTACATAACATGCAGCTCATTTGCACTAGGATTATTTGCACAGCTGTATCCTTTTGTACATAATAGTTTGTGTGTGATACATACATACACACATTCTTGTACGTGTAACATACTTGGCAAAATAAAAAGATTCTGATTCTGATTATCATGATGCATCATTAAACTGTCATCTGTATAAGTGCGACACAACCCTTAGTCAGCATTAGTCAGTTGTTTTCATGACTACAGATATTCAAAGGGGCATCTCTATTTTATCACTTTTTTTCTCTCTTTCTATTTCACTCTCACACACTGGGTGCACACATTATGTCTGATAGAGTCCCCCAGCATTACCAGGGCTTACATTTTTTTTAGCATAAGTATAGGCATATGGCATAAGGCATAAGTTTACATTTAGCACTACATGTCACAGGCCCAGTGTGCCTCAGGGAAGGAAAACACAAATAAAAAGAAATAAAGAAATCCATTGTGCCCTTTTTTAAACATAATGAGGGTTATAATGTACTAAATAAAAAAAAATGGGGGAAAAAATCTAATAATGGACTCCACTGTCAAGTCCCTTAGTCAAGTCCCTTAGTGTAAACGAATTACAGGAAGAGAGTGAAAGAAGACATTTACATTTAACTACATTGTCGTTATCATTCAAGCTAAAGCTTGATAAAAATGAGAAACTGAAAAAAAATACATAGCTATAGAAAAAAAAAATAAGGAGAATGTGTGTACGGATAAGAAAAAGTAGAAAAGAAAAATTCTCTGAACCTTGCTTGAAAGAGAGGCCAAGGACATTTAATCCCAAGCGTTAGATTGGTTTCACATCAGATGATTAGCCTCATCCATGCTAATTGCACTGAATGGAAACTAATTAGCAGGAACTACTCTTCTGCTAATGAGGATTTCATTTGTAGAATATGGTAGAATATTTAAAATTAAAGACTTTAACTTTAAGACTTCATTTTATTTTATACTCGATAACAACAGTTCATTTAAAACTATGCTTTAGAACAAGACATTAATCATTTCAATTGCTATTTTGCTGATTTTTAATGTAATATTTTACACCTGTATCATAGCATCTGAAGTAATATTCAGAACTGGTCTGTGCAATTTCTTTATTCATTTATGTTCTAAATACAAATACAAACAACAAGACTTTTTTTCATTGCCAAAACTGACAGATACATAATTAAAATGAAAATTATATTTATTTTCTTTGTATCCAAAAACAAGTCACTAAGAAAACAAAACTGAAAAGCCATCTTTCCATTTTTTTAAAAGCGTGGTCAAGGCAACTCAAGGCACATGAAAGCAATATGGTATTTGGCTAAGTTGCATGATTATGATGTAGAAATAAGTTTTTTGTTAGTATTAGGAGATTGTGTGCTTAAAATGTCTCACACTCTCCACACCTGTATCCACTGCCCCACTGGTCGCAGCCACTGAGAAACTTTTCCAAATCAAGTGAGATAACTAATTGTAGTAAGTGGACGGTCGCCATTCTAAATCACTAGGTGTAAGTTTGTGGAATATTTTCACCCGAAAATTCTTTGTTTGGTTAATGTGTTACACCTGTGGGCTGGTGTATTTAAGTAGGGCTAGTGTCAGCTGCCGGTTGCCAAGGATTACTCTTAGTGCACCACATGCACTCAGGAGACTCAGCTAACCTTGTATACTCTAGTTCTTCTGGATGTAAGAGGACTCTTCCAGGCCGTATTATTCTCAAGGTCCGGTAGGGGGCTACTGCAGGTCTGCGGCGATCTCTCGCCAGGCTTCAGTGTTAGCGAGCTCAGGTTTAGGAGCTCCGGTAGTGAGCTACTCTCAAGCTCGTTTTGTCAGGTAGGTTCCCCCTCATGCCCCGTGGACAAGGTCTACGTCCCGGGGGCATTCCGGGAGAAGCTCATCAGTTGGGCTCACACTTCTCCGACGTCAGGTCATCCAGGTGAGGCCCGCACATACTATCTGCTCTCCCCCAAGTACTGGTGAGTAAGTACTAGTTTAGCTTAGTAGGCTAATGAGCTAGGCCGTATTGTTCTCAAGGTCCGGTAGGGGGCTACTGCAGGTCTGCGGCGATCTCTTGCCAGGCTTCAGTGTTGGCGAGCTCAGGTTTAGGAGCTCCGGTAGTGAGCTACTCTCAAGCTTGTTTTGTCAGGTAGCTTACCCCTCCGACCGGTTTGGTCGTCTAGGTTTGGCGGCAGACCCCCTACTCCCACGAGTCATGTAAGTTCAGCGCGCCTGGCTAGCGCACTTTGTTTGTCTCTGTTCAGAGTTTTCCCCAGGCTTGGCTTGGTGGTTTATGTTTCCCGGATAGCGTTTCAGGCTCAGCCCCGGCAGCTAGTACAGCCCTAGTGCCTCACCAGCCCCAGGTGTGTTATTTTGTTTTGCCCCTTTTGGTTGTCACAGTTGTTGTTTCTGTTCTGCTTTGCCCCACATAGTTATTGCTGCTTTTTCTGTTTGTTTTATGGTTTTTTGTCACACAAACTTCTCGCTTTGGTCCATCCCCTGCGAGTGTTCACCCATTCTTGTCAGACCGTGTGGATCATGACACTTACTTCCTTTTGCAACTATTTAACTATTTATTTGGTATCCGTAAAGCGTTTAGCTAGAACTGAATATGAATGAGGTGTAAAGGGGGGGGGGGGGGGGGTGTGCTTCAGAGCACTGTTCTGCACAACTTTGCTCCATATCATCAAAATATAATTTAGTTTTCATTTTCGAAGGAAGTGTGGAACACAAGCTAATCAACTGGGCCCCCTACTATTGGAAATAATACTAGTTAACACTAGTTATCTTTGATTGAACCAGAAATTCCGACTTTGCAGTTTTTTCTTTGGATGCTATAAAAGCATTTGATTGGATTGAGTGGAGATATTTATGGTTAATACTTCTATATTTTAATCCAACAGCATTTGTCTTAAAGCTGACAGGGAGAATCCATGATCTTTTCAACTAGTAGGGGATGCCGCCTCTCCACCCTGCTATTTGCTCTCTCAAACACTTAGCTCAGACTGTTCATCAGTCAGAAATGACTTACCATGTAGTTAATAAAATGTGTTCTGTGTATACAGAGATGTAATAAGCTGTTTGTGCTAATTTCTACATGGTAATCTTATTACACAGAACACATTTTATTATTTATGGGTAAACCAGCTTTCTCAGCCTCTCAGGTTTGAACTTTGGCTTCTTCTCTGGTTATAAAATTAACTTGAGTAAATCATGATTTCTTACACTTAACTATGATGTTACTTCCTTACATTTTTCATGGTTATGTCCCTATATATATATGTAAGGAAGTAACATGGGTGACCATGGCATTAAGATTATAACCTCCTACAATAACAAGCTGTTTAGCATCTTGCTAGACAGTAAAGCTTGGTAACTGTCTTGGTTCAGATCTACTATTCACATTTTATATCGTCACTATCACATAAAAACCTTGTATCTTGATTTTTGCAGTTTTTCACTTTTTGACATTAATTGAATCTGACTGTTCTTTACATTGTCAAAACTTCAGAATGAATGGATCAACATTTACCTTTACATTGACTTCAGTTAAAAGTTAATGTTTTTTCCTTCTCCTGTTAAGTTGCCATATTGGAGATACAAGGTTTTGGCATGATGACGCCAAATGCTACGACACATCACTTTCCACAGTGGAATCACTTTCCACTGCTACACAGGTGACAATTGTACGTTGGCTGGATGTCAAATAACATCTTCCTGCTTAGGTATTTCTGATTGGTCCAAAAGCTGCTAAAAACAGTCTGATTTAATGCTTAATATTGATGGCCCCTTGGTATTATGATACCTTCTGATCTCTCCTTTGATGCGATACTTTTATTGTCATTGCATAATGTACAACGAAATTGAGCAGCAATTCTTAAGGTGCTTAACATACAATAAATAACACAACTAAAAACACTAAAATATACACACAAATTTACACAGTGGATGATGAAAATATATACAATATAATTAACAGATATTGCACAACCCTGAGTAGTAAGTGACGCAAGATACTCTTAGTCACATCACTGTTCGTACCTGGAATCACTGGGTGCTTTGGGTCTTTCAACTATCAGACACCCTCGCCCCAGCAATGAAGCTGAGGTTAAAGAAGTCCCAACCTGTGCCCAAGTAGCCTGACACAGATCAAACCTCTTAATCCAGAGCCATCTTGAGTTTTCCTCAGATGCCTCTGTTCTTATAGGCTATAGCCAGTAAATAACCTAAAAATCCTTTGCAACCGATGTCTACAGGCATACACTGAGCACAACTATACTCTTACTTAAAACTCTTACTACTCCCAACATTCTTGGCACCCCTACACTTCTTTCAGGAAATACACAACTTCTCCAAGAAATGGGTTACAAGTACAAATGATCTGGTATTCACATTTATTTTTTAGTTTGCCTTAGAACAATACAAAAAAGCTGAGAAAGTCAAACCTGATATTATTCCACACAGAACTTGATTGAAAAATGACTGGACAAACAAATACCAAAGTATTTGTAACTGTAAGTGATGAGTTTTGTGAAAAAAGTGCAGAGGTGCTTTTTGCTATTTTTACTATTATTCATGGCTTGTTTCAGTTCCTCACCTAGGCCAATTTAAATTAACATGGCATTCATAGATCTAATCTTCATTGCCCCTGACTTTTAACATTAATTTCTGCTGTTACTGGTTAAACCTGAACACTTTAATGTAATATACACACCTATTAATAATGTTTCATTGCTGTAAATCCAGTAGTTATGGAGTTATGTTTTATTTTTATTTTATTTTTTGCTTTTGTACACCACCAGAATCGATTTGGAATAATGCAAAATATGCTTCAGACATAGGTCTGTAGCTAATTTTATTATACTAAATTTGCATTTAGTAGCTTCATGGGAACTACTAATATGCGGTTCAAAGTAAAGAAGGCTATTATTAGACTAAGAAATGAAAAACATATAAGAGATAACAAAAGTAATTATGTTGGCTTACACTGGCTGCCGCTTTATTTTAGTTTTCATTTTTGTTGGGTTTTAGTTATAAAAAAAAATAAAAAATCTTATCAGTCACTCTTTAAACGTAGCAGTGAAAGTGAGAGAGGAGGAAGGAGTAGAGCGGTAGGGTTGGGGGGGGGGGCAAACAAGACTATGGTTACCATAGCAATGTTCCTAAACCCCTACAGTTCCCACACTACCATGCAAATCCAAAGCAGTGTTGTGCTGGTTTGATGTTGTGCTGCTTTCATCTTGTGGATGTAAAGTCAGTGGCTGACTAAATACCTTTTTGCCCCACTGTAGATGAGCTTGTTACCATTACTCTGACCATCACTGCCATGATTATACTGATACTTCTTAACATTATTGATACTGCTCAGCATTCTATGCTCTCCATAAAATCCTCTCAGAACTAACTCTGTCTCTTTACCTTCTCAGAGTAAATGGTCACCCACCATCCCCACCACCACCCATGCCAGACCAGCGGCACACCCTCCTATCACTGCTACCATGTTAAAACGTGACGCTGAAAACGTGATGCATAGCCAGACCCCAGCTTCTGGCAGCCTTCCTAAGAAACCTTAGCCCATTCCTCATGGGCAGTGGCCTCCAGTTCACTAATATTCTTGGGTTTGCATGCTGCAGATGCATTTTTCAAATCCCACCAAAGATTTACTATGGGACTATGGGGAAGCAATACTTATCCACCTAGATAACTCTGCTGCAGTTCATATAATCAATAAAGGCAGACCTAGAAGACTATCGCTCACACCCTTTATCCATTCTCAATTTTCATTCAGTACTACACCAATAAATTCTTAAAGCTGTTTATGTCCCAGGCTGATCAAATATCAGAGATTCAGATCCTTAGCACCTCAAGCAGACCATGCCAGTGCCTCCATTTTCCAACACCATACTCTACCTAACCTACAGCTAGGACATCCCAAGCCCAGGACACTATCCTCTCCGCTACTTCCCTGCAAACGCTGCCAACCTACTGGATCGGCTGAAAATCTTTTCTTATCACACTTTGCAACATTGTGTTTCCCTTGAATGACCTCTTTATAACCCCAGCCTACATACATCAGCCAATTCACTGCATTTTATCCGATTCCGAACTTCTAAATGCCGTCAATTTTCACAAAATTCAGAACCAGTTTACTTAATTCTTCCTCCTACCACCCAGGTTCGCTTCTCAAATAATGAAAAAATCAGAACCTCATCTTCCACCTCAATCATCCATCACTTCAGACATTCTATTGCGCTGCTTACAGACACTCTGTTTGGTGACTACTCAGCTAGCAAGTCATCCACACTCAAAACCATTATCCACTTAGCCTTCTATGGCTTCCTCAAAGTTTACATCATTTCAGTTGCATCCATTCTTCTGCTTATCCCATGCTGTCAAACTTGTGCTATGCTAAAAGAACTGAATGGTAGGCAATTAGCCATAAGCCATAATATCTAGCTTGAGAGTGTTAGACTGTAGTTTGATTACAATGCTGGTGCTGACTTCTAATGTTGCATCAGGCTAGCTCTATTATTTATTTAAATACAGACTAACTGGCTCACTGGCTACATCAGCAAGTTTATTGATGATGTCACTGTCTCCAAGACCATCACCACACGCCCAAACCAGAAGCCGTGGATGACTGCTGAGGTGTGTGCGCTACTGTGGACCCGTGACTCGGCCTTCAGAGTGGGTGACAAGGAGGAAAGCAAGAGCCAAATTGTCACGAGCCATCCGAGAGGCAAAGCACACACACGCCCTGAGAATTCACTGCCACTTCAAGGACACGGGTGACACGCGGTGCATGTGGCAGGGCATCCAGGCAATCACAAACTACAGGACAATGCCACCATCCTGTGACAGTGATGCCTTCCTCCCTGATGCCCTGAATGACCTCTATGCATGGTTTGAGGCACAAAACAAGACGTCGGTGAGGAAGATCACGCCCAAGCCGGATGAGCAGGTGTTGTGCCTGACTGCAGTGGATGTGAGGAAAACTGTGTGAGGAAAACTGCGTGAGTAAACCCACTGAAAGCTGCAGGACCTGACAACATCCCCGGCAGAGTGCTCAGAGAGTGTGCAGACCAGTTGACAGATGTTCTTACAGACATCTTCAACGTCTCCCTGTGCAGCTCCACTGTCCCAACGTGCCTCAAGACCACCACCATTGTCCACGGTGTCCTGCCTCAATGACTATCGCCCCGTTGCTCTCACGCCCATCATCATGAAGTGCTTCGAGAGGCTAGTCATGACGAACATGACCCAACTGCCCCCTTTCACTGGACCCCTGCAGTTTGCATAATGTCCCAACCACTCCACGGACAATGCCATCACCACCACCCTTCATCTCTCCCTGTCCCAACCCACCTGGAGAAGAAGAACACCTATGTTAGAATGCTGTTCATAGACTTCAGTTCAGCATTCAATACCATTGTCCCACAGAATCTCATCAGGAGGTTAAGCTTGCTGGGCCCCCCTCTGCAACTGGATCCTGGACTTCCTGACGGGGAGGCCCCAGTTAGTCCGGTTCGGGGACAGCATCTCTAGCACCATCACATTAAACACTGGGGCACCTCAGGGCAGTGTCCTGAGCCCTCTGCTGTTCACCCTGCTGACTCATGACTGTGCTGCGAAACACAGTTCTAACAGCATCATATAGTTCGCCGATGATACAACTGTGCTGGGTTTAATCAGCAAAGGCGACGAGTCAGCATACAGAGAGGAGGTGCAGCAGCTGACAGACTGGTGTACAGTCAACAACCTTCACTTGAATGTAGTCAACAATGTCCACTTAATGGAGAACTTCACCTGGTCCCTGAACACCAGCTCTACAGCCAAGAAAGCCCAGCAGTATCTCTACTTCATCCAGAAGCTGAGAAAGGCCCGTCTCCCTCCACCCATCCTCACCCTCTTCTACAGAGCGACCATAGAGAGCATCCTGAGCAGCAGGAGCCTGGTTTGGGACCTGCACAGTCTCTGACCGCAAGACCCTCCAACGGATTTTGTATTTGTGAGGACAGCTGAGAGGATCATCGGAGTCTCTCTCCCCTCCGTCATGGACATTTACACTGCCCGCTGCATCCGCAAAGCAAACAGCATTGTGGATGACTTCACACAGACTGTTCTGTTGAAATAACAATAAAAACCCACTTGACTTGACTTGACTAATACAGTTGTACGCAGAGACACACCCACCCTGTCAAAGTAATTTATTAATTATTCATATTGCATTCATATTCGACAATAATGTAGTTAAATCTTTTTCAGAACAAACATTTTGACTTATGGTTTCTTGTGGAAGGGGGACCCATCCTCCTCTGGTCAGAACTATTTAAACATTAATGATAACAATTACCAAACCAGGTAAAACAGATAGTTAATAATGGTTTTAACATGGTCACTAAACAGGTAGCAGTGGTAGGCGGGTGAGCCGCTGGTCTGCTATGGGTGGTGGTGGGTGGGGGGTCTGATGGTTGGACTGGTAGGTGGCAGCTGGTTTGACAAAGGTAGAGGGGACCTCAGCAGGCAATCTTCCAGTAGGTCGGGCTGGGTGGCCATTTACTCGGAGAAGGTAAAAAGAGAGGGTTAGTTCTGAGAGGAATTTTATGGAGAGCAGAGAATGTTGGGCAGTATCAGATTGTGTCTGACGACTCCGGCAGGTCTGACTATAACAGCCTAATTAAAAGGAGAGAGCCAGAAGGTAACACGGACACGGGAGCACCCTGAAAACGCCTGCATCTATCTGCTCCACCGTCAACAAACCTGAGTGATCGCGTGTAAGCAGCAAGACGCAGCTCCAGCATCTCAGTGTCTCAGTCTCAATTCCCTGGGACCCCTGGACCTGCAACCTTTATCTAAGAAACATTAATTACCAAAAGCTAAACTAAACAGATGAGTTTTCAGCTTGGATTTAAAGATTGAGACTGTGTCTGAGTCCCGAACATTATCTGGAAGGTTATTCCAGAGTTGGGGGGCTTTATAAGAAAAGGCTCTTCCCCCTGCTGAGGTTTTCTGAATTTTGGGAACCAGCACCCTGAGATCTAAGTAGTCTTGATGGTTCGTAATATGTAATAAGATCCTGCAGGTACTTAGGAGCGAGGCCATGTAGGGCTTTATATGTTAATAGAAGAATTTTGTAATCAATATGGGATGTAACTGGGAGCCAATGAAGTGCTGATAGAACTGGACTGATATGGCCAATTTTTCTAGCTTTAGTAAGGATCTTGGCTGCAGCATTTTGAACCAGCTGAGGTTTATTGAGGTTCCTGCTGGAACAACCTGACAGTAGTGCATTACAATAATCTAGCCTTGAGGTAATAAAAGCGTGTACTAGCTTTTCTGTGTCCTGTAGAGATAAGGAGTTTCTTAGTTTGGCAATGTTCCTAAGCTGCATAAAGGCTGTCCTACTAATATTGGCTATATGCTGCTCAAATGATAGTTTATTTCTAGTGTCTTTTGGACCTAAAAGGAGAACCTCTGTTTTGTCACTGTTGAGGAGATGGAAGTTATGTGACATCCAGAGTTTTATATCCTTTACACAGTCCTATAATCTAAATTTATTGTCAGGTTTGGCTGATATATAGAGCTGTGGGTCATCTGCATAAAAATGGAATTTAACATCATGTCTGCTTATAACTGAGCCCAGTGGTAACATGTATAATGTAAATAGTAGCGGTCCTAAAATAAAGCCTTGAGGAACTCCATATCTTACTTCTGTGTAATTTGAAGATAGATCTTTTATCTTTACGAACTGATAGTGTCCCGTTAGATATGATTGGAACCACGATAGGGCTGTTCCTGTGATTCCAACCATTTTCTTTAATCTTTCTAGTAATATAGTATGATCTATTGTATCAAAGGCTGCACTAAGGTCTAGTAGGGCTAATAAAGATACATAGCCTTGATCAGAGGCAAGAAGGAGATCATTTGTAATCTTCACTAGGGCTGTCTCTGTGCTGTGATTGGATCTAAATCCAGACTGGTCATGTTAGTCAATAAGTTATGTCAGAGGGACAGTATCAGAAAGGAAAACAGGCTTTTAATGGCTAATCTTCACACACTGGCAAAGATGATCAATTACAGCCCTGTGCACAATCCTGCCCACCAAACTCTTTCCTCAGCTCATCTCTTTTCCTCTTTAATGCTGGATTTTTTTTATGGGATCCCCAGTGCTTATTAATGAGCCCAATACATTTCATTCAAGTCATTAAAGGAAACCAAGGTAGTAAGTCTTCCCAACACTGTCTAACATTGAATGATTGTACCTTATAATCATACCAAAAATACAATGTCGTAAGTATTTGAGATGGAAAAGAAAAATAATTGTTTGTGTATTTTTTTCAGTTGAGTTTTCTAGAACTGTGCCTTTAAGATTAATATACATTGTATTGTTTTTTATGTAATTTAACTATACCTGTACCCTTTGGCTAACCTACTATATATGTTTCTTTGCTACCATATTGGTGCATCGGTATATAGTAACTGACTGTAGCCTATGCAGAATTTGACTGCCACATTCAAACTGTCAAAGGAAAGAGTTCACCACAGGACAATGCTTATCACATATTACTTGAGCTGTAAACCATTTTAAGCACAGTGATGGTGTTAACATACTAATTGGAGAATTGCACTGTGTGTGCTGCTAGTATGATTGTATCTTGTGCAGCTGGCAAGATTCTTGGCAAATACTTGAAGAGAATATGAAGAGAAATGAATTTAGCATATGCACAGTAATGATACAGTGGTAAGTTATAGGTCAGGGTTGGCCTGGGAACTAAATTTAACTTAAGCTTGCAGAAACTTTACTGCAACCCTCCTACCCCCACCACCCCACCAAACATCTAGTTACTAATGGCTATTGAAAGTAAGAGTAAAATATATTTTTAAACTTTACTTCTAAGTTTATTTGCAGTTGCATCTGTTTGTACTCGCTAGCTACACATACACTATCACACACTCTCCCTCATTCTCTCCCTCATTCTACCACATTCACACACATCTCACCCAGCCGTAGTCTGACCCTTTGCAACACACATACACAAACCACACTATCCTTTCCAGCTGTTGTCTGCTGTACATGCTCTGCTTAACTTATCTAAACCTCGTCTGCAGTTTTGCCATGAACAGCTGATACTGAATAATTTTTTTAAACAAGTTTCGTTGCCAGTCCTGCATTGTACTGATCCTGAAAAAGCAGTCAGACAAACAGGTAAATTTCCACGAAAGTGATCAATCTTAGCAAATAACAAACCAACTAACAAAGAACATAAGAGTCCATTCTGTTTTTCCTCTTTGTAAACTGAAATTGAATGTCTTTGTTGACTATTCCCCAGAAAGAGTATGATCAGTCGAACAGTGGACCATCTATTCAAGTCTGGTCTTTCACCATTTTTGCCAAGTACATACTTGGCTCAGAACCACCCTTAAACGTTGCTGACAGATCTCAGACGGTGGAGAAACCGCAGGAGGCCCGATACATGGCTTATTGGGTATGAAAGTTACGGACCAATGGGTCTTAAAGATGTCGTCAGGCGCAGGAAGTTAATTCTCAGCAGGCAAGGAGAACAATACAGCTTATGGACCCAGCTTATGTTCAGCTAAGAAGGTTCTATTCAACTTATTTTGTTGTTCCAAATTATAATGGGGGAAAAAAGTATTTAGTCAGTCACCAACTGTGCAAGTTCTCCCAATGAAAAAGATGAGAGAGGCCTGTAATTGACATCATAGGTAGACCTCAACTATGAGAGACAAAATGAGAAAAAAATATCAGAAAATCACATTGTCTGATTTTTAAAGAATTTATTTGCAAAAAATGGTGGAAAATAAGTATTTGGTCAATAACAAAAGTTCATCTCAATACTTTGTTATATATCCTTTGTTGGCAATGACAGAGGTCAAATGTTTTCTGTAAGTCTTCAGAAGGTTGGCACACACCGTTGCTGGTATGTTGGCCCATTCCTCTATTCAGATCTCCTCTAACTCCCTCCAAAGGTTTTCTATGGGGTTGAGATCTGGAGACTGGCTAGGCCACTCCAGGACCTTGAAATGCTTCTTACGAAGCCACTCCTTTGTTGCCCTGGCAGTGTGCTTGGGATCATTGTCATGAAAGACCCAGCCACGTTTCATCTTCAATGCCCTTGCTGATGGAAGGAGGTTTGCACTCAAAATCTCACAATACATGTACACGGACCAGTCGTCCTAGTCCCTTTGCAGAGAAACAGCCCCATAGCATGATGTTGCCACCCCCATGCTTCACAGTTGGTATGGTGTTCTTTGGATGCAACTCAGCATTCACTCTCCTCCAAACACAACGAGTTGTGTTTGTACCAAAAAGTTCTACTTTGGTTTCATCTGACCATAAGACATTCTCCCAATACTCTTCCGGAACATCCAAATGCTCTCTAGCAAACTTCAGACGCGCCCAGATATGTACTGGCTTAAGCAGGGGAACACGTCTGGCACTGCAAGATCTGAGTCCCTGGCGCCATAGTGTGTTACTGATGGTAGCCTTTGTAACGTTGGTCCCAGCTTTCTGCAGGTCATTCACTAGGTCCACTAGGGCTGAAATCTTGCGTGGAGCCCCTGATCGAGTGGTCTTGTAGGTCTCCCATTTTCTGATTATTGCTCCCACAGTAGATTTCTTCACACCAAGCTGCTTGCCTATTGCAGATTCAGTCTTCCCAGCCTGGTGCAGGTCTACAATTTTGTTACTGGTGTCCTTCGACAGCTCTTTGGTCTTCACCATAGTGAAGTTTGGAGTGTGACTGTTTGAGGTTGTGGGCAGGTGTCTTTTATACGGTTAACGAGTTCAAACAGGTGCCATTAATACAGGTAATGAGTGGAGGACAGAGAAGTCTCTTAAATAAGTTACAGGTCTGTGACAGCCAGAAATGCTTGTTTGTAGGTGACCAAATACTTATTTTCCACCATTATTTGCAAATATTTTTTTTTTAAATCAGACAATGTGATTTTCAGAATTTCTTTTCTCATTTTGTCTCTCATAGTTGAGGTCTACCTATGATGTCAATTACAGGCCTCTTTCATTTTTTTAAGTGGGAGAAGTTGCACAATTGGTGACTGACTAAATACTTTTTTTCCCCACTGTAGGATGTCTAATTTTGAACTGACATCCGCTTAATTTACATCTGAATGTTCTTAGTTTTTAAATGCTTCACACTAGTACTGTTATTTACAGCCATGTTTATGCTTATGATGGTAGACCTATAAGATGCATTGTATTTCAGGCTGTCCTTAGCCCCAAGAATATTATGAAAGTGCATATAGGCTGCCCTAGCACCCCTCATGGAACAAGGGCTGAAAATCCTTTCTTATGTACTTGTTACAAAAGTACTTAGCATTGCTTAGCTTTTAGGAAACTCAACCCAGAATAGTCTCCATGCTTAGATTTTAGTGTTGATATAATGCTAGTGGGTCCAGAGATTGCAAGAAAAAAATAGTACAAAAACTTTCTTCTCAAGTTGTGGGTGGAGCTAATCAGATAAGGGGGAGATATAATTCTAATGTATTTTTACCCTTTTACAAAGGAAAGGAAGCACAATTGAAATAGTGTGTTAAACAATGTAAAATTGTTTGCACTTACAAACACACACACATACACACGTGGACAAAACTGTTGGTACCCCTCAGTTAATGAAAGAAAAACCCACAATGGTCACAGAAATAACCTGAATCTGACAAAAGTAAGAATTAATAAAAATTCTATAAAAATGAACAAATTAAAATCATTGATTGACATTGATTTTGAACCATGCTTCAACAGAATTATTAGAATTATTAAAAAGTAAACTCATTAAAAAGACCTGGACAAAAGTGATGCTACCCCTGAAAACAATGTGACCAAAGGGACATGTTAAATCATGGTGTGTCCACTAATTAGCATCACAGGTGTCTACAATCTTGTAATCAGTCAGTGGGCTTATATATAGGGCTACAGGTAGTCACTGTGCTGTTTGGTATGTACTACACTCAACATGGACCAGAGGAAGCGAGGGAAAGAGTTGTCTCAGAAGATTAGAAAGAAAATTATAGACAAGCATGTTAAAGGTAAAGGTTATAAGACCATCTCCAAGCAGCTTGATGTTCCTGTGACTACAGTTGTACATATTACTCAGAAATTTAAGATCCATGGGACTGTAGCCAACCTCCCTGGACGTGGCCGCAGGAGGAAAATTGATGACAAATCAAAGAGACGGATAATACGAATGGTAACAAAAGAGCCCAGAAAAACTTCTAAAGAGATTAAAGGTGAACTTCAAGCTCAAGGAACATGGACTTCATAGGAGACGACCAAACTACATGCTGACAAGTCCCAAAGCTTCTGGGAGAAGTCCTATGGGCAGATGAGACAAAAATGGAACTTTTTGACAAGGCACATCAGCTCTATGTTCACAGACAGAAAAATTAAGCATATCAAGAAAAGAACACTGTCCCAACTGTGAAACATGGAGGAGGCTCTGTTATGTTCTGGGGCTGCTTTACTGTATCTGGCACATGAGTTTATTTTTAAAAATAATTCTGTTGAAGCATGGTTGAAAAGCAATGTCTGACTTTCACTGATTAATTTTCATTTATTATTCCTTTTGTCAGATTCAAGTTATTTCTGTGACCATTGTGGGTTTTTCTTTCATTAACTGAGGGGTACAAACAATTTTATACACTTATCGAGTAACTATTATTTAAATTATGCAGTTTTCCATTATGATGGAAACGTTTTTTTGGGGGATTATGGTCCATGTTTATATGATGCCAACTACACAGTTCCTGCAATTTTTTTCAGGTGCACCTTCATGCTGGGAATGTCCCAATACATTTCAAATGAGTCAGATTTAGATTTGTTGAAGGCCACTAAAGAACACTGAACTCACAGTCATCCTCATGAAACCTGTTTAAGATGTAATTTGCTTTTTGAAATGGTGCATTATCATTGTGGAAAAACCCATTAGAAGACATTTAATTGTGTCAATTTAGGGATGCATATGGTCAGCAACATGCCTCAAATGGGAGGTGGCACTCTAGTGATTAATGATTGTTATTAACAGGCCCAAGGTGTGCCAAGAAAACATTTCCCACACCATTACACCACCTCCACCAGCCTCGACTGTTGACATAGGGCATCAGTGAATGCATACGTAGTGTGACCAGGGCTGCCCAAACTGTTTGTGTGTGCTTGTGTGATGTATGATTCTCATGTGTACTCCCCTGGTAATATTCTTCTACAACCAATTAGCTACATTTCAAAATGCCACAGCATTAGTTTCCAAGTCTATGCATAAAGTAATATGAGCTATTGCAAGAGCACTGTCCTAACCAGGCCTCTGGAGGCTTCTAAGATCTTTCCACTCATCCATAACGGCATGGCACCTTTGGGGATTTGCTACTCTACTTCCCTTAACCCCTGAGCTCATTATAACAAGACTCGCACACAATGCTCTAACCAGGGTCCTGGGTATAGGAGAATTCCTCTTTCAGTTCTAAATGGATTGTATGGGGGAGAGGAGATCAGTAGCATGTAAGGGAAGCCCAGGGGGAAGTTGGTTCTTTGCAGAGTAAGGCAGTTTTTTTTATATATATTTAGCATTACACCTGGTGCGCTTTAGCAAGAGAAGCATAATAGCTACCCCCACCTTTTTCCCACCTTTGTTTGATAGAGCACCACTAGTCCTTCATAGTTTGATGCTCTTTCCGCTTGGAGACTCATGTATTCTACCTTGGGCCCCCATTAAGCCTTGCACCTGCATGCTGATGTTCCACATACAAAAAAAATGTCAGCCAACTCCAGCAACTCTAGGAAAAGTGCTGACAATGAAGAAAGACTGAAGTCTTCTTCTGTCTCACTTGTAGTTCATAGGCATGCCTCAATAATACCATGAGACGTAGAATATCTGGGTTATCACAGTTAACACCCCATAGCACTCTGCCATCCACATACACCTCTCACTCCTATAGCCATTATTACAGTCTCCTGTACCTTCAGAGCACATTTACACACATTCATACATAGAATGCACAAAAACAGCACAGTAAAAGCTGAAGCCTTGAACTGGGGAGGCAGAGATGGAAAAGAGAGAGATGAGTGGCATACTGATGCAGGGGTCCAGGCAGAAAAGGGGCCACTGTCTTGCTTTCCTGCAGATTTAGGCAGGAGAATAAGATGTAAAATAATGAGAGACAGTAAGAGAGAGAGAGGGGTGAGAGAGAGAACAAAATATGCTTTAAAAAGAATATAGCTCCCCTTTAACAGAGTGAACATTATTAACTGGCTACCACCCACAACTCCCTACTCTCTCTTTTCCTAAAGGTACAGTCAGATAATTGTTTCCTCAACAAAAACTTTGAGAGTCAGGGACAGTGGGAATGCTGTTTTAGCACGATGGATCATTTCCTACAGCTCCAAGCTACGTCTTAAATTGCTAGTGCATAGCTCTGATGCTTCCTGTATCACACACCCCCCACAGCAGTGCAGCAGCACTCACTATTTTATTTTTATTTTTTTTCTTTCTCCCCACTCTCTCTGCTAAGGCCTGATTAAAAACTTCCTGCATGTTTTGCAAAGAGCACTGTAATAAGCTTTAATTACATTCCCAACATCCAAAAAACTAAAAGAAATGCTCCTCATTCAAAACAAACACTACAAGGTGTTATTACTTTTAAATATTCTTCTTATTAGTATGCAATATTTGAAACATATCTCAGATATTAATACAATTAAACTAATACAATTGAACAATTTCCCTTTTAACATCAAAATGGGGAAAATGATATCACAATCTCTGCCTGCATTAACTCCTAACTAACGTAATATATAATTTTCTCCAGCTGATTTAATAAGTAATTATTAACACAAATGTTGATCGAGATCGTACTACACATTCGAGATCTTATTACATATTATGAACCATCAAGAATACTTAGATCTCAGGGTGCTGGCTTCTTAGTAGTTTCCAAAATTCCCAAAAGTCGAATATGATCGAGATCTTATTATATATTTGAGATCTTATTACATATTTCGAACCATCAAAACTACTTAGATCTTAGGGTGCTTTTCTTATAAAGCCCTTCAACTCTGGAATAACCTTCCAGATAATGTTCGGGACTCACAGTCTTTACATCTAGGCTGAAAACTAATCTGTTTAGTTTAGCTTTTGGTAATTAATGTTTCACCTTAGATAAAGGTTGTAGGTTCACGGATACAGGGAATTGTAGTATACTGAGATGCTGGAGCTGTCGTCTCGCTGCTTGCATGCGATCACTCAGGTTTGTGGACGGTTGACAGATGGACGCCAGCGTTTCAGGGTGATTCCGTGTCTGTGTTACCTTCTGGCTCTCTCCTTTTAATTAGGCTGTTATAGTCAGACCTGCTGGAGTCAGCGGCACACCTTCCTCCCACTGCTACCTGCCTAATGATCATGTTAAAACCTAAATGGACTCTTAACTATCATTACTCTCATTACTCTTCCCATCACTGCCATGACTATATTAAGTTATACTACACTATAATTATTATATTATACTGAGGGAGTTTTTATTTGCCACTGTCGCCATTGGTTTGCTCAAAGGGGGTCTTAGATTTTTCACGTCTTATGTTATTTGTTTTATTTTTTTCTTGTCTTTTATTAATTACTGATTAGGTAAAGCTGCTTTGTGAAAACAACAGTTGTAAAAAGTGCTATACAAATAAATTTGACTTGACTGCACAACACACACACACACACACAAAGTGGGGAAAAAAATATTTAGTCAGTCACCAATTGTGCATGTTCTTCCATTTAAAAAAAAAGAGAGGCCTGTAATTGACATCATAGGTAGACCTCAACTATGAGAGACAAAATGAGAAAATAAAAAAACAGAAAATCACATTGTCTGATTTTTAAAGACTTTATTTGCAAATAATGGTGGAAAATAAGTATTTGGTCAATAACAAAAGTTAATCTCAATACTTTGTTATATATCCTTTGTTGGCAATGACAGAGGTCAAACGTCTTCTGTAAGTCTTCACAAGGTTGGCACACACCGTTGCTGGTATGTTGGCCCATTCCTCCATGTAGATCTCCTCTAGAGCAGTGATGTTTTGGGGCTGTCGGCGGGCAACACGGACTTTCAACTCCCTCCAAAGGTTTTCTATGGGGTTGAGATCTGGAGACTGGCTAGGCCACTCCAGGACCTTGAAATGCTTCTTACAAAGCCACTCCTTTGTTGCCCTGGCAGTGTGCTTGGGATCATTGTCATGCTGAAAGACCCAGCCACGTTTCATCTTCAATGCCCTTGCTGATGGAAGGAGGTTTGCACTCAAAATCTCACAATACATGGCCCCATTCATTCTTTCATGTACACGGACCAGTCGTCCTAGTCCCTTTGCAGAGAAACAGCCCCATAGCATGATGTTGCCACCCCCATGCTTCTGGGATTTTTGCTCACCATTCTTGTGATCATTTTGACCCCACGGGCTGAGATCTTGCGTGGAGCCTGATCGAGAGAGATTAGCAGTGGTCTTGTAGGTCTCCCATTTTCTGATTATTGCTCCCACAGTAGATTTCTTCACACCAAGCTGCTTGCCTATTGCAGATTCAGTCTTCCCAGCCTGGTGCAGCTCTACAATTTTGTTTCTTTGATCTTCACCATAGTGGAGTTTGGAGTGTGACTGTTTGAGGTTGTGGGCAGGTGTCTTTTGTACTGTTAACGAGTTCAAACAGGTGCCATTAATACAGGTAATGAGTGGTGGACAGAGAAGCCTCTTAAAGAAGAAGTTACAGGACTGTGACAGCCAGAAATCTTGCTTGTTTGTAGGTTACTTATTTTCCAACATTATTTGCAAAAAAAATCTTTAATAATCGGACAATGTGATTTTCAGAATTTTTTTTTCTCATTTTGTCTCTCATTTTTAAGGTCTACCTATGATGTCAATTACAGGTCTCTCTCATTTTTTTAAGTGGGAGAACTTGCACAATTGGTGACTGACTAAATACTTTTTCCCCCACTTTATATATACACTATATTGCCAAAAGTATTCGCTTGCCTGCCTTCGCACTCTGCAATCTGCAATTCTTTTGGGAAGGCTTTTCACAAGGTTTAGAAGAGTGTTTATGGGAATTTTTGACCATCATTTCAGAAGTGCATTTGTGACGTCAGACACTGATATTGGACAAGAAGGCCTGGCTCGCAGTCTCCGCTCTAATTCATCCCAAAGGTGTACTATCGAGTTGAGGTTAGGACTGTGCAGGCCAGTCAAGTTCTTCTACACAAAACTCGCTCATCCATGTCTTTAATAGACCTTGCTTTGTGCACTGGTGCGCAGTCATGTTGGAACAGGAAGGGGCCATCCCCAAACTGTTCCCACAAAGTTGGGAGCATGAAATTGACAGAAATCTCTTGTCATGCTGAAGTAACTCCTTGAAAACAACTCCACAAACCCCATAACCCCCCCCCCCCCCCCCCCCCCCCACACACACACACACACACACACACCAATCTTGGCACAATGCAGTCAGACAAGTGCTGTTGTCCTGGCAACCGCCAAACCCATACCCGTCCATCAGATTGCCAGAAGGAAAAGCGTTTTTCGCCACTCCAGAGAACACATCTGTTCTAGAGTCCAGTGGCGGCATGCTTTACACCACTGCACCACAAGGCTTGGATGCAGCTGCTCGGCCATGGAAACCTATTCTATAATGCTCTCTACACACTGTTGTTGAGCTAATCTGAAGGCCACATTAATACTTGGGGTCTGTAGAGATTGACTCTGCAGAAAGGCAACCCCTGTCGTTGCGCCTCAGCCTCGGCAGACAACGTTTAGTCATTTTACATGGCCTACCTCTTTGTAGCTAAGTTGCAGTCATTCCCAGTTGCGTCCACTATGTTATAATACCACACAGTCAGTTGACTGTGGAATATTTAGTACTTAGGAACAACGCTACAACACAAAATTGCACTGGTGGCATCCCATCACGGTACCACGCTGGAGTTCATTGAGCTCCTGAGAGCAACCCATTCTTTAACAAATGTTTGTAGAAGCAGTCTGCATGCCTAGGTGCTTGGCTTTATTCACCTGTGGATATGGAATGACTGAAACACCAGAATTCAATGATTATGTCTGCTTGTCTGTCTACTCATTGGGCCATCTGTCTACCTTATAGATAGAAACCTAAGATAGATAGATATCTATCTTATACTGACAATATACACAAACACATGGACAAACACACACTCATTCACACACACACTTTCTCTCTAACACACACACACACACACACAAACACACAACTATACAAATATGTACATACACACATCTGTACTGGCCACCTAAACCCACTTATTAGGGTCATTAATTAGTTTCGGTTATTATTTTTGTCATAATTGTTAAAACTATTTTTTTTTATACCAAAACAGGTTAGAACCATGTGCATATTATTAGCAGTGTTAAATACTCTGAATTGTGTTCTTACATCTATCTGGTTTTGTCCAAAAAATAAAAAATAAATAAAATCCTCCAAAATGGGTGTGGGGAAGGATGTTCAGGAAGAGAAAAAATGGCAGAAAGTATTTACCACAATTAAGAATCTGATGAGGGGATTATATTTTTATGCGACAGAGGGGAAGGGTAGGGTCGCTTGGCTGTGGATTTTCATTAAAATGACACATCTGTTCAGCAATTGCAGAAAAGTAATTTCGCTAAAGGTTTTATCAGTTAATTTTAATTATTCACTCCAGTGGGTTAAATACAAAATTCATCATGTTGAATTAATATATTCAACAAGACCTTTTTTATTATAACATTTAGAGAAACAAATAGGAGAGGGGTCAATTGATTGAATAGTCATGCACTATATATTAAAATGTGATTTGTTAATTAACAAACAGCAATAGTAGCTTTAGCACTCAGAGAAATTAGGCAGAAATGTTTCACCAGGGAGGATTACATCTAGTGCACACTCAAGCACATGATGGACCTCAACCTATTACAGAGAATCAGTCAGCTTGTATTTTTCAGAACTGTCCTTTTCTTTGAGAGCCCAAACAGAATCACACAGTAACTGATCAAATGCAAGGATCCTTTCTGCTTGCCAGGCAATACTACAGCTAGACAAAGAAGTCTTACGTCATGGCTTAAATATTATGTAACCTGAAATTCAGATAGAAGTATTCTAGTTCGTGTGTATTACAAATGTCACTTACATTTAGGTCATAGTTTAGGAACCTCAGCTATTTTCACATAGTATGTCTTTTTTACATGTTCTATAATAAATACAGACAAACATAATTAGAAATGTGTTTAAGTATTTAATACTTGAAATTCTCAACAGTTTTTCCAGTTTTTGCGCTATAAGTTGCTGCCTGAGACCGTATCTCGCGTTTGCTCCCTAAATACCCCAGCTCTCAGGTGAACCAAATCAAAACACACAATGAATGTAAGTGAAACACATGTGAACCTAACAGAAAACATGGCGTAGTACATGAGATGGTTTTCAACATAAAAGTCTGGGGTGACTTGAACATGAATGCAGAACTAAAAGTCTGTGACACGTGACATGAACATCGACATAAGTCCTTGAACTTGAAGCCTGTGGACCGCGGCTCTGGACCGCCCCCGGGGTGGGCGCGGCGACACAGACCTGACACACTGTCACATCTATAAACAGCATTTTATGAGAACAGCTACCAAATGGAACTCTTGGAATCAACTCCAACGACTTTTTGTTACCTTAATGTGTCAGGGAATAATGTGGAAAAAGACCACGCCTGGCCATGAAACTTAATAACTTAATAATCAACAATAAATGTTCCAGAAATTGTGTCACTGCCTAAATATATATTGATTGTGTTGGTATAGCATAGTGGGTAACAACACTGCCATTCCTGTGGCAGACTAGGGTTTGATTCTCCAGCTGGACAAACACACCACGCTAATGCTAAGCCCTTGGGCAAGACTCATAACTTGATTTAAATAGTAGTCATTCTGGATAAGAGTGTAAGACAAATTACATAAATGTAAATGTTATGAACCTAACTAGAAATCAGTTTTCCATTATACAAAGTTATTATTAAAGTTACTGTCTTTCTGAAAGGTGAAGGTGAAGAAAGGTACTGACACAGTATCTTTCTGTATCGATATATCTTTCAGTTTTATCAAGATACTTGGTCACTGCTGAGGAAAAGCATCCCCACAACAGAACAATGTCAACCCCATACAGTCCACTACAAACACCTACAAAGTAGGTTTATTTTAATTCAGGGGACGCCTGCAGGTTCCTTAAGGAAGTGAGCATGTGTGCTAGCATACTGTCGCTAGCAAAATATTAGCACTAAGTGACTGGGCTGTTTATGATGCGTCTTAATTTAGCATGGCACAATTTAAACACATCACAAACAGCCCAAGCACTGCTTTTATGTTGTATAACTTGCATGTTATGGTATGTAAGAAACGCAGATTGTAAGATGTGTTTTAAACAGCATACCAAAGGAATCTGCCCAGCAAGCCAGAAGAAAGCATTCAGAAAAGTACCCCTTGTCACTACCTGGAATCTTTAACCTGCATTAATACAGAGATCATAGTTCATCAAAGAGTGCTCAGCAGGAAGACACTAGGAGTAAGGTAATCACTGCTTGTCCACTGCATGCAATCCATAACAGTACAGTTCTGAACAGTAAAACTAGTTCAGAACACACAACCAAGATCATGGGGAAGACTGCTGACCTGACAGTTGTCCAGAAGATGATCTTTGACACCCGGACGGAGGGTAAGCCACAGCCTTGTTGAATAGTCAGGCCTCAGCATACACACTCACATTTCTGTCTATGTGCAATGATTGGCTAATAACTTCTAGCAGCTAAATCACAATTTAATGAGAAAAGAGGCCCTTTGGCTTGAAAGAATGGAAAAGAAAATCAAAAACACATCCTTAGCATGGTTCCTATTTTCAGCTCCTTGTTGTTAAAAGGTGGATGATGTGGCTGTCGGTGTGTGCAGGGTGAATACAAAGGACTGTGCTCTCATTTTCAGTGTTAAAGCTCCACTAGGACTGCTGAAACTTGCTTGATTTCCCCAGTCCAATTATATCTGTGCGCTCCATCCTTCCAGAATAGCAGTGTGGCACACAGGGACAACGTCTGCCTAAGCGAAGAGAGGCTAATGGAGTCCCTGAAGTTGACTCCGTTTCACTGCTCCAACTAATGGGCTGCGATATTTTCCCAACTGACTGCTGCTCTGCCCCCTGGAAGCTAATCTATCCTACATTTTGTAGGGCTGTACCAGGCCTCTCCCTCCCCTCCTCTCTGCCAGAAGCCCAAATATCACAGTGTAGCCAGACTAATACTTCACCACAGATCCCACAATTTGGCCCACAATTCCCTCCTCTTGCCCCCTCTCATCCTACTTGCTCTCCCTATGCTCATTAGCGTTGTTTTGGACAAGCACTGATCGTCATAAGCCCCCTCTGGTGCCAGCACTCGCACTGATGCCAGGCTGCGGTGGGGCATTCAAGGACCTTTTTCATTTAAGTAGGCCTGAGAGAGAAAGTGTGAGATTGGGACAGAGAGAAAGACAGAGACAGAGAGAAACAGGGGGAGAGAGAGAGAGAAAGAGAGAGGGAGAGAGAGCTCTCTTTAAAGCTCTCCAGTGGCTGATTGCATCCAGGAAGCACACACAGGCAGAAATGGGCACAGATAAATCCAGAAAGATGGCTCCCTGGATAGTCATACTGTGGGCAGTCAGCATGCCCCTTTCCAGATGGCTACAGGACAGACTTGTGACATTTGTGACAAAGCCCAGGACTAGCCTTCAACAGCATATGAAAGAGTCTCATATTTTTGCATTTCAAATTGACCACAGTCAATGGTGATGGGTGATTAATTTCAGGTTAGAAGCGATAAATCAAAAGAGATTAAACAAAAGCTTTCCCCTGCACATATGTAAGTCACCCGTTTTTCTGAAGATTATGATTTAGTAATGATTTTCTCATATGAAATTGCTAGGTTGAGTTAAGTGATAATAATACAATTTAATATTGTGAACTGCATAAAGATTAATATTTCATATGGAAGAAGAATACTCATTCATGAATTCATTACACTGTTATCTGCTACAGTCTATTGTCTACTGTAGCAACACAATACTAAATTTAATGAAAAGAGGGTGCATACATAGGTTTTTTTGCATTAATTATATTAAGAAATGTCCAACATTTGTTTTTTCCTTCCTCACTGCTCATCATTTTTTAGGACTGAGCAACACTGTCAAGCAGCTACAACTTTTTGGTTTGCATGTAATTGCAAACAGTAAATAACTGAGTGAATTGGACATGAAAGTAGTAAGATATGGAAGAGCATTCTCAAATCAGAATGCCTCCATTTGGCAGTGAATAACCAACTTTCAGCAGCAGGTGAAGCTGGGGATATTCAAATCAGACACCTGATAAATCAGTACTGGTGAACCTGAGGATGAGTGCTGTCACCATTTCTTTTTTCACTGTAAACAAATGACATTCAAAGTCCTAAAGTTTGCTGGTGACACTACAATCACTGTTCCAAATCCCTCATGGGTTAGCCAGACAGACAGCTGAACAGTGCAAAAGAGTGTAGACCATCCTTGAGAAAACAATGAACTTTCTTTAAGTTGTTAAAACTACAATCTTAAGTGAGATACCAATATTAACTTGTCAGGAAGATTGCCTTAATTCACCACTTCTTAATGTAGTATTTGCAACGTCTCACCAGATGTTTAAAAACCCATTTAATCCACACACAAAGAAGTCAAACCATAGATGTCCATAAATTATGTGCAACAATGAGGATCGTTCATGTGAATGTTCATGTGTCTTCTTCAGACTTACTTTCCTTTAGTAAAACAATTTAAATGAGACAAGAACCTTTTTTTAGGTGAAACCTTTGTAGTCTGAAGTAATATATTACAATATGCCATAAAAACCCAATAGTGCTATGGTGGTACACAATGAAGTTGGGAATTGCCACTTTTTCTTATCTCTGATCATTCCTCCACACATTAGTTAAACATGGAAGTTGTAATTGTTGCTTACATTGTTTACAAGTGTTCCTTCTTGTGAATCTATTCCTCTCTCTCTCTCTCTCTCTCTCTCTCTAATTATACATATAATTAGCTCATTATCCAGATATCATAGTGGCAGAGGTTATGACTGTATGTGGGGACGGAAGGTGGTGGTGATGTGTGGGGAACAGGGGCAATTATGATTGCTCGGCAGGTCTTACAGCCCTTCTCTAAATCAGCTGTCAGTCAGTTTGACCTAAAACATGGTTGGTGACAGCAGCTTGATAAACCTGCTACACATCACCCCCTGCCCTGCTGTCACATCTCAGCCATCCTAACAGCATGCATGGGCACGCAATTAGAGGCAGACAGCATTCCCACTACACTCCCACTTACTCTGCTGATCATTTCCATTTAATCTTTAAGTCCAGCCTCCTGAGCTCAAGCTCATTCAGGTCCATGGTGCTGGATGTCACAGTTTTGTCTTTTTTTTTTTCTGCTGTGCCCACAAGAACACCCTCAACACTCTCACTCTCAAAATTTGTTTTATAGCAGTGAACTTGCTATTGTTGATCTATGACCATTTTATTTATTTATTTCTTAATGTTTGCAATAAACTCAATACATTTTTATTTAACCACCTGACAAAACTTGATTACTTGAAAAAAATTTACTCGGATACCAAGAAACAATGTGAACTGAGAAACAATGAGAAACCAGAACTGCTCTCTCATTCCTCATCCTCTGACCTGTATTGCTAAGAGTAAAATGTTTGCTCTTCTGCAATAAAAATGTCTTTTTATTGCAGCAGTTATGTAAAAATATACGTTTTCACCAATAAAGCCAAACTCACACCCCCTTTCCAGAAAGAGAGGAAGAGCGCAGGTAGTGGTGGATAATCTCAATTGTGAAGCTTTATTTTCTCCCTTGTGGTTAAGGTACAGGTTGATAATTATCAACTCATTAAACACATTAACCAACAATAGACTGAAGCTAACAGCTAATACACTAAAGCGAAAACACACATGCACTGTCAAACATACATGCACAATGTTACGTGAAGGTGTAAATCTGCAAGCATTTCAATTAAGGATGCCAAGATGCAATTATTTAAACATTGTGTATATTAATTTTGAATATCTGTAGATGATTTTCCATCTTCCATTATTTATCATATAATTTTAGCACAATGTTTTATGCTGTTTCTCAATGCTTAATTTTTGGGGGATAGAGTTGGACTGACTGGTCATAAATGTATACATAAGTTGGCATTTTAATCTGGTCAGTCAGTTGGCTGCTGTAAATAAGTTTTTGAAGACTGCTTTTCTTTTAACTCTTTTTTTAGAATGAGACTCACTTTTTGTGACAGAATTATGGTTTGATAAGTCGATGTCCATGATATATACATATAAAATATATGAAAATAATGGTGTGGTAAGGAATTGCTAAAGAGACAAAATCTTGAGAAAGGGGGATAATATTTTGTTTTTGAGAAGCCCCTTTGTGTGTCCTTATTATACAATTAACAATAAAATGTTGTGAGGCTTAGGATCACAAAATGAGCTAAGGCATTTTATGTTTTTTAGGCAGGGACATTATTTGTGTGTGTGTTATACATTGTTGTGTGAGCCTGTCTGTCTGCATTAGTGCTGTCAGTGTGTTTGGCACAGAGCATGTTCTCTCTCAGTTAAGGCTCTGCTTGTCATGCCACTTCTATTTCAGAGGGCTCTGAAATTTCTTGTGAACCACCAGTGAATATTCTTGAGAACACAAAATAAATAAATAGGTAAAATTCATGAAGAGTAACAGAGTATTAGTATTGTAGTTTCAAGAATGGTTATTGAGACAATATTTCTACCAGTAATGGCCAGAGGTCAAATTTTGGAAGAAAATTTATTTTCAGTGGTGACACAGGCAGGCAGAAAAGGTAAAAAAAAATGTTTAGTTTTGGACCCATTAGAGATATATTCTGTGCCAGTAAATATATGGAGTTATGAGAAATGATTCCCCCCTCTTTCTCCCTTGTTGAGAGATGTGGTTGTAAGGTATTCTAATCCACCCGCAGTCTAGATATCAAGCCACAGGAATCTGGAATTGTGGCCATAATGATGTGCAGCCGTGTCTTTCTTTCTAGGTCTCCCACATGCTGACTTTGTTTTACTGCTGGCTTGCAGCCTTATGTTGACACTTTGATGTCTGTCCTCACCAGCTCAATTATGGCATGCTCAAATTGGCTAGCTGAATTACCTTGCATGCAGCAAGGTTTGGGATGATGGTTTAAAACGTAAGAGATAGAAAGAGAGTTGTCCCTTTTTGGCTGTAAAGGTATTGTCTCTGTGAGACAGTATGTATTGTATTAGTATATAAGAGAGATTTCGCTTTATTAACTTCTACAGTAGCCATTGATCTCAAATTCACACTCTAGATATGTATGTAGAAGGCAGTTTGTATATACACATATGTATATATGTGTATATGCAATACTTTTTAAATTAATATGATGTCTTATGTACAATATATGACAATGATCTTAGAGGACTAGGCAGAAACCATTAGAGGCTATTGTAAAAGCTATTATACAAAAGTGAGACATGGAGTTCCGCAAGGCTCTATTTTAGGATCACTATTTACATTATACAAGTTACCACTGAGAACAGTTACAAGGCATGATGTTACCTTTCATTATAATGAATTGTAATGCAGCCAAACCTGATGATAAATCTAGATTAAAGAAAATTGAGGACTGTGTAAAGGGTGTAGAACTCTGGATGTCACATAACTTCCTTCTTCTTAACAATAACAAAGCAAATTTCTTCCTTTAGGTCCAAAACCACAAGAAAATACTTAATCATAATTAATGTTAGACCGATTTTTCAGTTTTTCCTGGTCTATGTCTAGAAATCTTGGCATCATATTCAGATCTTGAGTAACATATAGCTAATGTTACTACAAAGCCCTATATAACCTCACTCCTGAGTACCTGTGAGAGCTTATTAAATATTATGAACAATCAAGGTTACTTCACAGGGTGCTGATTTCTTAGTAGTTCCTAAAACTCAGAAAGCCTCAGCAGGGGGAATAGACTTCTTACGAAGTCCCCCACTCTTCTTGGAGTAAATGGTCGCCCACTCATCCAGCCCAACCTGCTGGAAGACTGACCACTGGGCTCCCCTTTATGTGCGTCAGACCAGCTGCCATTTACTAGTCCGACCACCAGGCTCCCCCACCACCCATGCCAGACCAGCTACACACCCTCCTACCACTGCTACCTGCCTAATGACAATGTTAAAACCTATATGGACTCTATCTATCTGCTATCTGCCACTACTAATAGTACCACTATTAACTTATTATCCCGTTACTCCTACTATCACTGTTACGTGAAGTGAATTCACATAAAGCAAAATGTATTTATATATTGCTTTTTTAGTGCCTTTTTAGGCACTGTATAAAAACAAATTTATAAATGGTTTTATACATAGGAGGATGGCTCCTAATTGGTTTATCTCAAGGTTTTTTCCTGTAGCTTTTTTCCTGGACACTGCCGCCTTCGGCTTGCTCGCCTGGGGTTTTATGTTTTGTGGTGTTGTTCTTTTATTTTGTAACTAGATTGATGTTAAGCAGCTTTTGTATGGTGGATGTTGGGCTTTTGTATGGGGACGCACTGCAAATTAAAAACAAGCTACAAATTAAAAACAAGATCACAAAACTTCCATCAAAATATGCTTCTGTGCTTACTGCCTCTTTTAGACATACAGCAGGTGAAATAAGTATTAAATACGTCACCAGTAAATATATTTCTAAAGGTGCTATTGACATGAAATTCTCACCAGATGTCGGCGGGTGACAAAGAGTGACAAAAACAACAACAAAAGGTGCATCAAATTAGTTTAGTGCCAGGGACCTTAATTCGCTTGTTGGGGCTATGGGTTGTTCACAATTCTTGTTAGGAAAGGTCAGCTGATGCAAATTTCAAAGAAAGCCTCTATTGACACAGTAAGAACCAATAAAGAAACCAATTATGGTACAATTATATTATTTTACCCTACTCTATATTCTAAAAAACTTGATATGAACAAACTGTTTAAATAACCTGACTTGTCACTGGAAAAACAAGCAGCTAAATTATTACAAAAAAAAATCTTCTTGATAAAAATCCTCCAGAACATTATTTATCTATATATTATTGAAGGATCTTGGAATATTTCCATCTGTGAGTGATGGACTTGATCATGTTATGCTCCACAGAGATCAAAATGTCCTTATTACTCTTTTGTTGAGAACACAACACTTGAACACTTAATAAAGACTTACTTTTGCCAATTTCTTTGATTTCAAGTAATGCCAAAGTAAAGAGGTTTACCTGATTGAACCCTACATTAGTGTCTTGGTTCACTTTGCATATAATTGATTTAGCTGCCTCTGCCCCAATAGTTGTGCTGTATTTTCTTTTGATGCTTTTAAGGCATTTGATAGCTTTGAGTGGGAGTATCTCTGGGCTGTAGTCAAATATTTCAGATTTAAACTAAAATTCATTCATATTGTAAAATCTTTTTTAAAAAGCCTTTTTACAATAGTACATTTTGAGTAATGTTCATCATTTAAGCAAGTAATGAAAACCTTGCATTATCCAGATAACATTGCTGTTACTGAACAAACCAATGAGCATGCGGCAGTGTTCAAGCCCTCTGTCTTTCCGTCTCTGTAACATTGTCTCCTTTGTCAGTTGTGAGTGAAAAAATCTGCTGAATGCAGTATAGCTCTGGAGGTGGGGCACTGCAAGCCAGATGATGGTAAATTAACTGTCATATGTTTTACTTTTTTATTTATGTACTTTTTTTTTAGTTTTCTTCACAATACTGGGTGAATTCATTATTGCTTCCTTCTTTGCTGCTCATGTAGAAACCAACGAACGGCAGGCGAGGACACCAAACGTTTAGGGATCATGAGACGCTTATTCCTAAGCTCTCATCTCTCCCTCATACACATACACACTAGTGCAGACACAAACACTCCCAAAAAATCTCTAATGCTGTTTACTGGAATCCAGGGCCCCTGTAATTGCCAATTTATTTGATAGGCAGCCGGGTAATGATGGCATTTCACCCCTGCCGCAGAGACTAAACGTGTGTGTGTGATTCATCCTCTCTCTTCCACCCACTCTGCCCCCTCCTTCTTGCGCTGCCCAGGACTCCTGCCACCCTGCCTGGGGAAACTGCTGCCACGCTGGCTTCAAACGTCACCGAAAGGGGACCCTGGGCTCTGGAGCAAAATACAAAGCCTGTCAATTTAGATGGGGTTTGGGGTTATGCCTGGTGGTAGAGAGGCTGAGGCATGATTTGTAATGTAATGAGCTGGCAGAGCACTGAGACAGGAAAAGGAAGGAAGGAGGGAGGGAGCGGAAGAGAGAGAAAGAGAGAGAAATAGGCAGGAAAGTAAAAGTAGCATGCCCTCTCCTGACCCCGCTCTCTGCCAACTGAGAAAAGACCAATAAAGAGCTCTTTATCTTTTATCTGAGCATAGACAAAGACTAAAAAAAGGCAGTAAGTAAGTAAAAAGGCAGAGACAAAGACAACACAGGGTAGAGTTAGAGCCTGTAGCAGACATCATTAGCACTCTGTGTCTAACAAAGTGAAACTCCTCTTGACAAAGATCCAGCCACATGCCCTAGAACTTTGTATTGACTTTAAAGTGGAAAATACATGGTGATGGTGATGTGTACATGTGCATGTGTGTGTATATGAGCATGTGAACAGCACATTTCTGGAGTTCGAAAATCTAGTTAAAACAAAAATGTGTGAAGAGTTTATTCTCTAATTTAGACAACAACTTGAGTTCAGGGGAACTTTTTGACAGTGTAGTATTTCAGAGTTTATTCACAAGGGTGTTGAGGAGCGTTACTGAACTCTTTACTGCTTGGCGCCACGCCCAGTTCTTCTTTATTTGAACTTCATTGTGAGCAGGAGAGAGCACCACTTTACTTTTACTTTTTTTTTAGTAAATGTCGATAAAGTAGCATCTCATATATTTTCTTCCAGTCTTGGTTACAGCGACAGCCTATAGAGTAAGTAACGCAACTTGTCTCTCATAGTGGATAGAATTATTTTTCAAATAAATGGTGGAGATACGTCATCTCAGATGTTAAAGCTAAGCTAACAAGCAAACAGCTGGGTTGGATAATGTAGCTAGGCGGGCTAACACTTGACAATTTTATAAAATTGTTGAATAAAAATAGTAAAAAGCACTAATGGTGTCTTCTGTAGTCATTTTCTCCTAAATGTTCCAATGTTTAAAAAATTATTTTAATAAATAAAACTTTTTTGCATTGATTTTGAACTCTGTGAAGGACTCTTAACTCTAGTTGAGAGCTGTAATTTTAGTCTATTCAGTGGTCATGCATGTACACTCAAAATGAGTTGATTTGAACTCACAGGGAGTTTATTCCAAAAAACAGAATTTGTTGTGTGTGTATAAAAGGAAAAATGTAAATATGACACACCAAAACAATTCCAAAACAAACTGCCAAAACAATTTCACCCTGGACGTTTGTCCATTTTAACATCTAACATATGTCCATACAGTTCCTCCTCTATGAACATGCTTTGGGTAATGAGAGATACCATAATATAAAAGATTTTGAGTTTTGTTTTTGGCACAGAAAATGTATTTTTGCACCAGGAAATGTATTTTTGCATCAGTAAGACTAACAAAGTTGCAACCATTTAGTGCATGAATCACCAGCCCTTTACAGCCATTTTCTACTGGGGAAATGTTAATGGTTTTATGTATTTGATTAGTGTAGCCTGTAGCTAGGCTTTTCTTACTTCCCCCTTTACATTGGGAAGTCAAGCTGCATCCCGGTTGTTCACGGTCAGTGACATACTATATATTTGTTTTATATAAAATAAAATGTGTAAATGTATTTTTTATGACGTTTTAAGCTCTTTTTTAATTACACATCATTGACAGCTATTTAGGGTTTAAGTAGGGGTGACTCTGTAATACATTTCATGTCCGATACCAAAACCAATCCAATACCATCTTTTACCCTCTCTTACACAAGCTAAGGTTTGTCTGCATGAACTGTGCTTTACCTAGCCATCTAAATACCATAATGTGCAAACTGCGAAACAAAAAAATGCACTTTTGTCTAAGTAATTAGAATAACAGAGGAACTATGATTATAGTACGAAATACTGGATCTCTCTCAACTCAAACCTACAGTGAGTGACCCCTCTCTTATAATTTTTTCCTTGGGTAAGACCCATTACCCAACCCCTCACTCTCATGTGCATGTACTCTCATCTTCATTATCGGAGGAGATGAAAGCTCCATAATATGGTGTTTATGTGTTTAGTCCACTAAGTGTTATACATTTATAAATCATTACAAGGAATATGTTGCGTATTTGTGAGTATTTAACAAAACGGTTTGTTTTTCTATTTGTGCCAGACATGAAAATGAAAGTTAAGAGCTGTGTCCTGAAAAAAAGCTCTTTGTCTTCAGGACTGAACAACAGCTGAAAACCTGTGTGCTGCACCAACAATCAACCAATACAGTCTTCAGTTTGTTAAATGAAATGCAGCGAATGCTTCAGGAGATGTTCTGATGTTTGCAGCGAAGTAAAAAAGAGTAATAGTTATTTATAAATAACAGCAACAAGACTAGTGAGCATTACACTTTCAGCATTCAAAAACAATAAACACCTCTCTTATTACCATCTGCAGGTGGTTTAGTCTCGTCCTTCTGTTTGGTTTTTAAAATAATACTGATCACACAACAAACAAAATTGTGCCAACTAAAACAGTTTGATTGAAACACAGGCAACAAGCACTTCCTGTGTATTGTGCCTACCCTGGCCGTCTGATTTGCTGTTTGTAAATTTGTTTCGGTGCTGGTAAAGTTGTTTTCTAAGATGTTCATTTGTTTTGCCCTTCTCTGCGACGGTAGTAGATCTCTACAATAAAGGCAAAAGAATATTCTCTGAATGTGCACTTCTATTAACATTTGTGTAATGCAGATAAATAATTTTCACTCAATAATTCAATCAAAGGCAACAGTTCCTCATTCCTTTCGTCTCTCTCCAGTCCTTTACACCTCACTCATCTACCTGGCACTAGAGAGCAGAGTGCAGATTTAGTGTATATGAAGTGGATTTTCATAGCACAATCCTAGGGGAGCCGTACCAGGCCCCACAGGGCTCAGATTGGCCACTTAAAGCGCAACTGAGAGAGCAGTGAAGCACAAAAACAATCCTTCAGCTTCAGTCTCTGCCCTTCAGGATACTCCAGGGCTTCTGGAACATTCTGTGACAGGGATGCTCACTTAACTTGACTACTTCATTCCTTTTGAGAAAACATTTCCCCATTGAAGCTCTATTGTTGCAGATACTTAAGTAATTATCAGATCATTACTTTGCATGCACAAAGGCAACCACAACAAGCTGAATAGATTTTGTTTTGCAGAAACAAGTAAGTAGATTTCTCCTTTGAGATATTTATATAATGTGGTCTGAATAGCTGTTTCCTCAGCATGTCATTTAATTAAGGCATGTCAGTTAGGTCGATTTATAAAATTAAAGTCTGGTAGTCTTGAAAAACTTTTCAGAAAGAACTGCTCATTTAATTCTTATAACGGTAAATTAAAACTACTGTTTAACTGCAAAACACCTTCTTGAAGATTTAGCACCCACGTCTTGTAATTAGAACTTGAACCCAGTTTCTAAGTCCTGGATTTTGTTCTTGCTGAAAAACTGATTCAGGACTGGTAACTGGATTTAAGCAGCTTAGCAGATCCTGAAGTGGCGGTGCACTGTTCTACAAAAATATGACCTTCATAAAAAGACATCAGACATGCTTAAATAAATGAGTTTTCTGCTGCAATCTAACCATTTGCACTTTAAATGTAAAATTAATGTTAATTTAGCTAACAAAGTTAATTTAGGTAACAGGTTAAATACTGTAATTTGATCATGTTGAAGTGTCTAAAAAAATGAAAATAAGATGATTAACAGGAACATAAGGTGTACCTTTTTAATTATACAAAAACAAAAAGTATAAAATCAAGATATCACTGTATTGTATTGAATTAAATAGACTTGTTTTGTTATGTTACTTGAATTGTTATGCCTCTAACTTAACAACATCCCTGTAGTCTTCCTCTCTGTCTTGCTCTCTCGTGCCTCACTCTCTCCTGATGCAGAGTTGCAGGTATCATTTCAATTTCTGATGTCAACATCAAATTACTTATTTAATTTTATGCCTGGCCAAGCATCCTATAGCTACACAGTGGAGCAGTCGCGCTTGGTTTGTTCTGCCATGTCTGTTTTCCCTGACCTGCCTCGCCCTCCAGCTGACAGCTCTAATTACCCGCTATCTGATAGCTGATCCGCATACTCCCACACCCACATCCTAAAGCGGGAGAGCAGCTGGAGAAGAAGGCAAAACACGCACTTCTCATTCACTCATTTACTTGTCATAAGGCTGTTGGGTTTTCTCCATTGTACACATGCTGAGGGCTGACTTCACTGCATATTATAGTATTTAAGGTTTCAGCTTCCTTACTGTCTCTATTTCAGCTGGTTACCAATGATTTAAATCTCTTCTAAACATATTACTTTAGAGATGCACATTGTTTATATTGTCTTTATATAGTCCTTTCTATTCTTACTTTCTTCATATCTATAGTAGAAGGAGTAACTACAATATACTAGCCTAGGTAAAATTAAATAAATATATTAAAGGTAAAGGTGCACGTATTTGTCATTGTACAGTGTGCACTGTACAGCGAAATGGGTCCTCCGCATTTAACCCATCTGTGGTAGTGAACACACACTCACACACACACACTAGTGAGCTAGGGGCAGTGAGTACACACACACACACACACACACACACAGAGCAGTGGGCAGCCAACTCCAGCGCCCGGGGAGCAGAGAGGGTAAAGGGCCTTGCTCAAGGGCCCAACAGTGGCAGCTTGCCAAGCCTGGGAATCGAACCCACAACCCTGTTATCGATATCCCGGCGCTCTAACTGCTGAGCCGCCACTGCCCCTATAAGTAACATTCAAATAGTTTTCGTCACATTTAAATAGTGAATGAGTAACATTCAAATAGATTAAAAATATATGCTCACGTTAATACTAAATCATGATATCTAAAGTATGTTTCTCTGTTGCTTGGAATTCAAGTGTCACATTATTTCATACATTCTTCAGAACCAGATTATAGTAGTTTCAGCATAGCTACTGCTGGTTGTTCCAGTGTACTGTACACTGCTATGGGCCCAGCCACACCACTGTCTCAAATGATCATCACTGCAGCACACACAAACACCAAGGCACCAAAACATTGTGTAAAACTTGATGGCATTAACTACACCAAGCTAAATCACACACAAACATACACAGTTCTTCTCTCCCACAAATCTCACAAACGCATGTACACACACACAAATGCAAAGGGTATAGCAGGTTATGGTTCCTTTCGGCACACAATAGTGGCAGTTTAGATCAATGGGATGGATTTGGTGAACTGTAAAAAAGTGGGTTAAATTTTGAACCACTTCACACTCCATAAGAGAACATACAAAGTGTTACCAACAGACTGTTTGATATTTACCTTGAAGACTGCAGTATATGGATGATGAATAAAACACTGGCTTAGATACTGACATAGATAGATTTTTTTTTTTTTTGTGGGGGGGTACTTGTGAATACTCAGTGTTTCTAACAGTGTGTCCTGTGACTGTGTTCAATACAACATACAGTGTGTGAAGAGTGAAAGATGTGACTGTGTGTATCATGCAAGTTGTAACTGGCGACTTACATCTGTCAGTCTGTCTCTGGAACTGCTCTTGATAAATGGTTTGGATTCATTACTCACACTCTCACTGTTCTTACAGTTGTTCTGTCCAGGCTTCAGCTGTCAAACACAGAAAAACAAACAAAACATGAAGAAATAATGACAAAAGAGCCATAACAGAAACTGTACTGTTCACATCAAAAACCAAATGACTAATATTTATCTCAGAGGAGCACCTTCAAAATATTCACCCAACATTAAATAATTATTTGCTTCTGATAACAATAGCACCAATAACAGCTGCTAAGCCCTAATACTTAATATAAATACAAGCTGGTTCTTCCTTATATCAAACTGCGAGAAAGAGAGAAATAAAATACATTCCTCAAAAATAATCTTTTGCTTTCTATCAGGCATTCACTCTATGTAGGCCTGGAGCCTCTCAGCAGGTGTCCTTCTTTGGCCTCAGAAATCATAATGAAAAAGGGCCTTATCTCACAGGGGAACACTGGGAGAGGGGTAAAAAGGATGAACGATTCAGTAACATCTGAGCCCCACTATCTGGAGAACAATGTTGGACACTTGGGACCCAGCAACCGCCGTCAGGGTCTGCAATTTATGTCGTCTAAAGCTTCCTCAGGCAGACAGTCTTTTTCCAGAACCTGATCTGTGCCAAACCCTGCTGGCTTCATCTTCTAGCACATAAAAAACAGGCTTTATGAGCCAGGTTGGAGCACAACAGTAAACGGTTACAATGGTGTCTAACAGAAAAAGCAGAAGCTGGAAAAGCACCGGGGGGTTGTTTACTGAGATTGAGAGATAGGCCATTCTCTTCTTTCTCACTATTTCTTTTCCTTTCAACACACACAAACACACGCATGCACATTTTTCTCTATTCTATCAGAATAAAATGAGCTCTAGATTTTTAGACAAAACCCCACAAAAGAAGAGAGGAAAGTTGAGAAATGATAATATTTTCTCTGTTGCTAGCTGTGGCCTATAAAAGCAGCAGAGAGATGGGAGCTGTTGAGTAGTGGGCCCTCGAGTAAAGCACATAATTAAAATAGTTTCCTTTCTGTAGCCATTAGCTATGTGAAAGGCTCCCTCTCCATGTGAGAGCCCAGTGAAGTTAGGCTAGGAAGTTAGTTAAAATGATCATTGGCACAACTGGTCTTCAAAATAAGGAAAATAGAGAAGGGAGTGGTTGCTTGCTCCTTGGTGCTCTTACAGACTTCAAATTCCAGACTTGAAAACCAGGAAGAAGCATGCCTGGCAATTTACAAAACATGTTTAAACTACCCTTTACCAATGTGATTTTTAAAATATGTAAGAATGCTGAGTGATACAATTTACAATTATAGGAAAAGTCATGAAACTATGAGTTTTTTTTGGGGGATTTGATTGAGGGCAAAAAAATCAAATCTATTTTTTTTAGATGCTATTCTTTTGGTGCTGCATTAGATGCCACATACCAGGTACTCTGGTATTACTTAAAACAGGTATGGCCCTTTTTAGTAAGTCAACTGACCTGTGCTTGGCACATCAAGTGTTACAGTTCTATGGGATCAATGTTTTATATAGGTAAAATATTTCAAAATGTCAAGGCATGTCCAACTACCTCTTTAGTCTCTGGTGGGTAAAGAAACTTCTTTGAAGATTCTTTGCCGTATGGAGATGGATTAGTCCCAGAGAAGTAAGCTGTGACATGAAATAAGTACTCTCTCTGCTTGTGAATATGTTGACCTGCTGAGATAATTGTACATGCTTCTCTCTTTGTTTCATAAGCCTGCAATGCTAAAATGTTTTTTTGTTTTTTTTTACTTTAGCATTAAAGCATCATGGTCATGATTGACCTCAATCTAAATAAATGAATAAATAAATAAATAAACAAGGTGATAAAAAAGACAATCAAACGGATAAAGAAGAGATGTGATTGTTCTCCCTATGCTAGTTTGTTTTAATCATAATGGCATCATTTAGAAGTGACCACTTTGCCAGGTTGCAATATCAGGACAACCATCTTTAAGGATCCAGAGCGTACAGAATGGGCAAAGATTCCCCTACAGAAAGATGATAAACAGATGGTTTTCATATTCAGGCAGCTAATTACACAACAATAAAAAAAAACGCAAGACATTAGCATCTAATGAAACATTTAAACTACCAGTAAGTGCATCTGCCATTAATTTCAACACAGTAAGGTCTTGTTTTGCTTCAATCTGTTCCCTGTTAGGGCTGGTCCCCCCCACTTTGAAGTACAGAATTAACAACTGTTTTCAAAAATCACTCAGCATGATTCTCTTGCACAGAGAGGCAAAAGTGGTTGGTGTGGCGCAACAGATAATACCACTACCTGCTAGTGAGCTACCTCGCCACGTGGGAGACTGGGGTTCGATTCCCAGTCTGGGTGACTATGCTGCGCTACACCAGTAAGAGCCCTTGGGCAAGTCTCCTAACACTACATTGGCCCACCTCTGTAATATGAGTAACCCTGTAAGTCGCTAATGGAATGACTTTCAGGTACTCAAACCACTATATATATATATACATATATACATATATATATATATATATAAAGTATTTAGTCAGTCACCAATTGTGCAAGTTCTCCCACTTAAAAAGATGAGAGAGGCCTGTAATTGACATCATAGGTAGACCTCCACTATGAGAGACAAAATGAGAAAAAAAAAAAACAGAAAATCACATTGTCTGTCTGATTTTTAAAGACTTTATTTGCAAATAATGGTGGAAAATAAGTATTTGGTCAATACCAAAAGTTTTTCTCAATACTTTGTTATATATCCTTTGTTGGCAATGACAGAGGTCAAACGTTTTCTGTAAGTCTTCACAAGGTTGGCACACACCGTTGCTGGTATGTTGGCCCATTCCTCCATGCAGATCTCCTCTAGAGCAGTGATGTTTTGGGGCTGTCGGCGGGCAACATGGACTTTTAACTCCCTCTAAAGGTTTTCTATGGGGTTGAGATCTGGAGACTGGTTAGGCCACTCCAGGACATTGAAATGCTTCTTACGAAGCCACTCCTTCGTTGCCCTGGCAGTGTGCTTGGGATCATAGTCATGCTGAAAGACCCAGCCATGTTTCATCTTCAATGTCCTTACTGATGGAAGGAGGTTTGCACTCAAAATCTCACAATACATGGCCCCATTTATTCTTTCATGTACACAGACCAGTCATCCTAGTCCCTTTGCAGAGAAACAGCCCCATAGCATGATGTTGCCACCCCCATGCTTCACAGTTGGTATGGTGTTCTTTGGATGCAACTCAGCTTCCACTCTCCTCCAAACACAACTGTACCAAACAGTTCTACTTTGGTTTCATCCTACCATAAGACATTCTCCCAATACTCTTCTGGAACATCCAAATGCTCTCTAGCAAACTTCAGACGCGCCCGGATATGTACTGGCTTAAGCAGGGGAACACATCTGGCACTGCAAGATCTGAGTCCCTGGCGGCGTAGTGTGTTACTGACGGTAGCCTTTGTAACGTTGGTCCCAGCTTTCTGCAGGTCATTCACTAGGTCCCCCCGTGTGGTTCTGGGATTTTTGCTCACCGTTCTTGTGATCATTTTGACCCCATGGGCCTCTCTCATTTTTTTAAGTGGGAGAACTTGCACAATGTGCAATGCACAGAATGGGGTAACAAATGAAAAATGAACAAAAACAAAGCCAATAAATATGTATATGTACATGTAATGTTCTTAATGGAATAATGGAATGGTCTTAACTTGATCTCTACCATTCTTCTTAATACTGTTCTTAAACCGAGAAAATGGCTACCTGAAGACACCAGCTTTTTGCTGCTTCATCAGTTATTTTAATTTCCTAGTAATGACTGTGAAAAAGTCATAGCCCTAACAAGCTGATTCAGCAAGTTATCAGAGATTCAGTAGTGCTGAAAGTTCTTAAATGTCATAGCTTACCAAGACCTAATTTCCTAATTAGCAGCTGATAGCTTCCATGTTTCCACACAAAGTGGGTTTGTTTGACAGCACTTATTTTCTTGACTAACACAACATACAATGTTAAAGTTTAAGGACCACAGTGCTTAGGCAAATGTGCTTTATGGAGCCTATCCCAAAGAAACTCTGAGTGTAGTACAAAAGTATTGAGGGATGCATTTTCTTAGTGTCTGACTTTTCTTATCATAGTATTTGAAGCTTTTATAGTTAACACATTTATTTTATTTATTTATTATTTATTTTTTCTTACTAAAATTAAAAAGTAAAGGTAAAGGTAAAGGTGCATGTATTTGCTTCTATGGCATAGTCTAGTGACCTATCCCAAATAGCTAGTCTTGCAACTGAATACCAACAGATGAAAAACTACTTTGAAACAATATCAGCCTGTCCAGCAGACTCTGAGAGCTCTTCTTCCCAAACCTGCACTGAACAGCAGGCTGTCTTTTGATTTCAAAGGAAGCCTGGGGGACTTGGTTGCTAGTGGCTCCTGTTCTTCCTTAGTAACGTGCCGCAGCAGCTGCAGAGCCAGGCAGTAATAAAACCTGGAACGATTTAACAGCTTTTATTGTTCTACTGTGGTGTTTTAAAGTAACTAACCTGTCCTCTAAGGATTCTTAAGAGAAAGAGAAAAAAATCCCACAAGAGCAGCAATGAAAGAGGATCTCATTTACCTAAAAGCGCTTATAAATTTTTAATTTGCTTTAACAAGTAAATTAACAAGTCCTCATTCAGGGAAGTTTTATGGCTGCCTGCCCCCAAGAGACAGCTATGAAAGTTTATATATAATCTACTAGCACACTAGGCAGCTTATGCTAAATTATCTATTTCCTGCCACAGAGTTCAATTTTTCACTTTCCAGTGAATACACTTTAAAACATATCCCCCTCAGCCACTTTCTCAGAGCTGTATATAAGGGTCATTTAACTCACAGTAGCCCATAGAGAGGTATAATCCTGTTACCTGTGGAACCAAAGAAAAGTCTGCAATCTACGCAAGACTGATGAGAGACTGATGACTTATGGCCAAACACTGCTCTTAAAAGAGCTCAAACTAGACAAAGTCACTTGCCATGTTTTCCGCTGTAAACAGCTAAAAAAAACATGGAATTTAAACTGTTTAATGAGAGAGATATTTTGATCGAACCTGCCCTGTTCCAGAGCATTGCATAGGCTCCCAGGGGTCCAATCACTTAGCACTTTGTGTCTGGCAGACGGCAGCAGTTTGGAAACTGTTCTTTACAGTTAATGTAAACACGCCTTCTACCGATGACAACAATATTTGACAGCAAGACGTAGGAGCCGTCACAGCCAGTATGACGCAACTGGGAAATTTTTCTCATCACTTAGACAGCTGCTATGTCACCCAGCTAACCCAAGTGGTCCCACCACAACCTTCTGCTGGGCTCTCAGTGCTGTAGGGAGGGGCTTAACAGTCACAGACAGGCTGTCTGCACTATTTCTCATCTAAAGTAGCAGTCATCTGGCCCTGAGTCTGCCTAAAGGTCCTGTATGCTTATTTATTTAGGCTAGTGTTACATCTCTGCATGTACTACATGAGTCTGTGCTTTGACAATGTCCTGATTTGAATTCACACATTCCCCTAAACACTGAAGATCTGGTTTGTCTTTTCTTTGACAGATTGGTTCCAAAGCTTTTGTTGTGCTAAGAACAATCTATTTCTAAATGTCAGCAGCTCACTTTGGCAATGACAGATCCAGGGACCTTATTTCACTGTACAGACTGCTCATTCAACTAAAACTTAGGTAATTGTTTGCTGCCAATTATAATAACTACCTAGACACAAATCAGAAATGACCAAACCATAGCTTAAATGCAACATGACAAAATTATTACAATACTCGTCCAACATGCCTGGCTTGCTTAGTGGAAACTAGAATTACCTTCACGATGCAAACAACTAAAAGCAAAGTGCAGGGTTTCTGTATTAAAAGGTGATGTGTAACAGCTGTGCTGCCAGGACCACAGCTATAGGTGTATAGTTAAATTTGGCATACTACATCTAACTACACCTATGTAGTATGCCAAACGTAGTTTGAGACAAGTGTGATTTATGCATGCAGATTACACAACACAAACAGATGAATTACAGCCTCAGTAAGTGATCTACCTACGTTAGCCTTGTAGTGCATGACTAAAAAACTTCCTGAATTAACCTTTAATTAATTAACATATTGTTTTTTGCTGTGCATATAACCTTCATCTGCAAGTTTTAAAGAAAAAAACAACCAAAATTAAAATGCAATATTTTGCAAAAGAGGGCAAATGAATCCTGAAGGAAAAATAGGAGACAGTGGACAAGTAGCAGAGAAGAAGTCCAGAGTTCAGAACGTATCATAAATCTCATCAGCCCTGAGGACACACACAGATAAAACATAAACAAACAATGACATTATAGATAAATCAATATGCTTTTAACATCCATCCCTGACATAGGCTCAACAATTAGCTTCATTTTCTCGAAAAACAAATGCCTCTATAATGTCCTCATGCAAAGGGACAGTTCCCAGAGTACACAGCGAAATATTGTGAGTAACTGACAAACATTACTGCGATATTCTTAGATGGTGGAATTAGTATCCATGGTGCCCATGATGACAATAAAACATGTAGATCTTCTTTACTCAACTTAGATGTGCACACACACATACACAAAAGGTGTGATCTGTGAGCATATAAGCCACAGCCAGAGAAGCCTTGGACTTATCACAACATAACTATCCATTAAGAAATTTGCGTGTGATTAATGACATTATTCCCAGACTCCCGAAATGCCAGCCACAGAGGCTATTATATGTGGCTATTGGAAGGCCTTCCAGTAGATGGAAGCAATGAAATTTAGTGTGGACACTTAACGCCAGGTCAAGCCTCATGCACTCCTTGTGTGTGGCAGTAGTATGATAAACAAATGCTTCCAGCTTGGACAATACTGTGCATTGGAAGAGCATTCAAAACCCTTCCACATTACTTTGCAAATGGCACTCTAAAACATTGTGCTATGTCATATTTTACTTTAAGATATTTGAAACTTTCTGTGCCAAAATTACAAGCTGAAAAATGCTGTTTGCGAAGGTATTTAACCACTGTGCTATGGAAGCTCCAAATGTAAACAGATGAGAGACACTGCCCCAAGGACAACACTGCAAAATTAAATATAAAAATCAAAGAGAAGATTTTCCATAGTTATGAATTTGCACTTGGAAATGTTACAAACATAACATCCAAGTCCTACTGAACCCTGATAGATAAATTGTAAATTGTAATTGTAAGTGGAAACATATATAAATAATATATTTAGATACATAATATACACTTATACACAAATATAAGTTTCTCTGAACATGCAAAAGTTGCCTCTTGTCCCTGTCACAGCATAAGGTCATTTGTGAGGCCACAAAGAGACCAAAAATCACCTTAAAGTAGTGACAGAGGCTAGTTAATTTTGAGACTGGAGTGAATGTGTACCAGTCAATAGTACAGTATCAAGAGTATACAACTGGCCTGCATGGAAAACAAAAGGAGCCATTTGTCAGGAAAATACAAGGATGCAAAGTTTAACAGAAAGCATGGCCAAGCTAAAATGTGGGGCAAGGTTTTATGGGTTAAGGTATGTGTATGTTGCCAGTGTAGATTCAACATTGAGAATGTTCAAATCTGTTATGTATCAAATAACCTCCTAGTATTGTTAACTAGTAAAAAAAAAATTCTGATTCCTGGTGTGTGTGTATAGAGGGTATGCATCACTTTCCAGCTGGAACACGTGAAATTACCAAAGATCCAATGGTCCATGTACATCAATGTGCAGCCAGGAAAGTCCAGCTAACTGAGGCTGAAATCATACTCTTTAAGATGATAAAACTTGTGTCCGACCACAAAGTCAAGTGAATGGCTGCTTTCGGGCCCATTTTGTATACTGGTTCATTTGGGTTTTGCTTGCTTTACCTGTTAATTGAACTTAGAATGCTGCTAAATTCGCATCAACAGTGTGCTTGTTTTTTCCCAACTTTTTCCCCCACAATGTGTGTCTCCCACACATTTTGGTGCCTGCATGTCGATATGCTTTTCTTTTCTTTCGATTTCGACAGTCTATAAAAGGATAGTTCCAAATTCTTGCTGAATCTGTTTGTACAGTCAGTTGCACAACGACTCTTTTCCATTTTGCATTTTAGCAGCATTCAAACTGAATGCTAATGCTGCCACTTAGTAAACAATACAATAAATTGAATTGCCTGAGTCTGGGGAAGTTTTTGTTTATAAATTGTATTCTGTCTCTATTTTTCTATCTTTTCTTGCATACATTTTCACCCTGTCTGAAGCTAGGTAGTAGTAGTCTGAAGTAGGTTGTGTGTGTGTTTTTCTTTGTTTTTTTGCTGTAGACTCTTGGGCCACAAATGTCAACCACAGGAAGGCAATTACGAGAGTAAAATTACTTCCTTACTGTTATCAATCCATTCCAGGGGGCCAGGGGAATGGTTAAAAGCCACCATGTAATGGGGCTCAGTTAGACTTTTCTCCTGGGCCTCAGCCAAGGCTGCTAACCTTGCTATTAAAGGCCATGACAAGCTTTGTCAATGCAATCTGTTGAATGCCTTGAGTGACACACGATCGATACTCTCCACTCTCCTGGGTCATCGATGGTGACAGGGGCCTAAGTAATAACACAGCTCTTGCTGCCTCCTCCAACTTAAATGGTTCCCCTGTCACAATATTTATTTTTTTTGTCCTAGGGCTTGCGAGGTAAATTTTCTTGTCGATCAAAAGGGGGAGACAGAAGACAGGAAAGTGGGGATGAAGAACGGTGGAGAGTAAGAAAGAGAGCTGAGGGGGAAGGCATGTGGGGGGGTACAGAAGGAGCTCAGATAAATCGAAAATGACTGGCTGGCGAGTTGTAATCTGCCAGTGTGGAGCCCCCTGTAGCAACAAGCCAAATGAAAAAGCATGTTGACATGACACAGAGATGGAGAGCCTGCTGTAGAGAGCAGAAGGGAGGGAGGAAGGGAGGGAAGGAGATGATACAGAGTGAGAGCAAAGAGATAGAAGATAAAATTGATTGTGAGATAAAATGTCTTTTATTCTGCTTCTAGTTATCAAAAGACAGAGAGATGTGGTAAACTTATAATAGCATTAAATACTAAAGACAGTTTTCAAAGTCAATATTAAGTAAACCAATGCACAAATAATCATTTAAATATTTTTTAACGTCACAGAAACTGCTTCGTACAACATACTTGAGCATTTAAGATGTATAAGATTTACAACCTATACATATTACAACAATAAATAAGAAGTGTACTTAAACTTATTATTTAAACACTCAAACACACATACACAGATGAGTCACAATAGATGTTCTACCCTCTACCAGATGGGCCACATTCTGCCATAACTACAACGGACCAAACTCCAAAACAAGGGCTCCACCTACTGTAAGTGTTGCACTACCCACACCCCGCTGAGAGAGTGTCTGCATTAAGACACATGACATACCTTATTTCTAATTTTAGGTCACACTCACAGAACAGGCTCTGTAATTTATATATGTGGGAAAAAGCAAAGTCAGGTGCAATCAAGGCCTCATACCCATAGTCAAAGCACTCTACTCACATCAGTTAGATTAGTTTGGTTCTAAAATTGGATTACATGGCCCCATTCATCCTTCCTTTAACACTGATCAGTTGTCCTGTCCCCTTTGCAGAAGAAACGCCCCAAAGCATGAGGTTTCCACCCCCATGCCTCACAGTAGGTATGGTGTTCCTGGGATGCAACTCAGCATTCTTCTTCTTCCAAACACGACAAGTTAAGTTTTTGGTTTCATCTGACCACATGATATTCTCCCAATCCTTCAGACGGGCCTGGACATGTACTGGCTTAAGCAGGGGGACACACCTGGCACTGCAGGATTTGAGTCCCTCTTGGCGTAGTGTCTTACTGATGGTAGCCTTTGTTACTTTGGTCCCAGCTCTCTGCAGGTCATTCATCAGGTCCCTTCGTGTAGTTCTGGGATTTTTGTTCACCATTCTCATGATCATTTTGACCCCACAGGATGAGATTTTGCATGGGGCCCCAGATCAAGGGAGATTATCAATGGTATTGTATGTCTTCCATTTTCTTACAATTGCTCCCACAGTTGATATTGTATATTGTACAGGGAGATTGTATATTCACTCTTCCCAGTCTGGAGCAGGTCTACAGTTTTCTTCCTGGTGTCCTTCGACAGCTCTTTTCTCTTGGTCTCCTTCTCCGAGTAAATGGCCACCCAGCCCGACCTGCTGGAAGATTGCCCGCTGAGGTCCCCTCTACCTGCGTCAGACCAGATGCCACCTACCAGTCCGACCATCAGACCCACCACCACCCATACCAGACCAGCGGCACACCCTCCTACCACTGCTACCTGTTTAATGACCATGTTAAAATCTAAACGGACTCGTAACTATCTGCCACTATTAATATCACCACTATTAACTATCTGTTGTATCTGGTTTGGTAATTTTTATCAATAATGTTTAAATAGTTCTGACCAAAGGAGGATGGGTCCCCCTTGTGAGTCTTGGTTCCTCCCAAGGTTTCTTTCTCCAGCTCTGAAAGAGTTTTTCCTTGCCACTGTCGCCGTTGGCTTGCTTACTGGGGGTCTTTGATCCTTCATGTCTTACGTTATTTCTTTTTTTGCCTCTGTCTTTTACTAATTACTAATTATGTAAAGCTGCTTTGTGACGACAACAGTTGTAAAAAGCGCTATACAAATAAATTTGACTTGATTTGACTTGGTCATGGTAAAGTTTGGACAGGTGTCTTTTATACAGATAACGAGGTCAAACAGGTGCCATTAATACAGGTAAAGAGTGGAGGACAGAAGAGCTTCTTAAAGAATAAGTTACAGGTCTGTGAGTGCCAGAAATCTTGCTTGTTTGTGAGTGACCAAATACTTATTTTCCACCATAATTTACAAAGTGATTTCCTGGATTTTTTTTTCTCATTTTGTCTCTCATAGTTGAAGTGTACCTATGATGAATATATATATATATATATATATATATATATATATATATATATAGTAAAGTAAAAGAGTCAGAGAGTTTCATATAAAAAAGGCTCTTCCCCTTACTGAATTTTAGGAACTAGTAAGAAACCAGCACCCTATGATCTAAGTAAATGTGATGGCTTATCAGGAGTTAATTTACTCTTGTGAGGTTGTGTAGGGCTTTGTATGTCAATAGTAGAATTGTACAATCAAACAAATCACTCAAATCACAGATTTTAGCTGTTGAACAATGAGTAACAGAGCAATTTAAAGATCCATCCTTTACCTTTTCAAACTGATAATGTTTAGCTAAGAAAGAATTTGAACCACAACAGAGTTGTTTCTGTGATTCCAACTATGTTCTCTAACCTTTCCGGTCTATTGTATCAAAAGCTGCATTAAGGTTCAGTAGTACAAAAATGGATACACAGCCCTGTTCAGAGGCAAGAAAATCATTGTTTGTTAATTTAAGTTGTCTCAGTGCTATTATAGGGTTTAAATCCAGATAGGAATTTCTTAAATATGTGGTTCTTTTGCAGGTATGAGCTTTTTCTAAGATCTTGGATATAAATGTTAGGTTACAAAGAGGTCCGTTATTAGACATTACACTAGGCTCAAGATTTGGTTTCATGTTCCAAGGAGCTCAATCTGTCAAGCTCCATTGGTGTCTGATGCAAGATAGCAGAGTGCAGTATGCAACAACACAGCTCACATTCTTCAGCTAAAAAAGGCATCTGACAAAGATTGAGACACAACAAGAATCTACATTTCCAAGATAAAGAAAACTTTATTAGCTTTATCAACTTTAAAAGCCTCCTACATTACTCTAAACTGACGTTTCTTCTACTTGATGCATGAACAACTTGATGGCTACATAATGTTCTATTTGACTGTTTAGTGACTGGCTATGTAGACATGATGACTAGAGAGTAGACATGATGACTTTAAACATTAGCTGTTACTAAAAGTATGAATATGTTTAGCAACTGTTGCTATGGCTAGTTAGCTTACTGCTAGCAGTGTTGTGGAGCATATCAAGCATATACGATCTTGTGATGTTACCATGAGCTAATGGTTGGGTCTGGATCACTTTAGTGAGCATTATACAATTAGAACAAATTGTATAATCTGAATACAAAACATTTGTTTTGGTCTGTGATGCTGGTGCTGTAGTGCGAGATATAGTGGCAGAAAGGATCACATATGGAACCTTTAAAAAAGGAAATTGGCAAGCATAAGAATCTGAGCCAAACATGGGGCAAATTATGGCTAGACAACTGGGTCAGAGCATCTCCAAAATGGCCGGGAAGTCTTGTGGGGTGTTCCCGGTATGCAGTGGTCAGTACCTACCAAATGTGGTCCAAGCAAGAATAGCCAGTGAGCTGGCAACAGGGTTGTGATAATTCAGAATTTATCCCAAAATTCAACATTTTAAACTGAAAAAAGAAGTTTTGGCTTGTCATTCAATGTCACTCCTGACTGCAGAAGGAAAAGAAAAACATTTGTAGATTTGAGCCATCAAAAGAGGGAACGGGGAGAAAAAACAGAACAGGCAAAGCCTCATTCATCCTCATTTAAAGACTTTGTGGCTGTCTTGTAGATTGTGTCGGAGAAAGCTATCTACTTCACAGCATGCAGCCAGTTTGACTTCCCTACTGCTGCCCTGCTTTCTGGCCACCCACCAAGCTATTGAGGAAATCACGACTGACAGTCAATCATTTTTCTCAGCAGTGTGTTTACTAAGCATTTAGAGATAGATCAGGACATTCTCTCAGTAAATTCTGTGACCCTGCAAGCACCAATCTGACAAAACATAAGATGAGCAAAATACCAAAAAATCAGGCTCGCTTTGGAGCCTACATTAGAAAATGTGCTTTTTTGCAGAAAGTCATTATTGGAGATAATACCAATACACTTGGTTTTAAACAAAAGAGTTGCATCTGATATAAAGAACAGCTAATCAATAGCCTAAAGAGTCTAGTTCCTTTGTTGATATGACACTTTATTTTCTAGGCTGATTAGGCTCTCTCTCTCTCACACACACACATACACAACAGGGGCCACTCAGTTGATGCTTAATTAAGATCAATTGTTTCTAATGAGTAGTACACAGAGATAACCTCAGTTATCTACAAACCTTAAGGCTGATGAGATTAACTAGCTATGCTGAAAGCAGTTAGGGTACCTGACAAGCTGTTGGAGCTAAACAGCATACTATTGTAGCCTGTCAAACCTACAGTTGGAGAAAAAACATTTCAATATTTATGTTTAAAGAAAGTCGTACAGTGCACTCGCTATTAAGTATGACCAAAAGCGACACGGAGATACATCGGTTTCCTCACACCTCCAGCGATACTAAAGAATAATTCAGGTATACCATATTGCCATTCGTTGGGAAGGAAAAAAAGACAATTGTTCTATGAATGGTGGAGAGGTATGTAAATGCTCAGGTTTCCTTTTAATGGACAAAATTAAGGATGGGAAAAAAGCAGTTTTGCCAACGGGCATTCACAGCTTTGGGGTGCTTTGTAACTCACTTACAAACACAAACCCATTATCTGTGTTTCATTGTTTATGATATATGATTTCATAGCTTAATGCACATTTGTTCCACAGTTCCTATTGAGCAATCAGTCAAAACAATCATACAGTAGTAAGACCACAATATCAATACACAAAACAAAACTGAAGAGCAAAACACCTCTACACATACAAATAAAAACAAAGTGTCTATGTATAAATAAAAAGCAAAGCAAAGAAGCATTATCACTGTCTATGTTTCGGTGAGAAAGAGGCCACATTACTTCTAGGTAGGGATTTGTCTATCCACTGACCTGCAGGTGGAGCTGCATGTTCACAATTGAGACAAGGGGCGAGACAAACCAGAGGACAGGTGTGAAGACAATGACAGGTGTGCAGAGATGACAGAACATGAGGATTAGTCATATTTTGTTTTATTGGGTAAAAGAAAGTAAGCCTCATAAAGTTGTACAAAGTAAAACAAAGCAGTAAGGCCTGGCTGCTGCAATGTCAAAGCCTAATGTGTAGTCTTACGATAACTAGGCCATTTAAGACAATTAATAAATGGTCTTTTCATCAGGAAATGTTCTTACAATCTAAAAGATTGTAAGCATTTTCAAATGGCCCTTCTGGCTCAAAACTGAAGAACCCTGTCCTAAAGGAAGACTAACACAAACTGTGCATGGTAAAACAATGTATGTCTGTGTTTTTTAACATGAATGCTGAATGTTGTATGAATGTGAACATATGTACAGTCAGATCCATAAATATTTGGACACTGACGATTTTGCTGTCTATCACAGCATACAGTAACTTAAATTAGATAATGTCAATTTAGTTAAAAATGCACACATCCTGCTTTATTTTGAAGGTTATTAAACTGAAATTGCATGAACAGTAATAGGATTTCCTTCATTTTCAAACTCCTATTTTAGGGGCTGAAAAGTAATTTGACAATTGGCTGCTCTGGTGTTCTACGACTGGGTGTTTGTCAATTACAGAGCTGTGCTCTGACATTGAAAATGATCTTGCTCTGCACTTCCCTCTATCCTCCTCTTTAGTTTATTTTTCCTAATACAGCTGATAAAAGCAGTGCAAATGTTTTAGAGGTCCCCCCCAGGACAGTTAAGCTATTTGGAGAGCATTGCTATGGATACAACTACAACAAGATATGAGAGAGGAACACAATATAATAACATACATATAGTAATTTACAATACAAAAACAAGTTAAATATATAAATAAACTAAACACAAATTGTATCATTCATGGTCCTAAAGGAACAAACTGCTAGTTAAATCTACATGCACATTTTACTGCATGATCAGTCTAAATGTTTGAATTACACATGAGTCAGGGGAAGCTTAGCGCCCCTGAGAGAGACATGAACTTTCAAGTAATAAAGTCTGAAGTTTGGGAGGTTTTGTGGCTCTTATTAGCCTTTATTAATCATTACATTTTTTAAAACAATACATATTTCTGCACCCTGGTGTTTCTGAAAAAGAAAAAAATGCTTTTTACTGATAAAAAATAAAAAGCCCAACCCTGACCCCCAGATTAAAAATCACTACATCATTGTTTTAAATCTACGGAAGAAACTAAATAATACTTTAGGAGTAACATTCAAAAGATCCCACCACACTCTAGCTATCAAACCCTAATATATGCAATACAGCAGCTATATATAAAAAAAAGATTCATCACATAAGACCAATGAGGCTGTGATTGATTGGGATATGAGTTTAGTGGAGCTGTAGCCCCGGCATAAAGAGAGAGAGAGGGAAGAATAGAGGAAAGCACCATTAGAACCTACCTTTATCTTTAAGAGTCCAAATCAGAATTAGAGACTAATTTATTTTTTCCCTCTGTTCCAAGACAGAGCAAAATACTGTACTGCTCCTGGGATACAGATAAAAATCAACAGCAGTATTTGATATGTCAATTGGCATACACTCACAAATTCAAATATAGCTATAAATGCACACATGCAAAGACACTCATGTTTTGACACACAAAGCCTTTGTACAAAGTGTCTTCATCATAACGCTGGCCTCCTCCTTTCTGAATATGAATTATGAACATGCAAATATGTTATGCTGCACATGCATTAATGATCATGAGGGTGGAGGATCTTGCTACCAAGGTAATTAATTAAACATGGATAGTGTATAAGCATGATGCATTCACACCCATCACATGCACACATAGCTCAGACGTACAATGACACCCAGAGTGTTTCTCTTCTTACTTTTGCAGGGCATAATGCAATGCATAGAGCACTGCAGATTAAATAAGACACATACACTGATCAGATACTCTTTCATTAGACATATACAGCTGTGTTTAGAATTTTCCATAAACTCATTACAGATATGTCATTGCAATAGTGGGCTTTCAAAAGTGTTCAAAAGATCTTGAAAAGGATAACAAAATTGGTGCAAGTTCTCATTTTTAGGGGGAGGGGGTGGTGGTGTCAAAATCTACTTTCCACATTCATTGTCCATTTTTCAGCTTTGCTTTATAGCACTTTGTAGTTCTATTCTGAGCACTGTAGTGACACTGATGTGGTGGCAGTTTTGTAAAAGTGTGTGTTGCGTGGACCAGATACAGTAGTGCTACTGGAGTTTTTAAAAAACTGTGTCCACTAACTTCACTCTGTTAGATACTCCCACCTACCTAGTCTATCTTGTGGATATGAGAGAGAAGCTTATCTGTTGCTGCACAGTTTGTGTTGGTATAATCCTCTAATTAATCTGTGGTCACAGGATGCTGCCTACAGGACACTACTGGCTGGATATTTCTTGCTGAAAAAGTGATGCTGAGGTATTTAACTCCATAAACTCCAGAAGCACAGCTGTGTTTGATCGTACCAGCGCAACACACACTAACACACCACCACCATGCCACTGTTTAGAATGATCCGCCACCCAAATATTATCTGCTCTACAGTGTGAAAGGGTGAAAGAAGTCTAACAATGCATAATTGAATATAGCCTGTAATTACAGAACTAAAGTGGGGGAAAAAAGTATTTAGTCAGTCACCAATTGTGCAAGTCCTCCCACTTAAAAAAAAATGATAGAGGCCTGTAATTGACATCATAGGTTGACCTCAACTATGAGAGACAAAATGAGAAAAAAAATCTGAAAATCACACTGTCTGATTTTTAAAGAATTTATTTGCAAATAATGGTGGAAAATAAGTATTTGGTCACCTACAAACAAGCAAGATTTCTGGCTGTCACAGACCTGTAACTACTTCTTTAAGAGGCTTCTCTGTCCTCCACTCATTACCTGTATTAATGGCACCTGTTTGAACTCGTTAACAGTATAAAAGACACCTGCCCACAACCTCAAACAGTCACACTCCAAACTCCACTATGGTGAAGACCAAAGAGCTGTTGAAGGACACCAGAAACAAAATTGTGGACCTGCACCAGGCTGGGAAGACTGAATCTGCAATAGGCAAGCAGCTTGGTGTGAAGAAATCTACTGTGGGAGCAATAATCAGAAAATGGGAGACCTACAAGACCACTGCTAATCTCCCTCGATCAGGGGCTTCACGCAAGATCTCAGCCCGTGGGGTCAAAATGATCACAAGAACGGTGAGCAAAAATCCCAGAACCACACGGGGGGACCTAGTGAATGCCCTGCAGAAAGCTGGGACCAACATTACAAAGACTACCGTCAGTAACACACTACGCCGCCAGGGACTCAGATCTTGCAGTGCCAGATGTGTTCCCCTGCTTAAGCCAGTACATATCCGGGCGCATCTGAAGTTTGCTAGAGAGCATTTGGATGTTCCGGAAGAGTATTGGGAGAATGTCTTATGGTCAGATGAAACCAAAGTAGAACTGTTTGGTACAAACACAACTCGTTGTGTTTAGAGGAGAGTGAATGCTGAGTTGCATCCAAAGAACACCATACCAACTGTGAAGCATGGGGGTGGCAACATCATGCTTTGGGGCTGTTTCTCTGCAAAGGGACTAGGACGACTGGTCTGTGTACATGAAAGAATGAATGGGGCCATGTATTGTGAGATTTTGAGTGCAAACCTCCTTCCATCAGTAAGGGCATTGAAGATGAAACGTAGCTGGGTTTTTCAGCATGACAATGATCCCAAGCACACTACCAGGGCAACAAAGGAGTGGCTTCATAAGAAGCATTTCAAGGTCCTGGAGTGGCCTAGCCAGTCTCCAGATCTCAACCCCATAGAAAACCTTTGAAGGGAGTTGAAAGTCCGTGTTGCCCGCCGACAGCCCCAAAACATCACTGCTCTAGAGGAGATCTGCATGGAGGAATGGGCCAACATACCAGCAACGGTGTGTGCCAACCTTCGAGTCTTAAAAGGCGAGAAGATCCAAGAAAGAAGATCCTGCTCCAAAAACAACACGTTCAAGCTTGACTAAAGTTCACCGCTGGACAAAGAAAAAGCCATCTGGCAATTGTTAAAAGTCAGATAAAACTAAGCATGTGAGTGCAACACATGACAATAGATTAGAAGATGCTGTTGATGAACTCATACAGCATATATTCTACAAGGTTAACACGTGAAACACTAGCTGCAAACCCTAACACGTGAAACACTAGCTGCACTAGCTGCAAACCCTAAAGCTATCACAACACTACCCTTACCTCAATCATGTAAGGCTGTACAAGTTCCAACTCTAGATGAAAATCCTAAAGCTTGTAAAACCCAAATTTTAGCTCCAATCCCTTCTACTCTCCCAACACTAACCCTAGTTATAACCCTTAAGCCTGATCTAACCCTAACAATAGTCTTTACCTCTAAGGCTTTCACAACCCTAACCCTAACTCCAAACCCTAAGTTCCTACAAACACTTACCCTAACTCCAAACTCTAAGAGTTTCCCAACCCTAGATACAATCCTTGGGTCTATTCTAAACCTAAACCTACCTCCAAACCCTTAGAGTTTCTGAACCCTAACCCTATAGTCAACACTTAAGCATATTCTAAACCTAAGCCTAGCTCCAAGCCCTAAGGGTCTTAAACCCTAAACATAACACAATGCTCTATGGCTTTGCTGACCCTATCCCTAGCTCAAAACCCTACGGCTCTCGCATGCCTAACCCTACCTCAGTCACATCAGACTGTACTAAGCCAAACACTAGCTGCAAACCCTAAAGCTATCACATTCCTTACCTTAGCTCCACACTCCAAGGCTAGCCCAAGCCTAACCCTGAATACAAACCCTAAGCCCATATGTACCCTATTCCTAGCTCCAAGCCCTAAAGCTTTCACATCTTTAAATATAGCTTCTAACAGTAAGACTCTCCCAACCCTATCCAAATGAAAAATGTAGGCTCAAGAATACTAATCTCAATTATGCTACAGTGCACTAAGGTGTAGTTTTTACAGAGCTAAATATTATTGCACTTAAAGAGCACTAAGATGGGACAAGTGTTTTTGTACTTATAATACTTTAATTGTACAAAATTTGTGCAAACCCAGAACTTTGTGTTAAGTGTACTTAACTGTACTAGAATGGAACAATTTTAATTATTATTATTATTATAAATAATTTATAATTATTTGTAGACATTAAATATACTACTGCATGTGCACTGTTTTACTAGTATACACTGAGTATATTAGAAAAAAACTAAAATATATATTAAATATGTTTTCATTAAGACACTCAATCCAATTTCCAGCCCTGGATTTTGTTCTCACTGGAAGTGACATAACATATTAATAATCACCATCTTCAAAAACACAGACAGCAAAATTCGGCTTTAGTTATCACTTGAGCATTCAGCCAATATGTAACCATACTCTGCAACAAAGAAAGTGACAATTTGCTCTTATAACCTTCCAAACTGAGAGCAAGCATATATAACATTACACAAATAACAATGGAACACTTAGGGGAAGGAAGCTTAGGGGGAATGACTTCACCCTGATGGTGAGTGAAGCGGGAAAGACACACCCAGTACGCAAATAGGTGGTCCCAGGAACCAATGGGAATAATGTGAGTTTTACTCTAATTTTGTTGTATTCCACACACAAACCCATTGTGTATTACTGACTCAAAAAGGCTGACTCAGTTACTGGAATAGTTGAGAAACATCATTATGGAAGAAATCATGACATAAACTTGCCAGTAAAAATACAATTTACTCAGACAAATCTCAGTATGTTTATGTAAGTAAGTGCATTTTTAGATTTAACCCTTGAGAGCCTATGTACTAATCTTAGGCCGAACTTGGAACCCTTAGGGACTCAGAACTGTAAGCATAGCTCTGTGCTGCAAAGCAATACTGACCCTTATCCCAACTCCAAACCCTAAAGCTCCCACAACACTAACTTTACCTCAATCCCCTACTGCTGTACAAATCCTAACTCTATACTGTGTGCAGAATTATTAGGCAAATGAGTATTTTGATCACATCATCCTTTTTATACATGTTGTCCTACTCCAAGCTCTATAGGCTTGAAAGCCAACTACCAATCAAGTAAATCAGGTGATGTGCATCTCTGTAATGAGAAGGGGTGTGGTCTAATGACATCAACACCCTATATAAGGTGTGCTTAATTATTAGGCAACTTCCTTTCCTTTGGCAAAATGGGTCAGAAGAGAGATTTGACGGACTCTGAAAAGTCAAATATTGTGAGATGTCTTGCAGAGGGATGCAGCAGTCTTGAAATTGCCAAACTTTTGAAGCGTGATCATCAAACAATCAAGCATTTCATGGCAAATAGCCAACAGGGTCGCAAGAAACCTGAAAGGTGTGTGATACTCAGGGACATGGCCAAGGTAAGGAAGGCTGAAAAACGACCACCTTTGAACAAGAAACATATGATAAAATGTCAAGACTGGGCCAAGAAATATCTTAAGACTGATTTTTCTAAGGTTGTATGTACTGATGAATTGCGAGTGACTCTTGATGGGCCAGATGGATGGGCCCAAGGCTGGATCAGTAAAGGGCAGAGAGCTCCACTCCGACTCAGATGCCAGCAAGGTGGAGGTGGGGTACTGGTATGGGCTGGTATCATCAAAGATGAACTTGTGGGACCTTTTAGGGTTGAGGATGGAGTGAAGCTCAACTCCCAGACCTACTGCCGGTTTCTGGAAGATACCTTCTTCAAGCAGTGGTACAGAAAGAAGTTGGTATCGTTCAAGAAAAACATGATTTTCATGCAGGACAATGCTCCATCACATGCATCCAAATACTCCACAGCGTGGCTGGCCAGTAAGGAAAAAATGATGACTTGGCCCCTTGTTCACCTGATCTGAACCACATAAAGAAACTGTGGTCCCTCATAAAATGTGAGATCTACAGGGAGAGAAAACAGTACACCTCTCTGAACAGTGTCTGGGAGGCTGTGGTGTCTGCTGCACGCAATGTTGATCGTAAACAGATCAAGCAACTGACAGAATCTATGGATGGAAGGCTTTTGAGTGTCATCGTAAAGAAAGGTGGTTATATTAGTCACTGATATGTTTTTGGTTTTGTTTTTTAATGTCAGAAATGTTTATTTCTAAATTGTGTGGTGTTATATTGGTTTACCTGGTGAAAATAAACAAGTGAGATGGGTATATATTTGTTTTTTATTAAGTTGCCTAATAATTCTGCACAGTAATAGTTTCCTACACAAACAGATATCCTCCTAAGATAGCCAAATTTAAAAAAAAACCACTCCAACCTCCAAAAATATTAAGCTTTGATATTTATGAGTCTTTTGGGTTGATTGAGAACATAGTTGTTGTTCAATGATAAAAAGAATCCTCTCAAATACAACTTGCCTAATAATTCTGCACACACTGTAGATGAAATGAAGCTTGTAAAACCTAAATTTTACCAATCCCTTTAACTCTCCAAACCCTAAGCCTAGGTATAACCCTTAAGCCTATTCTACGCCCAAGCCTACCAAACCCTTACAGATTCCTAACCCTAACCCTAGATTCAACCCTTAATCTTATTCTAAAAAAAAAGCTTAGCTCAAAACCCTTAGGGTCTTGCAACCCTTAGTACAGCTCTATGCTCCAAAGCTACAGTGCCCTCCATAATTATTGGCACCCCTGGTTAAGATGTTTTCTTTAGCTTCTAATAAATTGAGTTTTTTTTCTAAATAATATAGGACCACAATGGAAAAAAGAGTAAAATCCAACCTTTAACTCAAGTGAATTTATTCAGTAGGAAAAAAAATCCCACATTAAGAAATAATTGTTTAACATCAAATCATGTGTGCCACAAATATTGGCACCCCTGATGTTACTTTGTACAACCCCCTTTTGCCAACAAAACCGCACCTAATCTTCTCTTATAATGTTCCACAAGATGGGAGAATACAGATAGAGGGATCTTTGACCATTCCTCTTTGCACAATCTCTCTAAATCATCCAGCGACCTGGGTCCTCTCCTCTGCACTCTCCTCTTCAGCTCACCCCACAGGTTTTCAATGGGGTTGAGGTCTGGGGACTGAGATGGCCATGGGAGGAGCTTGATTCTGTGTGTGGTGAACCATTTCTGTGTAGATTTGGCCATATGTTTTGGGTCATTATCTTGCTGAAAGACCCAGTGACAACCCATCTTCAGCTTTTGGGCAGAAGCCACCAGATTTTGTTTTAAAATGTCCTGGTATTTCAAAGCATTCATGATGCCATGCACCCTAACAAGGTTCCCAGGGCCTTTGGAAGAGAAACAGGCCCACAGCATCATTGATCCTCCCCCATATTTCACAGTGGGCATGCTCAGCTCTTGTGTTACGCCAGACCCACTTAGAGCATTTGTTGCCAAAAAGCTCTATCTTAGTTTCACCTGACCAAAGCACACGGTCCCAGTTGAAGTTCCAGTACTGCTTAGCAAACTCCAAACATTTGCGTTTATGATTGTGAGTGAGAAAAGGTTTTTTCCGTGCATGCCTCCCAAACAGCTTGTTGGCATGCAGATAGCGCCTGATGGTTGTTTTGGAGACTTTGTGACCCCAAGAAGCTACCATTTATTGCAATTCTGTAACAGTGAGCTTTGGAGACCTTTTTATTTCTCTTATCATCTTCCTCACTGTGCGTTGTGGCAAAATAAACTTGCGTCCTTGTCCAGGCTTGTTTACCACTGTTCCATTTGTTTTAAACTTCTTAATAATTCCTCTGACAGTAGATATGGACAGGTGTAGGTGAGTGGTTATTTTCTTGTAGCCATTGCCTGACTTGTGGAGGTCAACACACATCTGCCTTACTTGAATGGTATGTTCCTTTGTCTTTCCCATGTTGAAGAGAAATGGCCTCTGTGTCACGTCATATTTATACCCCAGGGAAACAGGAAGTTGTTAATTACTAATTAAATGTTCCTACATACTCTGATCAACTTTGTAAACTACTGTAGAATTGACAGAAATACTTTAATTACATTTATTTCCTAAGAAGTGTTAGGGGTGCCAATAATTGTGGAACAGGTGATTTTATGAAGAATAATTTTTTCTTAGTCAGGGATTTTTTTTTTCCCTTAAAATTCACTTGAGTTAAAGGTTGGATTTTACTCTTTTTTTCCATCGTGGTCCTATATTATTTAGAAAAAAAACTCAATTTATTAGAAGCTAAAGAACACATCTTAACCAGGGGTGCCAATAATTATGGAGGGCACTGTATACTGACTTTTATTCTAGTTCAAAACCCTAAAGCTCCCAATTATCTCCAATGCCTTTGACTTTCTAAAAACCTACGGCCCTCACATGCCTTACCCTACCTCAGTCACCTAAGACTGTACTAAGCCAAACACTAGCTGCAAACCCTAAAGCTATCACATTCCTTACCTTAGCTCCACACTCCAATGCTAGCCCAACCCTAACCCTGAATACAACCTGTACTTTTAATACTTTCATTTTCTTTATACAGAAATTGTGCAAACCCATAGCTTTGTGTTAAGTGGACTTAACTGTACTAGAATACAACTATTTTAATTTTGATTTTGTAGACATTAAATATACTATTGCATATGTCTGTAAACAAATATTCTACACATTATAAACTTAAAGTGAAATTCAATATTCATTACAACTGCTTTACTAGTACACTCTGAGTATGTTAGAAAAAACTAAAATAAATTGAGAGATGATGTACTGCTACAGCAGTTCTTTTGTGTTTACGCTATGGCAAATTAATAGAAACATCACACAGATGTTTTCCTATCTTCACACCCATCCACCCACTGACATGTAAACACAACAAGTACAGCACACGCATAATCCCCACTCGCATATTGAGGATGCAAATACAAAAAAACACACACACACAGAAAACAGGCCAATGTCTGTCTTATTTACTGCACTGTAACTATTAATGGCTGATTACGGTGCTCTCTGAAAGCTCTGAAACATCTGCTGGAGTAGTATGGATTTATATATAAATATAAATACTCCTGTCAAATACTTAGGCTCTAGTTCAAAAAGGTATTTTACTTAAAAAAAACAGAGATTTGTCTCTACTTAAGGTAAAAAGGTCTATAACTGTTTTATCTCTTCACCTTTTAATATTAATTAAAAGTAAAGGTTTTGCCTAAATAGCCCTGATGCATGCCTATAACTCTGTTCTGTACTTCCATACTTATGTGAAGTAATTCCAGTCCATACTTTGACATGCTTTAAAATCCAAAATAATAAACAATAAATAAAAAGCAAAAAAATGTATAGTCAAAGCAGATGTACACAATCAGTAAAAAAAAGAAAAATAAACAACATAAAGACATGAAAAATCTAAGACTCCAGGGAGCCCACCCTGTATTTATAAATTGATAAAAAGTTACCAAACCATCAATACTGTTGAACTGCTATGGTGTGCAACATATTCATAATCATAATATAATAATCATGATGTAGTATAACTTAATATAGTCATGGCAGTGGTGGTAAGAGTAATGAGAGTAATGATAGTTAATAGTGGTAATTTTAATAATGGCAGATAGCTTAGAGTCCATTTAGGTTTTAACATGGTCATTAGGCAGGTAGCAGTGGTAGGAGGATCAAAAAGGTAACACAGACACAAGAGCACCCTGAAACACTCCAGAACACCCTCCATCGTCCACAAACCTGAGTGTTCGCTTGCAAGCAGCGAGATGACAGCTCCAGCATCTCAGCACACTACAATTCCCTGTGTCCGCAAACCCATGGACCTACAACCTTTTCTTAAGCGAAAACTTCCAAATTTCCAAAAGTTAAACTAAACAGATGAGTTTTCAGCCTAGATTTAAAGATTGAGACTGTGTCTGAGTCCCAGACATTATCTGGAAGGTTATTCCCTAAACAAACTAAGATCAGAGTAGCACTCAGTAAACAAAAGAAGAGTAGCTGGGGAACCAGCCGCTAGACCAAAGGGCAGCCTTGAAACTGGGTCACCTTGGAACCAAAACGGAAGCGAACGTACCTCGCTTGCCTCGTCGGTAACGCATGCGGAATCTCTGAGCGTCTCAGGGGATAATGCTCCCAGTCCCAGGTGAAACACATGAACAAACAATGAGCAGTGAATCAACTCAAATGAACATGAATCAGCTCAACAGAACAGAAACAAATAGGAAGTTCTTATTTGGGCCTGTGGCAGCGGCTCGGGATCGCCCCGGGGGAGGGCGCGATAACGAGGGCCTCACAATGGACATATGTGTGGATATTTTGTGGAGTTTGTCCTGGTGGTACAGCAATAGTTGTTCACCAGTATCTAAGGAGATGGGTGGGCTTTCCTCAGCCTCCTTAGGAAAGAGTTTCTGTGCCTTCTTGACCAACTTAGAGATGTTAGGGGTTCAGGTAAGATCATCAATATGGACATCTAGGAACTGGACGCACACTTCACCTTAGCTCCATTTTGGGGAGTGTATGTGGTCTTTTACAGCCTGCCAGAAGTCAGTTAGCAGTAAACTTATTTTTTGTGTGTTTAGTGAGTGGTTGTTACTGGTACAACATTAAGCCAGCAGCCACAAATCCTCTCTGTAGGCTGTCTCAATATTGTTGCTGATCAGGCCAAACCCTGTGGTGTCATCAAAGAGCTTTTTTAGTTTGGAAGGTTTAAACATATTAAACGTTTATCCGAAATTGGTGAAGGGCATCTTTACAAAGAAATGTCTATTTCTATCAAGTGGGTCAGGGTAGAATAGAGTGGTTTGCAGCCAAGTGCAGTTTATCTTAAAGTCGCTATGTTCACAAAATCAAACTGAGCATAGTACTACAATTTGTCAAGCAGGGAGGAGTCATAGGCTGGTGGATTGTTGTACGTGGTCATGTAGTCTTGTAGTACAATCTAAGTTCTCAGATCTTAATTAGCTTGTTATAGCTATGGCATTTTCCACCTTTTTTATTTTAATTTAACCTTCAATTTAACCAAGGGAGTCATTAGGAACAATTTGCCATGCCATGTAAAGGGAAATACAAAAATGTAAAAGTTGACAATCACCAAACACAACCACAGATTAACTACAGATAAACAGGTGCAGGTATTTAAAAAATCTTCTTCTTGTAATCATCATCATAAGGAAAGGCTCCGGGCTGGATTTCTGCACAGTTTTGTGCTTTTCTGCTTAGACACACCTGATTCAACTCACATGTTGATTGCCAGGTTTAGTAAGCTTGTTAAAGCTAAAATCAGCAAACTGTGCTGGACTCTGGCTCCTGATGACCACCCTAGGGTTAGATTGATGCTTTAGGCTTGTGTTGTAGCCACTGGGAAGGGAAACATTTTACTGGTAGAGAGAAAAACAAATTCAATTAAAAGTTAAAAGAGGATGGTTCTACAGCAGGATAATCCTACACCTTAAATTTCATTGTTTGCTAAAGGTTTTGCCATTGTATTCTCAGCCCCCAGTTCTGAACATAATCAAAAGTACAGTGGGTACTAAAAAGTATTTAGTCAGCCACTGATTTGACAAGTTTTCCTATTTAGAAAGATGAGAGGTATGTAATTTTCATCATACGTACACTTCAACTATGAGAGACGAAATGAGAATTTTTTTTAAAGAATTTATTTGTAAATTATGGTGGAAAATAAATATTTGGTAAATAACAAAAAGTTCAACACAATACTTTGTAACATAACCTTTGTTGGCAATGACAGAGGTCAAACATTTCCTGTAAGGTTTGCACACACTGTAGCTGGTATTTTCCTTTCTCAGGGATAAGATCTTGCGTGGGGCCCCAGATTGAGGGAGATTATCAATGGTCTTGTATGTCTTCCATTTTCTTACAATTGCTCCCACACCAACCTGCTTGCCTGTTCCCTCTCTTCCCACTTGCACTCTTCAATTTTCTTCCTGGTGTCCTTCGACAGCTCTTTGGTCTTGGCCATGGTTAAGTTTTGAGTCTGACAGTTTGAGGCTGTGGACAGGAGTCTTTTATACAGATTACGAGATCAAACAGGTGCCATTAATACAGGTAACGAGTGGAGGACAGGTTACAGGTCTGTGAGAGCCAGAAATCTTGCTTGTTTGTGGGTGACCAAATACTTATTTTCCACCATAATTTATAAATAAATTCTTTAAAAATCCTACAATGAGATTTCCTGGATTTTTTTCTCATTTTGTCTCTCATAGTTGAAGTGTACCTATGATGAAAATGACAGACCTCTCTCATCTTTCTAAGTAGGAGAACTTGCACAATCAGCGGCTTACTAAATACTTTTTGCTGAAACTGAACTCTTTTTTTTTATTCTTTAAGATTCTACTAGTTTTGGTAAAAAAATAAATAATACTAATAAAATAAATAAATAATATATCCATAATAAAAATATTTCATAAAAACTGTAAAATGATTTTTTGGGCTGTAAACTTGCTCTAGTGTTCTAAGGAGAAAAATCTTGGGAGAAGGACCATGCCGAGAACTGTCTGTCAAGCCTGTGCTTCACAGTTCAACTCTGTGTCAATCATAATTTGATGTTGAATCAAATTTACAGATAGTTTATAGATAATCTGATACATCTGAAAAAATGTGTAAGGAATGTTTTTTTTACAGTGATCAAGAATGGTCTTTTCCTAACAAATTGCTTTTCTTAATTTTATGAACAAATGTCTTAACTAGAGCAGTGTAATCAAATAAAACTGGGATTCAAAGAGAGTACGAAGCCTACATCCTCATCTTAAACACTCATTTTCATCTTACTTTTTACTTTCTTACTTACTTTTTTTTTTTTTACAAGATGAGTCAAGCATATTCACCATTTGTGTGACACACAGTGAGCACAGGGAGCGGCGGGCAGCCATTGCTGCGGCGGCCGTGGAGCAGAGAGGGCAAGGGGCCTTGCTCAAATGCCCAACAGTGGCAGCTTGCTGAGCCTGTATCGAACCCACAACCCTGTCATCAATAGACCAGTGCTCTAACCACTGAACCCCTTTGCTGTCTTGCACTTGTTGACAAATGAGAATTCCCACAACGAGGAAATGACAATTCAAACAGTTTTCATGTTCTCTGTAGTAAGTCATCTCTTGAGTACACACACATTCACACACAGACAGAGCTGTTAGGTGACATCTTCTATGAAATTGAATGGGGTATGCACACTTCATTAAGCACATTTCTTTAGTGAGGAGGGGACAGAAAAAAGAAAAAGACGGCCACTCATAAAATTGCAGATTATGGAGGACGGCACAAATTGAGCTCTGCTATACAGAGTCTGTTCAAAACTGCAATCAGTGCAGTGAAGTCTCTACTCGTCTCCTGACATTCTAAAACTAGGCTTTAGTTTAGCCAAGAAGACACTTCACATTTCTGTGTGCCAATCTCACATAGCTCACACACACTGCTGGATCAATGCTACATAAATCAACTTTTTTTCCAGAACGTACACAGTCACAATATTTCAATCAAGATTTACCCTGAAAGAGGCAGAGGAACCTGTGCTTGTTTGACAGCACAGGTTAGCCAAACATCATCAGCAAAAGCCACAAAACATAATTCAAAACAAACATAAGGTTTTCACTTCTTTTAGAAGATACAGAGAATGAGTCAACTGTAAAATAGAGCTATTTTAACAGAGCTTTTTGAAGAATGTCACATGAGGAGGCCTAAGTCCTGTTCTAGAGTTTGCTTTGTGTTATAACATGACTATGAATGTGTGAATGATTCTTTAAAACAGACTGACTGGGTGTGAAGGCAAATGTGATGTGTTGTTTGAGGAATGCAGATAAATACAAGCAGTGAGAATTTAACTATTATAATCTCAGATTTGCATGTAGTTACTGAATAATATGCCTTAATATGCTATAATACGCCTTAGTGTGTAATAAGCCTTGCTGTGTTATGGGTAAAACGGCAATGTCAAATAACAGCAGCACCTTGCATTGTACTAAAACACAGTTGGAATCTAATAACAATCAGGCATATCAGGCATGACCCCTCTATATATAAGACATCTTATAATCACTGAGCATGTGTTGCAATGAAAATTTAAACTATAGCCCCCAAAGGCTGAGTTGAGATTTTATGAAATATTTAGAACACCACAACTCTGAAACAGCCACTACAGAACATATGAGAGAGATCAAAGGAACTTACATTGGCAGGTCTGCAGATGTGATTGATGCTAGGCTTGACTAAAGGGTTTACAACCCACTCTCTAAAGGGAAGAGATAGAAAGAGAAAGAGAAATAAAAGTACAGACGTACATCTCGTTGTGCATGAATTTGACATAGAACCAATTGGACCTGATCATGGTATCAATAAGTGCCTTCAAGGGCTTGTGCGTCTATGTTTGTGTGTTTGCCAGTGTTTGTCCCAGAGAGGGAAATGTATTGCAGTCACAAACGAATGTCAGCAAGGGTAAACAAAAGGTCTAAGCGAATGTTAAAGCTAACTCTAACACTGATGCTGCAGATCTCTCTGTGTTGCTTGCCTCTGTCCCACACACACATACACACTTTCTCCCTGCCTCTGTTCACTTTCCTTCCTTTCTCCCTTTTTTGTCAAGATGAAAGGAAAGCTCCTCAAATGGGCTTAAGGTGGTTAATGAGCGAAGACATAGCAAGAAACAAGAGGCATCTGTCTGAATTTCTCATTAACTCACCTGGACTTTCACATTTTTTGGCAAGATGGTAATTCACATTAACAAACTGTGACATTGACCTAAGTAGTTTTCCTGCATGACATTCATTTGTAATGACATCTTTCCATGCTTCTGTAAATTTGCAGTTGTCTCTTGGTTCATCAAGTTTAGTCTCCTTTGATAAATGTGAGTTATCACCCCAGTAAAAGTGACAAAGTCAGTTAAATAACATTTGATTGTCAGTGCAGGGAGCGCAGTGTAGAATAACAGCCATATTTCCACCCCGGTCTTCTTTAATTCATTAAAACAGAGAAGAACATTTAAATAAATTGTTTGTGTGGTTTTGCTTTTCCATTTCCAGGTGGCAGAAATAAAGGAGAGCTGAGGTCACGATTTTTTGAATGTAATTAGAAACAAAGTGTAAACAAACATGTATGTTATATTACACTTTGCTGTTTTGAAACAGAAGTGCCTTATGATGACCACAACCATGTGTTTTTAAGAATGTGATTGAAAATCAAAAGGTAGTGTGCCTGTAAGTGTAATTAGGCTAGCTACTATTGCTAATGTTAGTTAGTTCCAGAAACAATGAAAAGACAAAGTTTTTGGACAAAAGTATTGGGGCAACTACACATTAAGCCTAATTGGTCCCCCTTTTCAGCTCTAACAGCAGGTTTGGAACTCAGTTATTGAGTCAGCAGAGAGTTTGCAACTTGTATGCACATCAACCCTACCCTATAACTACCTGCCACTGAGTTGCTGTGGTTCTTAAACGCTTCCACTTTTTAATATTACCACTCACAGTTGCTGGTGGAATATTTAGGAGAGAACAAGTTACACAAACTGACAATGGTGGCAACCTATTACAGTACCACACAAGAATTCATTGAGCTCGTTAAAATGACCCATTATTTTAGAATTTTTTGTAAAGGCAGACTGAAGGTGCATGATTTTATGCACATATGGCAATTAAGAGATGTGTCCCCATACTTTTATTCATATTTTTATGTATATAGTTTATCTGTTCATGTTATCTTAAACATGTTTGGCACACCTTCCATCAAGGAGAAAAGACTTGAAGATGATGAGTTACCACTAACAATTTAACATCACTGGTTAGCTCTATTGTTCATTTTCATCTGACACAAAAATCTACCACTTCATTAACTCTTCTGGATATTGGAATATAAACATTTATTCCATAACACATCCATGCTCTAGAACATCAATCATGTACACACATAAAAGGGACATGGAGAACATATTTCACTTGTCCTTGCAATAGGAATATCAGAGAGCAGACACACGCTTTCTCACACATACAGTGGGGGAAAAAAAGTATTTAGTCAGTCACCAATTGTGCAAGTTCTCCCACTTAAAAAGAGGCCTGTAAGTGACATCATAGGTAGATCTCAACTATGAGAGACAAAATGAGAAAAAAAAAATTCAGAAAATGGAAAATAAGTATTTGGTCAATAACAAAAGTTCATCTCAATACTTTGTTATATATCCTTTGTTGGCAATGACAGAGGTCAAACATTTTCTGTAAGTCTTCACAAGGTTGGCACACACCGTTGCTGGTATGTTGGCCCATTCCTCCATGCAGATCTCCTCTAGAGCAGTGATGTTTTGGGGCTGTCGGCGGGCAACACAGACTTTCAACTCCCTACAAAGGTTTTCTATGGGGTTGAGATCTGGACACTGGCTAGGCCACTCCAGGACCTTGAAATGCTTCTTATGAAGCCACTCCTTCGTTGCCCTGGCAGTGTGCTTGGGATCATTGTCATGCTGAAAGACCCAGCTATGTTTCATCTTCAATGGCCTTGCTGATGGAAGGAGGTTTGCACTCAAAATCTCACAATACATGGCCCCATTCATTCTTTCATGTACACAGACCAGTCATTCTAGTCCCTTTGCAGAGAAACAGCCCCAAAGCATGAAATTGCCACCCCCATGCTTCACAGTTGATATGGTGTTCTTTGGATGCAACTCAGCATTCACTCTCCTCGAAGCACAACGAGTTGTGTTTGTACCAAACAGTTCTACTTTGGTTTCATCTGACCATAAGACATTCTCCTAATACTCTTCCGGAACATCCAAATGCTCTCTAGCAAACTTCAGACGCGCCCAGATATGTACTGGCTTAAGCAGGGGAACACGTCTGGCACTGCAAGATCTGAGTCCCTGGCGCCATAGTGTGTTACTGATGGTAGCCTTTGTAACGTTGGTCCCAGCTTTCTGCAGGTCATTCACTAGGTCCTTCCGTGTGGTTCTGGGATTTTTGCTCACTCTTCGTTCGTTCGCTCGTTCTTGTGATCATTTTGACCCCACGGGCTGAGATCTGAGATTTGGAGCCCCTGATCGAGGGAGATTAGCAGTGGTCTTGTAGGTCTCCCATTTTCTGATTATTGCTCCCACAGTAGATTTCTTCACACCAAGCTGCTTGCCTATTGCAGATTCAGTCTTCCCAGCCTGGTGCAGGTCTACAATTTTGTTTCTGGTGTCCTTCAACAGCTCTTTGGTCTTCACCATAGTGGAGTTTGGAGTGTGACTGTTTGAGGTTGTGGGCAGGTGTCTTTTATACTGTTAACGAGTTCAAACAGGTGCCATTATTACAGGTAATGAGTGGAGGACAGAGAAGCCTCTTAAAGAAGAAGTTACAGGTCTGTGACAGCCAGAAATCTTGCTTGTTTGTAGGTGACCAAATACTTATTTTCCACCATTATTTGCAAATAAATTCTTTAAAAATCTCTTAAAAATGTGATTTTCAGTATTTTTTTTTCTCATTTTGTCTCTCATAGTTGAGGTCTACCTATGATGTCAATCTCATGTCTCATCTTTTTTAGAACTTGCACAATTGGTGACTGACTAAATACTTTTTTTCCCCACTGTATATACGGTATGTTACATACCTATGCACCACTCCCCACCACACAAATTTAGTACTGAGTGCTATGTCGGCATTGCACTGTCCTGTCTGTTTACTGTGTTTGTTGTATTTATTGTACTGTCCTGCTTCTATGTTTGAACATTTATGTTTGCATTTATGTATCTGTACTGTATTGTTTCTGTATTGTTTCTGTTCCATGTTGCACTATAGTTCTGGAGGAATGTAATTTCGCGCCACTGTGTGCTAACATTAACAGTTTTATCTGGCACACTGAAACACTGCAAAATATACTTATGCTTAAAAACGTGTGAGACTTAAGAAAAACAATTTTTGCACAGACAATTCTTTAGTTAATACTGCATATAAATAATGTACTACATACAAAAGGTTATGTTGTGTAAAGTTATCATTCCAAACAACACTGAGCGATATCCTCATGATGTAGCAGTGGCCTCTCTAGTATGCATTTTCTTTCTATAATCCCATTACACAGTAAATGTTAATAGAGGAGTTCATTCTAAAGTCGACTTACTTAAAGATTTCTCATTTTTACTCTCATGTCCATATGAGATAACAATGCCTCACACAAATATAACTCTGCTATCCACTCACACCAGAGTGATGTTGACGTGTTGCCATAAAGCTCTCATGGCACAAAGCTGCGTTCACTTTACACATGGCTGTTCAGTCTGTATGTTTTTTTTGTTTTGTTTTTTTACTGCAGCTCTGCATACAGATTTAGGGAATAATCATTATAAAAATGACACCAGCAGTAAAACTGTATACCACACTTTTATGGTTTAACTTAAATACTCACACATGCATCCTTTACTGTTTGTACAACCTGTACACTTGATCAAATTCCCTCATAAATACTAAAAGAAATACTCTCAATTATAATCAGACCTCTTTTAACAATAGTAAACTCATCCCTTAGCTTAGGGCATGTACCCCAAACCCTTAAATTAGCAGTCATAAAACCTTTAATCAAGAAACCAAACCACTTGATCCCAGTACATTGTCTAATTACAGACACATCTTAAACTTAACATTTATATCCAAGATATTAGAAAAAGCTGTGGCCCAACATCTGCTCTGCTTTTACCTGAGTAAAATGACATATATGAGAAATTCCAATCTGGATTCAGACCCCATCACAGCACTGAGACAGCCCTAGTGAAGGTTTTGCAAACTATCTCCTTCTTGTCTGTAATCAAGGCTCCTTATCTTTATTAGCCCTACTCAACCTCAGTGCTGTCTTTGATACATACTAGATCATACTAGAAAGATTAGAGAAAATGGTTGGAATCACAGGAACAGCCCTGAACGCCCATAACTGAACGCTATGAGTTCATAAAGATAAAAGATTTATCTTCAAATTACACAAAAGTAAGATATGGAGTTCTGCAAGGCTCTATTTTATGACCACTATTATTTACATTATACATGTTACTACTGGGCTTAGTTATAAGCAAACATGATGTTAAAAGACACTAGAAATAAACAATCAGATTTAATGCTAGACTTGGCTGATGCTTCCATCACTCCTGGTCTAGCAGCTAATAATCTTGCAGTCATATTCGATTCAGATTTATCATTTGAGCAACATATAACTAATATTAGTAGGACAGCCTTTATGCAGCTTAGGAACATCACCAAACTAAGAAACTCCTTATCTCTACAGGATGCAGAAAAGCTACGCTAGTATATGCTTTTATTACCCTAAAGACTAGATTACTGTAATGCACTTTTGTCAGGTTGTTCCAGCAGGAACCTCAATGAACTTCAACTAGTTCAAAATGCTGCAGCCAGCAGTTTACTAAAACTAGAAAATTTGACCATTTCAGTCCAGTTCTATCAGCACTGCATTGGCTCCCAGTTAAATTCCATATTGAATACAAAATTCTTCTATCAACATACAAAGCCCTACATGGCCTCACTCCTGAGTACCTGCGAGATCTTATTACATATTATGAACCATCAAGAATACTTAGATCTCAGGGTGCTGGCTTCTTAGTAGTTCCCAAAATTCAAAAAACCTCAGCAGGGGGAATAGCCTTTTCTAATAAAGCCCCCCAAGTCTGGAATAACCTTCCAGACAATGTTTGGGACTCAGACACAGTCGCAATCTTTTAAATCTAGACTGAAAACTCATCTGTTTAGTTTTTGGAAATTAATATTTCCCCTTAGATAAAGGTTGCAGGGGTTCGCAGACACAGGGAGCAGATGGATGCTAGCGTTTCAGGGTCTGTGTCTGTGTTACCTTCTGTCTCTCTCTTTTTAAGTAGGCTCTTATAGTCAGACCTCACTCTGATACTGCTCAAAATTATCTGCTTTCTATAAACCATTCAGAAATGACTGTCTCTTTACCTTTTCCGAGTAAATGGTTACCCAGTCCGACCTGCTGGAAGACCTGCCGAGGTCCCGTCTACCTGCGTCAGACCAGCTGCCACCTACCAGTCCGACCAGCAGCCCCCCCACCACCACCCATGCCAGGCCAGTGGCACACCCTCATACCACTGCTACCTGCCTAATGACCATGTTAAAACCTAAATGGACTCGTATCTCATTTGCCACTATTAATATTACCACTATTAACTATCATTACTCTCATTACTCTTACCATCACTGCCATGACTGTGTTTGTTAAGTTATACAACACCAGTATTATTATATTATGATTATGATCAGAGCAGGTCAACAGTATAGATGGTTTGGCAACTTATTGATCATTTATAAATAGTTCTGACCAGAGGAGGATGGGTCCCCCTTGTGAGTCCTGGTTCCTCCCAAGGTTTCCTTATGTGTTTTGTGTTTTTTTCATATGTTTTAATGTTACTTGATTAGGTAAAACTGCTTTGAGAAGGAAGTAAAAAAAATAAATAAAATAAAATAAAATAAATATATATGAAATAAGGCGAGACAAATAACTGAGTGGGCTCATTTGCTTCTACTGTTCAGTTTAAAGGTAAACATAAAATGTCTTCTCCTTTTATAATTCAAATGTAGCTGATGTAGCGGCCAAGACGTGTTTGGTGTGTGGTGTCTAATGATGCTAATAAGTAATGGAACCTTGAATGGCTTAGCATCGTTCAAGCTGCATTTGTAAATCACAACACTCACTTCTGTGTGCAAAACATTTGAATGTGCAAGCAAACTATTACGATTATTTGTAATCTGCGAACAACACCATTTTTATGAGCTGCTTTTAAGACAAACACGGATTCTTATCCTCGTTGCAAAGTCAAACACACAAACAATTTGGGCCCATTTTAGTTTCAAGCCAAATGAAAAAGAAGAAGCCAAGCGTTGAAGGAGGTGATTGTCAGACTTGCAATAAAATGATGGCTGTAAAATGTGCTAATACAACAAACAAAAATCATCTGCGGATCTACCACCCTGGCCACATCCCAGAACTTAAACCGACAACTATATCAACAAATTATTCCCCGCAGCTGGCTATTCAGGAGGCTCTTAAGTATGTAAACATCAGTACAGTACCAGTAACAACGGTACCAGATGCTGCATATTAATAGACAGTTTAACAGTCTATAGCCAAGAAAATGCTGCTGTTCTGTGTGGTGGAAAAAGCAGTTTACAAAGAAATGTTGCAGAAGTTTTACCAGCAGTAAGAATTGCCAGGAAAAACATGCATTTCCGCCAACTTGTAAGTGAACTCCATTCTCAAGGATTTCAAATAAATTGGCTTTTACTCAGCAATATATCTCCATACATAAGCTTCACAATACATTATTGACTGGAATCTGCAGAACCAGATATGTACCAAAGAACAACTCAAACTCTAAAACTCTCTCTGAATGTCCTCCGTCTGGTCTGCTTTGGCAAGTGAGAAGGAATGCACAGCATGTGCTATGGGACTCTACAGGACTTTCAGGACTAGGCATTTTTAGCTTAGCTGGAAAAAGATGAGAGACCTGAGAAATGCTCAAGCTGAGGCTAATTTTCCCTTAGTCTAGTGCCTAATTTAAGGCGTAGTGGGACGTAGTGGGACATAGTGGGACGTAGCGGGCTAATTTCCCACTATGATCAACTGCTGTCTCAGTCTCTGTTTTATTTATTTACACTTTCTCGTCTGCACTCTGTGTCTCGTCTGCACTGCCTGCATTGTGTTGTACTGTCTGTATGCACTTGTTCTGTGTTGCACTTGTGGTTTGTCTGCACTATGTTGTGCTGCACCAATGGACCTAAAGAGCGGAGCAAAAATGTAGCAATAACACAGAGAACTAACACACTATGTGACGCATGTGTGGTTTATCACATATAATTTGAGCACTTTTTTGACCATTGTACCACCTTTCTGTATGTAGTTAATGTTTTTTAAACAAAAAGATGTATTTTGTATGTATTTTTTAACTCACTTTTTACAAGTGAGCCCTGGCCAAGACTGAATGAATTATTATTCAAACCACCAGAACAGAACTCCTGTTTTCTTTGACTCACATCACACATCTCCAAAATATCCATCAGTTGTACAACACCGCTCCACTCTCACGCTCATACACTGCAGGTGCTGCAGGCACTACAGGTGCTGCAGGCGCTATGAACGACCCTACCTGAGAAGACCCAGAAAATTAACCACTGCACTCAGTACCACTCATCCCTAAGCAAGCATTAACATAAGAGAGAAGATATTTCGGACTCTCATTTGGAAGTTTTTGGAATGTTTGGTCAAAACATGAACTGACATCAGCACCATAGGACTTTTAAATGTGCATACCGAAATGAGAACTAAAGCAATGGTTTTAATGTCTACATAATTGAACTAAAGCAATTGTGTCCTTAACTCTGCTTTGATTTTCAATTACATGGACTGACAAACTGAATATAATACTATCATAAATACATAACACAACATAAATCATTAAAGTACACAGATATAGATAGTGATGATCTGCATACATGAGTCCATGTGAACAGCTCAGTCAGCTGATCAGGGGCACTATCATGGTTACAGTCTCTCTGGAGCAACAAATGTGACACTTTGATGTTCACAGCACACAGAAGCTCTATTTGCTGGTGTACATTTTTAAACACATTTAGAGTAAGTTATGTAAACATAATTTATATGGTACTAATTCTTGACTGGAAACCATTGTAAATGCAGAAAAAAAAAAACTGGAGAATATGGAGGTCAGAAAATCGGCACTGCTCTTAAACTGTTTCTAATGCATCACACTCAACTCCCTTTTACTGATAAAGCTTTAAATAACCAGCCTGAAAAAGGAGAGTAACACAATCTTACCGCTCTGCCCCTCTTGCTGGGGTGTTTTTTCTTTTTGCTGCACGTTCTGACCAGGCATGGGTGGTTCTCCTGGTCTGAGTGCTGCTGCTGGTTATGAAGGCAGCTTTTGTGCAAAGTCAGGTTCAGCCCATCCGGTACTTGCCCAGGTTGCCTCTTTAGCAGCCGTTCAGCCCAAGGCTTCTTCTGCTCATGAGGCTTTAGAGCAATTTCCTTCTTACAGAGATAGAGAGACAGAAAGAGAGGAAAAGAAAAAATGTGAGAAGTACTGTGATGATTATGATTAATTGAGCAACCCATAAATAGCATAAAGAATTTCATACAAATCACATTAGCCTTGGTAGAGCACAATTAAAAAAAAAAGCTTTTCCAGTCAAAACATTTTTTTTATTTCTTCACTGAGGACCAATATGGTTGTGCTTCTCAGTGGGGAAGCTTTACATCGCATCTGTCTCTGCTTAAAATCCAAATCACTTGCATTACTTCTTACTTACACAAGTTATATCTGGATAATTAAACAAAACACAATTCAAAAACATTGATAATACATTAGGGTTCTGTTGTTGTTTAATTAGATGTATTGCTGTGAGCTTATTTGCATGCTTTCAAGGTACAAACCAAGCACGGCCAGACGTTTAAGACATCACATGTGCAATATTTTTAAGAATATTTAAAATAAGTTAAATATTATTGTATGAGAGATCACTTATGCTGCTGGAAACAATGTCTTATTTTGTAAAAATGTCTGAATGTAGCTAGATTTTGGTGAGCTTAAAAGGTATGCTTATCCTACTAACCTACAAGCAAATGACTTGAGATTATGTATGTTGATTAGCTACTTAGCTAGCTAGTTAGCTATCTTACTAATACCAGGTTGTTATTAGAGTTTAACCTCTATCAACCATATAGTGCTAAACTATTCAAAAAGCAATACCACTTACCAGCATACAAGTGTAATGAGTGCCTCTGTGTTTTCACATGTCGTAAATCACAAGCTGGATCTAGCGTGCTAGCATTAGTTTGCTAGTTAGCAAATTGTTCTAGTTAGATATATTAGCTAAATCTGTATTTGGTTCCATTACACTAATAAATTGCAATTTTTTTTTTATTATTATGTAAGATGAATAAGGTTAATTTTGCAAGTTAGTCAAGGCAGGCGGATTTAGCCCTAGGAGTCCAGTTGCTTCAGGTATCCTCCCCCAATGCTTCACAACAGAATGAAACTTATTCAATCCCCAAAGTTATCAAGATTAGTTTCACCCAATTGAGAAAAAGAAAAATACTTTTTCAGATCAAAATTTTGTAAAACAGATATCTGGGATGGGAACTATTACTTAATTGTATTTGTTTTTACAGTGTAGTGTTTTTACAGTGTAGTGTTAAGCCTTTTATTTTCCTCATTGTGTCCTAATCTATTTTCCTTCCTTCCAATGCCATTCACATATAAAACACGACTAGCTTCCCATACACACAGGCTTTTTCAGTAGTTTAACACACTAACATAGTAGCTATAGTAACTTCCAATAAAACCTTACAATGTGTGATGGCATGTGTGTGTGTGTGTGTGTGTGTACTACTGCTATAAGCCCAGCTTTGCTCTCATTTCCCTCTAAGTCTGGTCAAAGTCTGGAAGTTATTAAGGATAATATTAAAGAGGTGGTTAAACTGGCCCAGACGATGTCCGATGCCGTTATTTGCTCTGGTTCCATCCCAATGAGGCGCGGCGCTGGGTCTTACAGCCGACTCACAGCGCTAAACTGCTGGATGTCCAAGTGGTGTTCGGAAAATCATGTGGGCTTCATAGATAATTGGTTAAAATTTGAGGGCAAGCCTGTTTTTTTAGGTAGGGATGACGTCCCACGCGGGAGGGTGCTGCCTTACTTTCGTGCAGCATAGTCCATAGTCTGCTAGTTAGTCGGCAGAGTAGTGTAAAAGGCTGCTGACAATCCAGAGCCGGGACCAGGCCGCAGACAGACAGGCTGAACCGACCGTCTGCGAACTGTTTTGAGGCATCACCCAGGTCTTACCGTACTGAGACTTGTTTCTGGGCCCTGAATTAAAGCAAATCATAGAATATTAAAAACTGCTCATTTTAATAATTTAATCAGTGTTAAATTATCTCATTCCAACGATAACAGCAGCACCTCAGACCTAAAGCTCGGTCTACTTAATATTAGATCATTATCCTCGAAAGCAGTTATTGTAAATGAAATTATATGTGATCAGAAACTAGACGTTTTCTGCCTCACTGAAACCTGGATTAGACCTGATCAATATATAGCACTAAATGAAGCCACCCCTGGCAGGTTATAAATATGTACATAGCCCTAGATTATCAGGCAGAGGAGGTGGAGTATGCATAATCTACCAGAATATACTAGATATTATTCAAAAACACTGTAACACCTTCTTTTAAGATTATCTACATTAATATATCAAATACGGTCACAAATAAAAATGCATTCACACTAATTAATATTTATAGGCCTTCAGGGCCCTATTCTGAATTTGTAAAAGAATTTAGTGATTTTGCTGCAGACTTGGCAGTGTGCAGTGACAAAGTTATAATAGTAGGAGACTTTAATATTCATTTTGAAAAAGCATACGATCCATTATCAAAGGCAATCTTAGATTCTGTCAGCATTACACAAAACGTAACTGGACCCACACATTACTGTAACCATACCCTAGATTTAGTCCTGACCCTGGGTGTTAGCATTGATCATCTAAATATTCTACCTCAAAGCTCAGTAATATCAGACCATTATCTAATCTCCTTTGAGCTACATCTTAGACAAAATGTTAATTTGTCCCCCCAACACTAAAGTGCGCATTAACCCCAATGACAGCTGCAAAACCTCCCACCCCGTGGCAGACGACCAAACTAGAGGTGTTCCGTGGAAGGACAGCCTTAGTCAATATAGAAAGACACTCATTAAATCTCGTTCAGCGTATTTGGCCTCACTGATCGAGAAAAACAAAAACAATCCCAGAATACTTTTTAGTGAGATCTCTAAAATTACTAAAAGCCAGGCAGATTCTCAACCCCAGATTCCAATATCTTTAACCAGTATTGTTTTTATGGACTATTTTAATAATAAAATAGGAAATATTAGCCAACAAATCCAACCCTGCTTATTAGATCAAACATGGCCGTCACCTGGTGGGGCTGCTTTAGAACACAACACAGAACAAAAGCTGGAAGCCTTCTACCCACTTCCACAACCAGAAGTAGAAAAATTATTTCCTCAGCAAATTGTACAACCTGTACACTTGTCTCTGATCAAGGCTATGTCTCTTTATTAGTCCTACTAGACCTTAGTGCAGCCTTTGATACAATAGATCATACTATATTGCTAGAAAGATTAGAGAAAATGGTTGGAATCACAGGAACAGCCCTATCGTGGTTCAAATCATATCTAACGGGACGCTATCAGTTTGTAAACATAAAAGAATTATCTTCAAATTACACAAAAGTAAGATATGGAGTTCCGCAAGGCTCAATTTTAGGACTGCTATTATTTACATTATACATGTTACCACTTGGCTCAGTTATATATCAGCCAAACCTGACTAAGAAAAAAAACCTAAGAACTAAGAAACTCCCTATCTCTACAGGTCAGTCATTAATCTGCAATCCATATCTGGGGCAAATTCATGTTTCCAGAGGTGTATTTAGAGATTATTAACCCGTGGTGGCCTACTACAGAAATACTACTGAAATATGGATTTGAATATGAATTTGAATTAAACATTAGTTCATTCTAAGTGTTTACTTGAGCTGAGAAAACCTAGTTCAACTGCTAACACATGATATAATCTTTTTAGGTTTTAGGTCAGGTCCCATTTTAAACAGTTAATGTATAATACATCAGAACTAGAAAAGCCTCTAACAATCTTGAACAGCTTGCAATGTTTTTCTGGAAAGCTGGAATGAGTGCAGAGGTATGAAACACTGAATTGCTTTATTCCATTCCATCACTGACAGATGCACTCTAAATCTCACAATACATGGCCCCATTCATTCTTTCATGTACACAGACCAGTCATCCTAGTCCCTTTGCAGAGAAACAGCCCCAAAGCATGATGTTGCCACCCCCATGCTTCACAGTTGGTATGGTGTTCTTTGGATGCAACTCAGCATTTACTCTCCTCCAAACACAACGAGTTGTGTTTGTACCAAACAGTTCTACTTTGGTTTCATCTGCGCGGGCGCGTCTGAAGTTTGCTAGAGAGCATTTGGATGTTCCGGAAGAGTATTGGGAGAATGTCTTATGGTCATAAGACATTCTCCCAATACTCTTCCGGAACATCCAAATGCTCTCTAGCAAACTTCAGATGTGCCCGGATATGTACTGGCTTAAGCAGGGGAACACATCTGGCACTGCAAGATCTGAGTCCCTGGCGGCATAGTGTGTAGATGGTAGCCTTTGTAACGTTGGTCCCAGCTTTCTGCAGGTCATTCACTAGGTCCCCCCAAGTGGTTCTGGGATTTTTGCTCATCGTTCTTGTGATCATTTTGACCCCACGGGCTGAGATCTTGCGTGGAGCCCCTGATCGAGGGAGATTAGCAGTGGTCTTGTAGGTCTCCCATTTTCTGATTATTGCTCCCACAGTAGATTTCTTCACACCAAGCTGCTTGCCTATTGCAGATTCAGTCTTCGATATAGTTTAAGATCTGTGACAGCCAGAAATCTTGCTTGTTTGTAGGTGACCAAATACTTATTTTCCACCATTATTTGCAAATAAATTCTTTAAAAATCAGACAATGTGATTTTCAGATTTTTTTTTTTCTCATTTTGTCTCTCATAGTTGAGGTCTACCTATGATGTCAATTACAGGCCTCTCTTTTTTTAAGTGGGAGAACTTGCACAATTGGTGACTGACTAAATACTTTTTTTCCCCACTGTATATATATATACATATATATAGTATAAGTAAATGTGTAAATATTCTGTATTTCTATTTTATAAATATGTGTTCTCTTTTGTATTACTGTGAGGGACGATGGTGAAGTTTTTTACTCACCTTTACACGTGTGTAGTGTGACGTGACAAACATGATTTGATTTTGATTTGATTTGCTGTTCAAAAAAAAGAGCCTCATGCAGAAACCCCTTTAGGCTGCGCTGTAAGCTGCATGGGGTAAGCTGTAAGCTGCATCTAGGTTTCAATACCTAGAACACAAGGAATGGGCGTATTTACCACAGGAGGGATTATAAACCTTACTAAATAACAGAATAAACAATCATTGATAGTATCAATTAAACTAAGATTTGACTATTTTATTGCCTCATTAAAAAAAAAAAGCAGAATCAGGGGCACAGTTTCTTCTTCTTCATCTTCTTCTTTTGGGCTTATGGCAGTTGGCAGACCAGCGTGACATGCATAATCACTTTCTACTTAGTGGCACCGCTTATTTAAAATACAAGAACCAGCATCTTCTGCCATTGGGCCTACGCTGAATTCACAATGAATGGTTGGCCAAGAAAAAACACACCCGGGAACTTTAACCGTTCTTGGTTCTTGTGTGAGTACTGAAATGCAACCTGGGCAGTGGAAGATGATGTCAGGCAAAAACACTTCTGAAGCACAAACCAGACCCTGAAACTGCTTATTGGTCAGTTGCCCAATTACATCTGAGTCTGTGCAAATCAGGGACTAGGTTAAAAATGTCGTAAATGCTCAAGAGTCAGTGAGACAGTGCTTTTGTTTAGATGCTATTAACCAAGCCCCCTACTGTGAGGTGGAGGATAGGTAAGCAGCAAATATACACAGTAAAGAGACAGGAGAAATGTTTGCCATCAGGACTGGAAGCCTTCAGCACTGACCAGATGCTTTTGATAGGCCTCTGGCAAAATTCTATTTGGATATTTGACCACTAAGAATTGCAAACTTGTGGGTTTCCTGGCACTAACACGACTTTTAAACACAGTATATATATATTAGACTGTACTTGTCTGACTGCATTGTGCAAGTGTAAAGTTTGGTGTAGGGGAATTATGGTTGTTTTTCAGGAGTTGGGTTCGGCCGCTTACTTACAGTGAAAGGAACTCTTAATGCTTCAGCATACAAAAAGATTTTGATCAATTTCATGCACAGTTTGGGGATGACCCCTTCCTGTTCCAACATGACTGTGCACCAGTGCACAAAGCAAGGTCCATGAAGACATGGATGATATATGTACAGCCAATATTTGCATCCACGTATTAATAATGACTGTAATTTCAATAGTTTTTTAAGCATAAAGTCTACATTTTAATCACATCTTTATTGATTCATTCAAAATCCACACTTAATAGGTCTGTGTGCTTTAGAAAAATACAGCACCATGTCAATTAAATGAAGCAAGGAAAAGAAAAAAAAATGCAGGCGGGCTGGCAGACTGACAGCTGGTAATCCCTGTAAGTCTGCCTTCTTACAATGTTTCTTCTCTCTTTGTCACCCATCCATCTCTCTCTACACTTTCCCTAATCACAACAATCTGCCACCTTTTTTTTCAGACTCTATGGCTGGTGCAAAGATAAAAAAGTGCCTGATTAATATTGTGCTGATGGAGTGGAGAAGTCAGTCAGAGTCAGTCACAGAGAGAGCTTCCCTAAAACATGCTTTTACTGCTTTCTTTACTCAGGCTACCAACCTCACATCCTGGAATTCCTACTTAGGGAAAAACTCTGGAAGTTGCTGATGCGGAATCATTCATCATGGTGGTGAACTCCAAATTAATGTAATTTTATTTCACATTATTGACTTGCTGACAAAAAAATAACCAGGCTTTAATGTGCCAGAATGTAACAAAAGAAAGTGCAACTCGGTGGTACATTTCCTAAAGGAACTTCCTAAGAGCCTGTTTATGTGGTTAAGCTGGTTGATCATCTTAGCTCTTGACCAGCACAGGGTATGTCTTTGGTCAAATTGGTCATGCTGATTGACCAGCTTAGCTTTTGACCAGCATTACATATGTTTTCTGTTGAGTTAGATGGACAAGCTGGTCTATCAATTTAATTAGCTGGCTGACCATCAGAAACCAGCTATCAGCAGATGCTGGATTTAACTTTTTTTTTTTTTAGTCTCCCTAAAATGTCAGTTCACACTATCCACATACTAACAATTAAGCAATTTACAGACTTGGTATAGAGATATAAAAACTGTATTTGGACATCTTTAAGTAGCATATGGAAAAATAACATCTAGAACATACACGAATCATATTGCAAACTGAACATTATTCATCTTCTTCAGTTCAAATGCATGTATCACATTCACATCTGCAGCCACTTGATGAGTCAATAATGGTGTGTGAGAGGATACTGGGATGTGAATGGATACACTTGCATGCAAGATCATACACAAGACCATACACAATACCTTGCATCTGAGTGTCTTGATATCCCTTTTCTGCTGTGACACTGAGAATGTCCCCACTGTGGGACTAATAAAAGATTAAAAACTGCAGATCCCTAGATTAAATAAAATACTGAGGTAGGTTCTACACTTTGTACGTGATGAAAAACACTACCTGCATACATTTTTCGTGACTGTCAGATCTCTCAAGTGCACACCCCAAAAAAAACACACACTTGTGGTGTTAAGTAAACCTTCCAAGACAATAACAAAGCCACACAAACCTTTTGTAATCTTTTTTCCTCCCTCTCCCTTTCTCTCTCTCTCTTTCTCTCTCTCTCTCTCTCTCTCACATACACACACACACGCGAGAATGTCACAGGTAATTACGATTTGTAACAGGCATAATTATCACGCTTACACTGGAGCGATACACTAGTAAATACTTAGCACCCCTCTGATGAAGAGTGGCCTTTTTCTGTTTAGGCTGTTCCTAGTGGTGATAAACCATCTGTTTGCACTCATGATAAAAGTAGTTCAGGGACTCTAGCCTGCATGTAAGCAGGTTTACTGTACAGCTTCTGTTACATCAAAACCATTTGTGTGTTTAGGAAATACAAACAATGTTCAGAAATTGAAACCTGCATATAACAAACAAGAAGCATTTCAAGTAAATAGAACTGAAGATTAGGAAATCTGTGCAGATTCGCATTACTAAAATTTCATCTGATGTTTATGACCAAAAGAACCAGTCAGCAGACTGGTGAATTGTAATAAAAAAAAATACTAAATACAGGCTCAAACTGGCACAAAACAAAAAATACAAAACTTAAGGCACAGCATTCACTTCTAAAAAACTGCTGGAAAAATGTACTAATGCAAAATGAACACTCAACAGCCCATTAGGATATAGGCTTTCAAAATGAGGGCAAAATCTATTTAAAATGCAATGCAAAATAACACTCTATACTTGCCTGCCAGTCAAAGTGAGTGGCAAGCCAAATACAGCCATGCAGCTGAGAGTCAATTAAAAACCAATGAAGCAGCAGTAAGGGTTCTCTGGTGGAGTGGAGTACTAAAACACACACAAACAATCCCACAGCAAAACTTTCTCCCTCTCACTCACTCATTTACTCAAACCCTCCCTCACTCGCTCATTCCCTCACTCACTTACCCACCCACACACACACACACCACACTCTTGTTCCTGAAACTACTTCTTATTTTGGAAGCAGACAGGAGACACTGAGGAGGGACCTGCTACAGTAGACCACTTGCATTACAGCCCACCCCTATACAGCCTTACTATCATGTGTAGACTACAAAACAGCCATGTTCAGTGCTCTAATGAGGACTGTTTACCTGCACCTCTTATAGATGGCTTTACTCATACATCTCTGACATCTTTTTCACTAGCTATTCTATAATTATAATTGTGCATCTAGATTAGGTTATACCCCTAACTCCTTAAACAGACGTTTATTTCAAAACTATCATTTGTTTTTGGAGCTGCCTTTCAGTACTTCAGGATGCATGTGCATCCTAGTTTCATCCTAGTTTATGGGTGTAGCACTACTGAATTTATTTTACATGTTCTTAAAAAGCAAAAATAGTGCACTGTATTGAGCCAGTCCACTACACCTTATTACACAGTACTACGCACAAAGGGAAAAGTTGGGTAATAAGGAAGTTATGGCTGATTTATTCATGTGTCATGCCTGCCTCTGTTTTGTGTAACCATGTGCTCTCAAGAACATGGCTCTGTCCTAGCTCCTCCTGTTCATTAGTCTTACCACCGGTGCCTCCTCTTTAGCCACGCCCCCTTGTTAGTCCCAGGTGTCCCTTGTTAGTCTTTGTATAAGTACCCCTTTGCATGTTGGTTTATGGTCATGGTGAGTCACAGTGTGTTAGCATGGCTGTTTTTGTTTTTTTGTATGTTGGTTTCAGTCTCTGGTTTGTTCCATTGTTTGTACACTGTGTGCAGAATTATTAGGCAAATTAGTATTTTGATCACATCATCCTTTTTATACATGTTGTCCTACTCCAAGCTCTATAGGCCTGAAAGCCAACTACCAATCAAGTAAATCAGGTGATGTGCATCTCTGTAATGAGAAGGGGTGTGGTCTAATGACATCAACACCCTATATAAGGTGTGCTTAATTATTAGGCAACTTCCTTTCCTTTGGCAAAATGGGTCAGAAGAGAGATTTGCCGGACTCTGAAAAGTCATAAATTGTGAGATGTCTTGCAGAGGGATGCAGCAGTCTTGAAATTTCCAAACTTTTGAAGCGTGATCACAGAACAATCAAGCATTTCATGGCAAATAGCCAAACGGGGCGCAAGAAACGTGTTGGGGAAAAAAAGCCGCAAAATAACTGCCCTTTGAGTATCAAAAAGCACAAGGTGTGCGATATTCAGGGACATGGCCAAGGTAAGGAAGGCTGAAAAACGACCACCTTTGAACAAGAAACGTCAAGACTGGGCTAAGAAATATCTTAAGACTTAAGGTTTTATGGACTGATGAAATGCGAGTGACTCTTGATGGGCCAGATGGATGGGCCCGAGGCTGGATCAGTAAAGGGCAGAGAGCTCCACTCCGACTCAGACGCCAGCAAGGTGGAGGTGGGGTACTGGTATGGGCTGGTATCATCAAAGATGAACTTGTGGGACCTTTTCAGGTTGAGGATGGAGTGAAGGTCAACTCCCAGACCTACTGCCAGTTTCTGGAAGACACCTTCTTCAAGCAGTGGTACAGAAAGAAGTCGGTATCGTTCAAGAAAAACATGATTTTCATGCAGGACGATGCTCCATCACATGCATCCAAATACTCCACAGCGTGGCTGGCCAGTAAGGGTTGTTCACCTGATCTGAACCCCATAGAGAACCTGTGATCTCTCATGAAATGTGAGATCTACAGGGAGGGAAAACAGTACACCTCTCTGAACAGTGTCTGGGAGGCTGTGGTGTCTGCTGCACGCAATGTTGATCGTAAACAGATCAAGCAACTGGCAGATTCTTTGGATGGAAGGCTTTTGAGTGTCATCGTAAAGAGAGGTGGCTATATTGGTCACTGATTTGTTTTTGGTTTTGATTTGGAATGTCAGACATGTTTATTTCTAAATATTGTGTTATATTGGTTTACCTGGTGAAAATAAACAAAGCTAAAAAAAAACACTCCAACTTCCAAAAATATTAAGCTTTGATATTTATGAGTCTTTTGGGTTGATTGAGAACATAGTTGTTGTTCAATAATAAAAAGAATCCTCTCAAATACAACTTGCCTAATAATTCTGCACACACTGTATTTCTTTGTGTTCTTTCTGTTCTGCCTCTGCATCCAAGCTCCATACTCTGTAACATGAGACCTCATCTCATTACACATGTCTTTGTTTAGTGGATCTTGGCCGCTCCAACATGGTGGAATGCGCAGACATATTGTCTCAAATAGAGAACCACAGACCATGCAGCATCCAGGTATGTATATCTATGGGTTGGCACACATGCATGCATAGAGCAGTTTCCCCAGTGAGGGAAGAAAACTAGAGTGACTGGTACAGCAGAGTGGATCTGGAACATTGTGGCAGGGGCTGCAGATGATAATTTGGTGTGATAATTTGGTAAATTGGTGTGACTGTTGCACATGTGCAGAGCTCATGAAAAGACAGTGCCCCTTCACAATTATAGAGAGACATACTGAAAGGGTTCAGAGGAGTAAACACCAAGAAGGCTGCTATGGTCTTATAGCCTGCCCATCATAGCTTATTCTGGTATTTACACAGATCAACCCTTACCTAACACTGGGCATCATTCCAATATGCTTCAAACAAGCCATTGTAATTCTTTTCTAAAGGCTAAATTCAGACTGCCAGTCCAATTCCAATTTATTTCAGTCCAATTCCAATCTAGGAATTGGACTCTAATTGTCTCTAGATTTGAAGGTGGTTTGAAATGAGATTACAATTGGTGGGAAAAGCCCCTTGGATGTGGAGCTCAATAATATGTGTGTGGAAGAAACCAGCCACTGAGCATCATCCACTTAATATCATTGCAATTTTCACATGCATGTTCATATGCACAATAATTGCAGGATGTGCAATGTCAAATGTTAGTACTTTTTTGCAGCTAAAAGGAAAAGTTGCATTGTTCTCATATCCCATGAGAGGCAGAGGTACATTATACATATGCAATATAATTTATTTTACTCCAATCTTGGATACATGGAGTGCATTTTTAATTAGCATGATTGGGGATAAAACTTATCTTTCCTATGGGAACAGTAATGAACAGTAATGAACGTCAGTTCACTTCATATGCCTATATGATATATGTACTATATCATATGCCTGATATAGTTAAATGTGCCTGATTTTACACCTATTAGCCTGAGAGACTAGATGTTGAGAGATTGTATTTTGCTGCATTTTAAAAGCTAAAACTTCAAAATTTGAGTTTTTTGAGTTGCTCCTGACAATCTAAACCAATTTCCTTTCAGCTGAGGGTTAGCATTGGCAAAAAATCTACTCTACCATTAACTTTTATTTACAATCAACTGTTTGAATGGCTGATTTTGAAATCTGCGGTTGTTTAGATGGTCGGTGTAGCATAGTGAATAACACTGCCCTCCCTGGCAGACTAGGGTTCAATTTCCGGGCTGGGCATGTTAAGGACATGTTAAAGACTAAATGTGACAGTAGAACAAAATGTTTTAATCATTAGACCTTGTTTACCCAGCAAAGCTAAGGTATAGATTTTGGGTATTTCAGAAAATCTGAAAAAACAGCTGGTCAAAAAAAGGTCAAACACTGAAAACCAAATTGCTAGCTTGAATGTCACAAAGTAGGTTGTCATGATTGCGTTACTGTACAGCGATCCTGAAGAATAGGGTCCTCTGCTGTTTACCCTCTAAATGTACCCAATAAAGCCTAGACATTTTTTAAAAAACATTAAAAAAATGTATTTATGTACTTTAAAATACTTTTGTATAGGTCTAATTCTTTTTTTATTTATTTATTTTAAGATTAAGAAATAATAAAAAAATATGATATTATAAAATAAAATGTAAATTTTTTCTTACCAGAATAGGCACTGTTTTTTGTTTTTTTTTGTTGTTGTTTTTTTTTAAGGTGATTAAAAATGCATTTGTCCTGTATTTTCTCTCAATCTGAGTAACAGGATCTTTTGAGAGTCTGGTTGTGTATTTATGGAAATCTTCTAAACTTGTCTAAAATGTACACAATTAGGATTAAACTGTGTGAGTAAATAAAATAATATTAATAGAATAAAAATTGTAATGTGGTCCAATTTAAAAGCAAAATTATTAAAAAGAAATTCTGCACCTAATAATTACACATAGGGTGCAGCCCATTCCCTTCACTCATATTCTAATCACCCACTAATGCAAAATTCTTTTCACAGGGATCATCAGGTAGGCACCTCCCTTCTACCCTGGCTTTCAGCACATATACTAAACTAAGGAGAAAGGATTACCACAGAAACAGGAGAAAGACAATTGAGAAGGGAAGACTCGCATTGCAGTGTCACACAGTCCCATTCTTCACTGCCTCTGTGCTTCTCTACAGGGACCTCCAGAGTTGAGTACCAATTAGCTTCAGTTGAGAAAATACTTGATTCTTGAATAATACCTTCTTTTCGATTACCTTATAATCTGTGACTTTAAAGACACATGGTATGATAGTAATAAAGAGCTGCATGGGAATGCTGTAGTGATAACAACTACAGATTTTAGTGGTAATCCACAGGAATGGTGGCAAAACACAACTGCTCAATAAATCGAGCGAACACCTAAACAACACAATGTAACTCCAAGTCAATCACACTTCTGTGAAATTAGTCTAGTTAGGAAGCAACACTGATTGTGAATCAAATTCACCTGCTGTTGTGCAAATGAAACAGACAACAGGTAGAAATGAGAGACAATTAGCAAGACAATCCACATATAAGGAGTGGTTCTGCAGGTGGTGACCACAGGCCATTTCTCTGTTCTCATCCTTTCTGACTGATGATTTGGTCACTTTTGCATTTTGTCAGTGATCTCACTCCTAGAGGTAGCATGAGGATTACGTTTCATTATTAACGTAATACTCTTAACCTATAAAGATAGGCCTACAAAGCCACTCAGATTTGATATAAATTTTTGTCCGTACGCACCCATTGATATCAACGATGATAATATAGAAGAAGAAATATGCATCACACACAAAATACAGAACCTGTCTTAGCAGTAGCTGCGCCGGAGAGCCTAAAGATTGCTCATACTTCTCTCTCCCTTTCCCCCTCAATATCTACATCATTTTCTCTATGTTGACATGTTGTGAGTTTGTGGTGCCACAAAATGTGTCTTGATGTGTGTAGAAACTCTTTCTTTGAGCATGTGTGGCTTAGAAAATAAAACATGCTATGCAGAGTGTTTTGTCTTGTATATTACTCAAACAGGAGAGTGAGGTGTTTGCGTGTATAAGAAACAATGAAAATATGTGGGAAGGAGAATAACAGAACAGACCTGTGTGTTTACATGTGCCTCTAACACATTTATTAGGGGGTCCTGCCAGGGAATGTAATGGTCTCTGAACCCATAAATATGTGTAACAACTATTACTCAAACCTCAAAAATAAATCAATCCTGTCTCCTGCCCTTTCCAATCGACTAGGGTTGGATAGTATAACCAAAAAGGTGTATCACAGTCCTGGGTCTTTATACAGGTTTACATTTTAATTTAATCATATATTTATAGTGACTACTTAGTGACTACCTAGTTTTTATAGGGTTAGTTTGTTGTTGAATGTAAAGTTTTATTTTTTGTATTAAAATGGCTGTTTAGTCAGTCACAATTAGAAAACAGTAGTCTGTCTTTGTAGGTTAACAGTGGTTTACTGAGAGGCATGCATCGGAAATCCATCCGGCCCCTGTTATAGATACAAAGGGTGGCCTGACATCTTATTAAACGCAATGGGTTAAGAATGGGATGTTACTCAAGTTAATATGCGTGTGAAAATCTTGATAGATAAGACTCTTGCTCTGAAAGGGCCTGCTACTTTCCCCAAACCATTATGGTACTATTTGGTTTGGTATATATATAAATATGGTACTACTTGAGTAACTCCCACACATACTTTCAATAATGCTTTGATACAGATTTAAGCAGCTTTAGCACTTTTTATTGTATATTTTTGTATATTGTATGTTTTTTTGTATATATATATATATATATATATATACATATATATATATATACATATATATATATATACATATATATATATATATATACATATATATATATATATATATATATATATAGTTCAACTGGTACACTGTGAGATATTTTAATAGTCAGTGTCAGTATGTGTCAGTATGTGATCCCAAAGTGTTTAAAAGAAAGATGTAACTGTCTTAACTAATCTGGTGGCTATGTATATATGTATGAGCATTTTTATTGTCCTGGTTTTGAGGCTGATGTAGTGTAATTTATGTCAAGCATGGCAGATGATGTTGAGAAACTTGATCAAGGTATACAGAACACTTTTTGATAAAAAGGCAGTGCAACAAGTATTTAAAACACTATGGCAAGGTTTTGTTTCTGTTGTCCTTTCCAGGGTCTGCCTTGCATTATGAATTCATTATGCCAGACAGTACTTTTACAAGTACTTTAAATGAATCTGTTAATGGCATGTTAGTCGCGAACGTAAAGTGTGCTAAAAGCCAGTTTGCCTGCCTTGGTGTCTGAAACAGAAAATCTGTTGATGGTTTAATGACATATTGTGTTTTTATATGTTCTTTTGCAAAATTCAGAGTTGCTGCCTCAACTTAGACTCAAAACTGGATTCTGTAACACCTTCCCGATAATCCTTGTGCTAAATTAAAGACCTTGTTATGGGAATATGCAAATATCTTTACAGATGTGCCCTGACAAACAAAATCCTATGCCATGACATTGATGTTGGTAGTAATGGTCCTATTAGACATGAATTCTGTCAAATGGGCTTGTATGAGGACTGAAGGTGATTACCTTGTCAAACATCAGTGCAAGCAAATCTTAAAGGTATTGTGAGATTTGGTACTGGTTAGTTTTGAATCACAAGTCCACTCTTAACTCATTCTAACTGAAAGTATTTGATGGTGTTAAAGTATTTAATGTTATAAGCTTTCCAGAGTGCTGTGAGTTCAACTGAGCGCACCATTTGGACCGAACTTCCTGAACAAGCGGTGCTGAACCAAGGTAAGAAAAATCATTAAAGACCTTAACCGTTTCAACAATGCACTTTACTCTCTGTTGCAGTCAAGAAAGCACTTTGGCTCCCAGAAGACAAACATAAAAAAAAGATGAGGAGCTTCTTCCTGCAAGCCATTCAAGCTATAATTATAATATTCCCTTTTGCTCGACTGCATTGCTTGTTGCACATTCATTATTCCATTGAAGACAAACACTTATGTCTCATGTATATAAACATGACCATGCTCTCACAGCATCCCAGACTCATTACCAGGGCATTGCGCTTATTGTGGCTCAAAACGTTAACGGCACCAACCTCAAACATGCAGTGCCAAACATCTATTAATTCATCCTCTGCCCTACATTAAACAACTGCTACAGTCTGTTTAAGGACAGCTTCCAGACACAGTCTTATCCACTACTTGCAAAAAGCATTCAAGAGTGTGTACACCAGAAAGGCAACAGGACTAGATGGTATCTCTACGTGAAACCTTAAAGCCTATGAGAACCAGCTTGCACCAGTGTTGACAGATATATTCAACCTCTCCCTAATGTAGTGTGTTGTTCCAAATTGCTTTTAATGGTCATTGTTCCCCAGCCCACCTGCCTCAAGGACTATGGCCTAATACTCCTGAGCTTGTAAAAAAGTCAAGCTGGTCAGAGACTTGCATACTAACCCAACCTCTCTAGCACCGACCCATCTGGATAATTATGTAAAAATTTTGCTTGCTGGTTACAATATTAATTCAAATAATGTCCTCTCTAATCTCACCACCAAGTTTAAAGGTGATTAAAGAAGGGCCATTAGCAGCGCTACCATCTACTTTGAGGTGCTGTGGAATTTCTATATCAAACAGAACCAAATAGGATAGGTGGGCTCTCCCACTTATCATGTGTTTAGCTATCTTACTCCTCAACCAACATTTGTTAGCTAGTTACCTTTATTGACACCTTATTATAGGCCACTACTTTTTGATTGTTTCAAAGGCTCTGTAGTAGTGGAGAGTTTTTACTTTGTGGGGTTGTCTCTGTGTGTAAACAAGAAAGTTGTGAATTTCTCAGCATAATGCTATTAAATAAAAAATGTTGTGTTCTAAAAGAATGGCAGGAATATGCGTTTTTATACACAGCTCAAATTTATGACAATACTGTTAGACAGTATTGTTGCCAAATACAAATACTGTGATTATTAGAAGTGTTTATTGCCACTTTCTAAAACATACTGCAAATGTTTATGTAAAGGACTAGGTATATCAAGTGGTGGGATGTACAAACATGTTTACTTAAATAACACAAATCAGCTTACAGAAATAACATGGATAAGCAAAGTATGCCGAAGGTGTTCCTTTTTACATTTACATTTACATTTACGGCATTTAGCAGACGCTCTTATCCAGAGCGACTTACAAAGTGCTTTGCTATTTACCCAAGAAAACCTTAGCTAGTTAGAATAGGCTAATAATTCAAAAGATACCTCTAAGCTTAGACATTGCTAAACACAATACAATAAGGCGACCATAGAACTATTCGTTTTTATAGTGTATGATTTATCTATAGAGGTTAGATCATTTTAAAACATTGTATGTACTTTACATGATAAAGGTATGCTGGCTTAACAAATTAGTTTATTATGCTTTTTTGTTAAAGAAAAGATTTAAACGAGTATAAAAACAGTTAAAATTATAATTGACTATACTTTACATAAAATAATAGCTTCATATTGATATGAACAAATTATGTTGGTTTAACAAATAAAAATTAAAAGTGCACAGCACAACCGATGTAAAAAAAAAAACCAGTGTCAATATGCATGAGTCATCTGACCAAATTTAAGGTATTATCTAGAGGGATTAAGGTAAGGATTAAGGTTAAAGTTAGGGTTAGTTACAGGGTTACTTTCAATTGACAGTCATTTACATTTAACTTGGAGTTCAGTTGAATTTAATACATATTTAGTTGAATGTTAGTTAAATGTCAGGTGAGCATCTATGAGGTATCCAATGGACCACCTAAGGTGCATTATTAAAAACAAGGTGAGTGAAAAAATGCAAAAAGTGCATTGTCTGTAGCAGTAAAAAAATACTACTACTACTACTTCTAAAAGATGACTAATCTACATATGGACTGGAGAATAGATCATTTAAATATAATTAAAAAAGAAAAGTCCAATTTACAGAAAAAAAATACAATTTATATCTTTAAATTAAAATTTAAATACAACTAACACCCATGCTATTCCTAATAACAACTGATAACAGCGAAGAGAGAACAATTATCCATTTTTGTACACACACACATACACACACACACACACACACACACCAGTGAGAAAACCTCAAACCCTCAACCAATTCTCCAACTAATCAATATTTTAACACTGGTTTCTACAAGCTCCAGCCTACCAGTTTGTTCCTACAAATCCCTCAACCGATTATAGCCCATTGCAAGCAACACCCCCTTTCCCCTCCTCTCCCTGTCTTTCTGCTCACCTCATCACCCCCAGTGTTATCGTGAGAGGAATGGGTAAAGTAAAAGAGCCGCTCTTTAGTTTGGCAGGGTATTATTTATCTTATGACAAATGGCTGCTCTGGAGACTCTCTGTTTTTTTCTCTCTCTCCACTTGTGAACAGAAAGTTTCCACAACAAGGGAAAACACAAAAAAATAATGATGTTAAAAAGAGCAGTGATGCAGCACATGATGTACTAGGGCCTTGAAAATATGGGGACTGCTGCATTTCTGCATGCTGAGACACACACAGAGTAATATTAAACTGCTGCTTTTGCAACATGGCAAAAATTGGAAAGGCATACAGTGGGGAAAAAAGTTTAGTCAATCACCAATTGTGCAAGTTCTCCCACTTAAAAAAATGAGAGAGGCCTGTAATTGACATCATAGGTAGACCTCAACTATGAGAGACAAAATGAGAAAAAAAAATCTGAAAATCACATTGTCTGACTTTTAAAGAATTTACTTGCAAATAATGGTGGAAAATAAGTATTTGGTCACCTACAAACAAGCAAGATTTCTGGCTGTCACAGACCTGTAACATTTTCTTTAAAAGGCTTCTCTGTCCTCCACTCATTACCTGTATTAATGGCACCTGTTTGAACTCGTTAACAGTATAAAAGACACCTGCCCACAACCTCAAACAGTCACACTTCAAACTCCACTATGGTGAAGACCAAAGAGCTGTTGAAGGACACCAGAAACAAAATTGTAGACCTGCACCAGGGGCTGGGAAGACTGAATCTGCAATAGGCAAGCAGCTTGGTGTGAAGTTATCTACTGTGGGAGCAATAATCAGAAAATGGGAGACCTACAAGACCACTGCTAATCTCCCTCGATCAGGGGCTTCCACGCAAGATCTCAGCCCGTGGGGTCAAAATGATCACAAGAACGGTGAGCAAAAATCCCAGAACAACACGGGGGACCTAGTGAATGACCTGCAGAAAGCTGGGACCAACGTTACAAAGGCTACCGTCAGTAACACACTACGCCGCCAGGGACTCAGATCTTGCAGTGCCAGACGTGTTCCCCTGCTTAAGCCAGTACATATCCGGGCGCGTCTGAAGTTTGCTAGAGAGCATTTGGATGTTCCGGAAGAGTACTGGGAGAATGTCTTATGGTCAGATGAAACCAAAGTAGAACTGTTTGGTACAAACACAGCTTGTTGTGTTTGGAGGAGAGTGAATGCTGAGTTGCATCCAAAGAACACCATACCAACTGTGAAGCATGGGGGTGGCAACAACATGCCTTGGGGCTGTTTCTCTGCAAAGGGACTAGGACGACTGGTCCGTGTACATGAAAGAATAAATGGGGCCATGTATTGTGAGATTTTGAGTGCAAACCTCCTTCCATCAGCAAGGGCATTGAAGATGAAACGTGGCTGGGTCTTTCAGCATGACAATGATCCCAAGCACACTGCCAGGGCAACAAAGGAGTGGCTTCGTAAGAAGCATTTCAAGGTCCTGAAGTGGCCTAGCCAGTCTCCAGATCTCAACCCCATAGAAAACCTTTGGAGGGAGTTGAAAGTCTGTGTTGTCCACCGACAGCCCCAAAACATCACTGCTCTAGAGGAGATCTGCATGGAGGAATGGGCCAACATACCAGCAACGGTGTGTGCCAACCTTGTGAAGACTTACAGAAAACGTTTGACCTCTGTCATTGCCAACAAAGGATATATAACAAAGTATTGAGATGAACTTTTGTTATTGACCAAATACTTATTTTCCACCATTATTTGCAAATAAATTCTTTAAAAATCAATATGATTTTCTGATTTTTTTTTCTCATTTTGTCTCTCATAGTTGAGGTCTACCTATGATGTCAATTACAGGCCCCTCTCATCTTTTTAAGTGGGAGAACTTGCACAATTGGTGACTGACTAAATACTTTTTTCCCCACTGAATCTTACTGGAAAAAGGGCCAGAAATCAGCTTTTATTTTATTTACAACCCCACCTATAATGCACAGGTGCTATGAAGACAGTGATCACAGTCTATAAGACATTAAACACAGAATTTTCTGTGAATATGAAACTAACACTATGTAGACAACACTGTTGTCTAAAAATACTATTTGCTAAACAAACAATTGCATCCCTTTGAGGTGAAGGGGCTACAGCAGCAGAATACCACATTGGATTTCACATCTGTCAGCCAGGAACAGAAAGCCAAGGCTGCAATGGACAAAGGACATAAAGCTAGGCAATTAAAGACTTGGAAAAATGTAGCCTGGTCTGATGAATTTTGATTTTTGTGCTTTTTGATGTGATCTTTTCCTCTGTCTTAACAAGTCACCATGGGCACTACTTCTATTAATCTGCAGTCCAATCCTGAGCTTGTTTGGGGCACTGCAGTCCTCCAGGGATGTCTTTTGTCTTAGGGTTTTATAGCAGTCATTTCCATTAAGAGTAGATTATCACCTGAAGGAGATTAAAATGTAATCCAATTAACCATGCCCCAATAGGAAGGAAACACAGCATTTTAAGTGCCATTCTTCCAGAACTCTAGGCTGCATGATGTGTTCCTGATGTAGAGTCAGTGAGACTGCTTAAAATACCTAATTTTCAGGATCTCTCCCATATTACCTGTGTTATTGTCGCTAAGTTGGAGAAATGCGTATTCCACGTCAGTGAAATCCCCTTCTTGGGGTACATAATTAGCGAGCGGGGGGTTCAGATGGACCAAGCCAATGTCCAAGCAGTCTTGGATTGGCAGTCACCTGGCTCCGTTAAGGAGATCTGACCGGTTCATGGGGTTTGCCAATTTTTATCGTCGGTCATTCAGGACTTCAGTGGGTTGGCAGCCCCCATAACGTCTTTGCTCAAGGGAGCGCATCACATAGACGCTGGCCGTGGAGAGCTCCTTTCTAGCTCCTTTCTTAAACGTGCTTTCATGTCATCCCTGCTGTTGCGCCACCCCGAACCCCGCAAGCTGTTCATAGTCGCCTGGCCTCGGTGGCCTTTTATTCCAAAAAGCTCACGGGGGGGCGAACAGAACTACGGGGTAGGGGACAGGGAGCTCCTAGCGGTTACGATGGTGCTAGGGGAGTGGAATCATTGGTTAGAAGGTGCTGCCTACCCCTTTTTAGTGCTAACCGACCATAAAAACCTAGAGTACTTGAGGAACGCCAAGTGTCTGAACCCCCGGCAAGCGAGGTGGTCCCTATTCTTCGCCAGGTTCAGTTTCACAATTTCCCCTTATGCCCGCGGACAAGGTCTACGTCCTGGTGGAACTCCAAGAGAAGCTCATCGTTTGGGCTCACGCTCAAAGTCAAGTGGGTCAAGTCAAGTCAAGTGGGTTTTATTGTCATTTCAACTATATACAGAGTACACAGTGAAACGAAACAACGCTCCTCCAGGACCATGGTGCAACATAGACACAGTGCATACAGAACACAAGTGCAACACAATACAAGTGCAGACAGACAACACAACACAGTACAGTACAGACAAAGAATAATAAATAATTAGGGGTAGTGTGCAAATTATTCAGTGTGCAATAAATATTAAGTCCAGCGAGGTAGTAAAGTTATTTATGCAAAATGCTTTGTGCAAAAATGCTTCCCATATTATCTGGGGTAAATAGTGGGAGAGAGAGAGAAAGTGTGTGTGTGCATGGAACAGAAAAAAACATCAGTTCAGCCTCTGGAGTTGAGAAGTCTGATGGCTTGGGGGAAGAAGCTATTGCAGAGTCTGGTCGTGTTAGACCGGATGCTGCGGTACCTTCTTCCTGATGGCAGGAGGGAGAACAGTCTGTGTGAAGGGTGGGTGGAGTCATCCACAATGCTGGTTGCTTTGCGGATGCAGCAGGCAGTGTAAATGTCCATGACGGAGGGGAGAGAGACTCCGATGATTCCAGGCAGTGATGCATCTGCTCAGGATGCTCTCTATGGTCCATCTATAGAAGAGGGTGAGGATGGGTGGAGGGAGACGGGCCTTTCTCAGCTTCCGGAGGAAGTAGAGACGCTGCTGGGCTTTCTTGGCTGTAGAGCTGGTGTTCAGGGACCAGGTGAGGTTCTCCACTGAGTGGACACCAAGAAACTTGGTGCTCTTAACGATCTCCACAGAGGAGCCGTTGATGCGGAGCGGAGAGTGGTCGTGTCTTGTTTTCCTGAAGTCAACAACCATTTCCTTGGTCTTGTCTACATTCAAGTGAAGGTTGTTGACTGTACACCAGTCTGTCAGCTGCTGCACCTCCTCTCTGTATGCTGACTCGTCGCCTTTGCTAATGAGACCCAGCACAGTTGTATCATCAGCGAACTTTATGATGCTGTTAGAACTGTGTTTCGCAACACAGTCATGAGTCAGCAGGGTGAACAGCAGTGCAACGAGAGCAACGGGACGGTAGTCATTGAGGCAGGACACCATGGACTTCTTCGGCATGGGGACGATGGTGGTAGTCTTGAAGCACATTGGGACAGAACGCGAGGTGGGAGCGGAGCTCCGCCCGGTACGCGCTGGGGATGTTTGTGTAAACAAGGTCCAGCACGTTCGCTCCTCTCGTTGCAAAGTCCACATGGAACTGATGGAATTTAGAGAGGACTGACTTGAGATTAGCGTGGTTGAAAGTCTGTATGTTTGGACTGCAGATCGCTGATGGCTCATGCTGCTACCCGTCCCTGAACGTCCGTGGTCTCACCTGGCCATAAATTTCGTTACTAACTTGCCTGAGGGGCACACGGTGGTGATGATCTGCATGGAGGAATGGGCCAACATACCAGCAACGGTGTGTGCCAACCTTGTGAAGACTTACAGAAAACGTTTGACCTCTGTCATTGCCAACAAAGGATATATAACAAAGTATTGAGATGAACTTTTGTTATTGACCAAATACTTATTTTCCACCATTATTTGCAAATAAATTCTTTAAAAATCAATATGATTTTCTGATTTTTTTTTCTCATTTTGTCTCTCATAGTTGAGGTCTACCTATGATGTCAATTACAGGCCCCTCTCATCTTTTTAAGTGGGAGAACTTGCACAATTGGTGACTGACTAAATACTTTTTTCCCCACTGAATCTTACTGGAAAAAGGGCCAGAAATCAGCTTTTATTTTATTTACAACCCCACCTATAATGCACAGGTGCTATGAAGACAGTGATCACAGTCTATAAGACATTAAACACAGAATTTTCTGTGAATATGAAACTAACACTATGTAGACAACACTGTTGTCTAAAAATACTATTTGCTAAACAAACAATTGCATCCCTTTGAGGTGAAGGGGCTACAGCAGCAGAATACCACATTGGATTTCACATCTGTCAGCCAGGAACAGAAAGCCAAGGCTGCAATGGACAAAGGACATAAAGCTAGGCAATTAAAGACTTGGAAAAATGTAGCCTGGTCTGATGAATTTTGATTTTTGTGCTTTTTGATGTGATCTTTTCCTCTGTCTTAACAAGTCACCATGGGCACTACTTCTATTAATCTGCAGTCCAATCCTGAGCTTGTTTGGGGCACTGCAGTCCTCCAGGGATGTCTTTTGTCTTAGGGTTTTATAGCAGTCATTTCCATTAAGAGTAGATTATCACCCGAAGGAGATTAAAATGTAATCCAATTAACCATGCCCCAATAGGAAGGAAACACAGCATTTTAAGTGCCATTCTTCCAGAACTCTAGGCTGCATGATGTGTTCCTGATGTAGAGTCAGTGAGACTGCTTAAAATACCTAATTTTCAGGATCTCTCCCATATTACCTGTGTTATTGTCGCTAAGTTGGAGAAATGCGTATTCCACGTCAGTGAAATCCCCTTCTTGGGGTACATAATTAGCGAGCGGGGGGTTCAGATGGACCAAGCCAATGTCCAAGCAGTCTTGGATTGGCAGTCACCTGGCTCCGTTAAGGAGATCTGACCGGTTCATGGGGTTTGCCAATTTTTATCGTCGGTCATTCAGGACTTCAGTGGGTTGGCAGCCCCCATAACGTCTTTGCTCAAGGGAGCGCATCACATAGACGCTGGCCGTGGAGAGCTCCTTTCTAGCTCCTTTCTTAAACGTGCTTTCATGTCATCCCTGCTGTTGCGCCACCCCGAACCCCGCAAGCTGTTCATAGTCGCCTGGCCTCGGTGGCCTTTTATTCCAAAAAGCTCACGGGGGGGCGAACAGAACTACGGGGTAGGGGACAGGGAGCTCCTAGCGGTTACGATGGTGCTAGGGGAGTGGAATCATTGGTTAGAAGGTGCTGCCTACCCCTTTTTAGTGCTAACCGACCATAAAAACCTAGAGTACTTGAGGAACGCCAAGTGTCTGAACCCCCGGCAAGCGAGGTGGTCCCTATTCTTCGCCAGGTTCAGTTTCACAATTTCCCCTTATGCCCGCGGACAAGGTCTACGTCCTGGTGGAACTCCAAGAGAAGCTCATCGTTTGGGCTCACGCTCAAAGTCAAGTGGGTCAAGTCAAGTCAAGTCAAGTCAAGTGGGTTTTATTGTCATTTCAACTATATACAGAGTACACAGTGAAACGAAACAACGCTCCTCCAGGACCATGGTGCAACATAGACACAGTGCATACAGAACACAAGTGCAACACAATACAAGTGCAGACAGACAACACAACACAGTACAGTACAGACAAAGAATAATAAATAATTAGGGGTAGTGTGCAAATTATTCAGTGTGCAATAAATATTAAGTCCAGCGAGGTAGTAAAGTTATTTATGCAAAATGCTTTGTGCAAAAATGCTTCCCATATTATCTGGGGTAAATAGTGGGAGAGAGAGAGAAAGTGTGTGTGTGCATGGAACAGAAAAAAACATCAGTTCAGCCTCTGGAGTTGAGAAGTCTGATGGCTTGGGGGAAGAAGCTATTGCAGAGTCTGGTCGTGTTAGACCGGATGCTGCGGTACCTTCTTCCTGATGGCAGGAGGGAGAACAGTCTGTGTGAAGGGTGGGTGGAGTCATCCACAATGCTGGTTGCTTTGCGGATGCAGCAGGCAGTGTAAATGTCCATGACGGAGGGGAGAGAGACTCCGATGATTCCAGGCAGTGATGCATCTGCTCAGGATGCTCTCTATGGTCCATCTATAGAAGAGGGTGAGGATGGGTGGAGGGAGACGGGCCTTTCTCAGCTTCCGGAGGAAGTAGAGACGCTGCTGGGCTTTCTTGGCTGTAGAGCTGGTGTTCAGGGACCAGGTGAGGTTCTCCACTGAGTGGACACCAAGAAACTTGGTGCTCTTAACGATCTCCACAGAGGAGCCGTTGATGCGGAGCGGAGAGTGGTCGTGTCTTGTTTTCCTGAAGTCAACAACCATTTCCTTGGTCTTGTCTACATTCAAGTGAAGGTTGTTGACTGTACACCAGTCTGTCAGCTGCTGCACCTCCTCTCTGTATGCTGACTCGTCGCCTTTGCTAATGAGACCCAGCACAGTTGTATCATCAGCGAACTTTATGATGCTGTTAGAACTGTGTTTCGCAACACAGTCATGAGTCAGCAGGGTGAACAGCAGTGCAACGAGAGCAACGGGACGGTAGTCATTGAGGCAGGACACCATGGACTTCTTCGGCATGGGGACGATGGTGGTAGTCTTGAAGCACATTGGGACAGAACGCGAGGTGGGAGCGGAGCTCCGCCCGGTACGCGCTGGGGATGTTTGTGTAAACAAGGTCCAGCACGTTCGCTCCTCTCGTTGCAAAGTCCACATGGAACTGATGGAATTTAGAGAGGACTGACTTGAGATTAGCGTGGTTGAAAGTCTGTATGTTTGGACTGCAGATCGCTGATGGCTCATGCTGCTACCCGTCCCTGAACGTCCGTGGTCTCACCTGGCCATAGATTTCGTTACTAACTTGCCTGAGGGGCACACGGTGGTGATGATGGTAGTGGATCGTTTCTCACGGGGGGTTAAGTTCGTCCCATTCTCTGCATCGCTGCATTGTACTGACAGCTCAAGCATTGGTAGACTACACCCTCCAGAATTTCGGGATTCCGGAGGACATAGTATCCGATCGGGGGGCTCAGTTTACGTCTAGGGTTTGGGGAGCCTTTTGTGACCACCTGGGGGTGAGCGTTAGTCCGACGAGTGCTGGATTCTTGATGACGTTGGGGTCGACTGCAGTACCTGCTCAACTGGGAAGGCTTCGGTCCGGAGGAGCGCTCCGGGGAACAGGCTGATCACGTCCTGGATCCCACGTTGATCTGGGAGTTTCATGAACGTTTCCCGAGTAAGCCGGCTCCCAGGCCTTGCGGATGTCCCAGAAGGTCGCAGGCCCCTCACGTCCTGAGAGAGGACTGTCGGCCTCGTCGGACCAGATGGGGCCCTCTGCTGAGTGTTTGGAGTCACTTTGGTTCGGACCCACCCAGCCGCCTCGGGGGCGGTCTCGGGCCGCGGCCCGCAGGCGATCATGAACAGTCACGGTCATGTTATGTTCTGGACTTTAAAGTTGAAACTGACTTTTACGTTTGCACTCATTGTCGCCATTTTGGTTCTCATTGTGTTTGCACCACGTGTCCGTTCATTGTTTTCTGTAATGTGTTCCACCTGTGGCTGGCGTATATAAGGAGGGCTAGTGCCAGCAGAATTGCAGTCAGTGCAACGAAAGCACTCAGCGACTCTGTTGTACTCTGTATTCACCGGTCGAGTTTGTGGAGCTTACGGAATCGAGTGGACCTTTCCAGCCGCAGCTAGCTTAGCTTACGGAGCTATCTCACTAGGCGTACTCTGGTTAGGCGAGCTCAGGTACACGTACGCTAGAGATTCATGGTAGCTAGCCCCACCACCGGATCGGTTCGGTCTCTTGGGTTTGGCGGCTGATCTCTCACGCACTCACATCTCGTAAGTTCAGAGCGCCTGACGAGCGCAGTTATTTACTTTATCTGGAGATTTCTCCAGGCACGGCCTGTAGGTTTTGGTTCATGTCTCAGTTCTAGCTCGGCTCCGGCAAGCCAGCCTAGCCCTTGTGTCCCACCAGGTGTGCTCTTTTTTGCTTTGCCCATGTTTGGTTGTCACGGTTGTGTTTCTGTGCACCCCATTTTCCCTATTAACTGTTGCTGCTTTATCTTTTGGTTTTGCTGTTTGTTGTTTTCAATAAATGTCTCGCTTTGGTCCATCCCCTGCAAATGTTCTCTCTCATTGTCAAATCGTGTGGATCATGACAGAGTACAACAGAGTCGCTGAGTACCATGAGTGCTTTCATTGCGTCGATGAGTGCAATTCTCTGCAACCGGTAGCTGGCACTAGCCCTCCTTATATACGCCAGCCACAGGTGGAACACATTACAGAAAACAATGAACGGACACGTGGCGCAAACAAGAACCAAAATGGCGTCAATGAGTGCAAACGTAAAAGTCTGTTTCAACTTAAAAGTCCAGAACATAACATGACCGTGACTGTTCATGATTGCCTGCGGGCAGCGGCCCGAGACCGCCCCCGGGGCGGGCGCGGTGGCGCGGGCATGACAGTTATATTTAAAATCTTTATTTATATAGAGTTATAACAAACAACTAAATGAACAATCAATTCTTTATGACCTAGAATCCACAAGATGCTAAAAACATTTCCTTTGAGATTCTGGTCCATTTTCATTTTGATAACATGACATAACACAAGCACTTTCATGCTTCAAATTTCCCACATCCCAAAATGTTCTATTGCATTTAGGTCACAGGAAAGGTCACTAAAAAACACTGAACTCACTGTCATGTTCACACTGTAAAAAGTGGTTTGTCCATTCAACCTAAAAAATCACTTCATGTGGTAACCAGCAGTTAAACTAGGTTAATAACAGGCCTTAACTCCAATATTGTGAATCAAAATCTGGTTCATTGAAAGTACTCATTTGAGTTAAATTACCACATGAAGTATTTTTTTGCATGGTGCATCATCATTAGAATATATATTGTAAGGTATATTGTGGCCATGAAGGGATGCACATAGTCAGCAACAATATTCAAAGTATGTGGTATTCAAGAGATGATGGATTGGTAATAACAGGAATTAAGTGTGCCAATACAAAATCCCCTCATAATTACACCACATTTCCCAGCCTGGACCAATGGTACAGTTTGGGTCCATGAATCCATGCTGTTGTTGCCAAATTCTGACTACACCATCTGTATGCATCAGCAGATTTTCAATTCATCAGACCAGGCTACAGTGGGGTCAAAAAGTATTTAGTCAGCCACTGATTGTGACTAGAGCATTCCTGCTCTAGAGGAGATCTGGGTTATGAACAAAGGTTATGTTACAAAGAATTGAGTTGAAATTTTGTTATTGACCAAATACTTATTTTCCACCATAATTTAGAAATAAATTCTTTAAAAATTGTATAATGTGATTTCCTGGATTTTTTTCTCATTGTCTTACACAGTTGAAGTGCACCTATGATGAAAATAACAGGCCTCTCTCATCTTTCTATGTAGGAGAACTTGCAAAATCAGTGGCTGACTAAATACTTTTTGGCCCACTATATATTTGTCCAGTATATTACAGTTTATTTATTGGTACTGTAATTATAATTTGCACCTTAAATTCCACCTCTGCCGTCATGCACATATTTGTAAGCCTATATGCATATGTATTTGTATTTATTGTCTACTGTACTTACTGTCTATTTGTCTATTGTGTTTGCACTACTGCCCTTTTCTACTTTATCTAGTTCTTGAACTGTACCTTCCTAACAGTGTTTTGTTGTTCTGTACAATCCTGTATTGGTATAATGACAAAGTTGAACTGAACTGAATTAAACTGAACACAATTATCCTGTAGAAGCCATCCTTATTTCAGCTTCAGTCTTTTCATAGATGGTTTAACATGTGCTTCCAGGATTGTGGAATTTTTTTTTTCTTCCACCTGGGCAATATTGTCAAGCGTGGTAACACCCCAAAGCATCATAAGTCTGAGGACTTCAGAAAGAAGGTTGTTGATGCACAACTGCCAACATGTCTGGCCAGGAGCAAACCACAAGATGTGTACTCCAACAATCCTTAAATATCAAAGAACCTACACATAGCTCTTGCTAGAGTTCACTTCAAAGTACAGCATCTAGGAAGAGATTGCACAAGTTTGATTTTCATGGAAGACGTGCAAGGAGGAAACCCTTACTGTCAGAAAAAACACAATAACAAGAAAAGAGCAGGACAAGTGGAAACATGTGTTTTACACAGATGGATCTTGAGACTTGCCCCAGGTTTTTTTCCTTAAACCCCTTATTAAAGTAGATTGACCTCAGTTATTAACCAAAATTAAGATATTCTCAAAAAGTCATTCACTAGAACATCTAACGTATAAAGTAGACAAATTAATTGCTTAATAAGGAGTGTATTAAGAAGCTACAAGGACAGGCTTCCCTACTAATGGTCATCAGCATGAACAGATTTTGGTAGTTTAGTGCCGGTGTTTTTTCTATTCAGGTGCTTGTGCTAGCGCTGCTATGGTTTGTCATCAAAACTTTGCACAGGTTACAAACAACCTTTTAGTTTTGTGCAAATTTAAAGTACTCCCATATATTAGGCTTTGGAAACTATTAAAAATATCCTTTACAGCCAAGAAATCATGTTCACTGAATAGAGGCAACCAGTGAGGCAGTAAATATTTGTTGCATAATATAATACAAATATAATATAACATTTGTACCCTTGTTAAAATGTTCAAGTTTTAGTTCTTTTATTTACCTAATCCCTTCTCTTGTATAATGCTCAGCTACATTGTAAATTACACAGATGAACAACTGTAAAGACCAGCATTAAAAAAACACTGATTTATTACCAAAAAGTATGTTGGTAGCAGAACAATTGCATCTGTATAGCACTGTTGTTGAATTAAATGTATATACAAAAACTGTCTTGTCAGTCATATTAACCAGAGTAAGAGAAGGTGGTGTCAGCTGCTTCAATACAAACTTTTGAACCATTACCCCAATCCTACACTTTATCAGTCAAACCAATATAAGGATCATTTGAGATCGGTCATCTCTCCCACCATCCATGTCTTATGCTCAAATTATATTCCACTAATGACACACAAAGAGAATTATAAAGAAAGAAAGAAAGAAAGAAAGAAAGAGAGAATTCCAAATGCAGCATTACAAATTAATTTGCGTTTACACACTGGGTGAAGATGCGTGGCAAGTGTAATTAGGCCAAGCGTGTAAAGACCGTTTATGAAATAGCAACTGTTTATGTATTGGCACAGACAAAGGTAAACTGTAAACTGACAAAAATACTGATGACTGGATTGATGGATGAAAGGGTCAATATATGAAAGTGAGTAGAAGATGAACTGATCTTCAAAAGACAAAGTTTAAACATGAAACATTTAAAAAGAGTAATCAATATTTTTAACATGCAAAACATAACTATTATATTATTTATTTGCCTTGAGCAAAGGAGTACATTTTATATTTCAAAATTAAATTTAGTAAATTTAAAAATGGGAAAAAATCTAAACCTAATTACTCGTTGTGCCACACTTGGCAGTAAAAACTACAATCAAACATATGTGATATTCTGCAATTAATCTTTTCCATCACTGTGGAAGTTTGGCCCACTTGTCTTCGCAGAATTGTTAATCTGGCAACACTGGAGGATTTTCGAGCATGAACTAGCCCGTTTAAGGTCTTGCCACAGAATCTCAATGGGATTTAAGTCAGGGTGTTGACTTCAAAACCTTTGCGTTTAATTTAAGTAATTCAGAGCTGGGCGTGCTTTTGTGCTTCAGTTTATTGTGTGTGGTGTACTCACGTTTGTGAGATATTGTATATGTATGTTTAAAAAATTTAATTTCTAAGATATAAAGCGATTGTTAAGCCTGTGGATCAAATGACAAAGTCTTTTTTTCCTGTCAGCTCGAAATAAATGGAAGTGAATGACAGCCTCTCATGTATCAGCAGCTCACTTGGGGCCTGGGGTAGTGGCTGTCACTGTGGTTAGCTGGAGTCCTCGCAATGGATTATAACCCCTTCCAGGCTGGTAGATTTCAGCGACTTTGTTTTGCATCTGTATTTGAATGTATGTGGCATCTTGTGCAGCTTTACATTACCAGACAGGTTCTAAATAAATTATATTTAGATTCCATCCTAAATTTTGTTAACTTTGTTAATTTTGTTGTTTTGAAATAAATCTCTTTTTATAAATGCAAAGATCACTGAAAAGCTGCATTTTGTGATCTCTAAGGAATTCCATATTCTGCTTCTTATGGTTGAACCTCGGTGAGACAGGCCTTCACTGCAAGGGAAAGGTTGTCGTTTATCTTTTGATTTTTGGCAACAAATTCATTGCTGCCATTTGCTTAAAGATGACTTTTAAGGTAGGTTACAATGTTACACAGCAAAATCTCAATTAGCCATTTGCAGAATTCCTGCAAATTGGATGGATGTAATTTCCCCTTCCTGGCCTACCTTTCTCCAACTGTCAACTCACTTGAGCCAACCAGCACAGACTCAGAGCAGAGCACTCTATGATCAGAGCAGTTTAACAGTTTAGATGGTTTGGTAACTTTTTATCAATAATTTATACATATCTCTGACCAGAGGAGGATGGGTCCCCATTGTGAGTCTTGATTCCTTCAAAGGTTTTACCTTAACATGGTTGTTTTGACACTGATTGCTATTTCAAATGTTTTGCAAGACCCATATCACCTATTTACAGACTGCTGACAGTTCTCTTTTAGCTGCCTCAGGTGGCTGTCTCAGGCTCATATGAGCATGTATAACAACTGAGCTCTCCTGAATGCGTATGGCTGCTGCTAATCCTTTTTATCCACTCCTCAGCAAACACTTTCATGCTCACTTTTCTAGAACAGCTTGTGCTGTCACCCCCTGCAGTTAACATCTCATCACAACACAGCTGAAAGCTCTCTACCCCTGCTGACACATTGTTTTCAGAACGAACCTGCTTAACGCAGTGCCAGTCAACTGTTTCAGTCAAGAGACAGTAATACGCACAATTTCCCCACACAGCTGCGGAGTAGCAGTTAATTTGTATGTATCAGCCAAACCAGATGATGGACTTCAGCCCAATAAGAGGACAGGGTAAAAGACATGAATGGCTAAATGCCAAATAACTTCTCCCTGCTCAACTCTAACTAAACACTAGTCCATCTTGCAACAGGCTGTCAGTTTTAAAGCTAGAATCTTGATGGCTTCTCACTTGCACCATGTAAAAATAGAGCTGAGCAACGCAGGTTACCATCTGTGTGCAAATTAATAGAGAATGTGCAAGGGTCGTTTGTTGGTTTCCAGAGGGATGACACTCAAGAGAACAGTCTTGTGCAAATTAAGCCATAAAAACACAATTAAAGGTAGCAGCATGACGACCATGAGTACAATTGTCTTATGTTTATTGTTAGAAAAATATTTATCATTTAAATATACAGCAAGCTGTGTTTTGGTGTTACAAATAAATAATGCTATATTAACATATTTTATTAAGGTTTTTATCAGATCATTTTGTGTGTATGCTTTTTTATTTTATCTTGTTTTAACCACTCTGGGATCAAACCAGCCACCTTTGGGCTACAGGACCAAAGGACCAGGACTGTGTCTCTTACCTGTAGGCCATAGCAGCCACCTTCCTGCACATGCATTTAATTATCAGTGGGGCCTCCAAATATACATCTTTGACAAAAATGAAACATTTATCTTGTTAAAAAGCGGTATTTTGTATTGAAACCACTGACATTTTTAGCCTAAATCAATGCATTCAGATTAATTTAAGAGAAAACAAATTTAACACAATATGGACAAACTCTTGAAACCCCAATCCTATAAATTGTACTAATGTGACCTTACTTACTGAGCTACAAAACTAACTTTTCTTTGCCTGTATACTACAACTCATGGAAAGATGACATAAGCCATCAAGCAAAATGTACATTTAAAAACACCATTTAATTTAAGCAATTACTAAATATGCAAGTGTTTTTACAGTGACATTCTTTTTTCATTGCAATCCTACTTATATATTATTGAATATGGATCACTGTATTGTTAGTTGGATGGTAAAGTTAGGATTTGAGCCCTGGCTGACTGACAGACGGACTAACTAACCAAGCCAGGATAGAGTTCTGATTGCTTTGTGAACTGCCATTAGGGAGCAAAGAGCTGGCCTACAGGATGCTCCACTCAGTTCAACACAGGTGTTAAATAAATGGTGATTTCCTTTTGTTCTGTTTGATTCCTGAAATGGGAATATTAAGCATTAAGCATTAAGAGTAAGCATTAAGCTTATATGACACGTTAACACACTGGAGTCAGATGCAGGAACTGGGTTTGCAGAATATAGCAGTTGCGGGCAAGCAAATGAGGAAGCACCTTTGCCGCAGGCAGATACGTGCCACACATACATAGACAGTCGGAACAAGAGCACAAGAGAGACAAATAACTCCGTATAAGGTATGGAATTGAAGGGCACTGAATGCGGTCCTCTGCTATATAATGTATAGTGTTATTTGCATACTTCGGATCTCATCTCACACTGCGTTGTGACTTGACTTGTGACTTGACATCCCCAGAAGAGCTCTTTTGCTGGTAAATAAAACTTGGTATTTTGGAAAATACTTTGACTCCGACTGGTTTCCTCCACACATTCAACAGCACGCGAGTTGACTGAAGAGAGCCACTTTAACATTCCCTGGTGGATTGAAGATCAGGAAACTTGACTACCTAAGGGCTTTTTTAATGTAAACCATTTTTCTTGTAGATATCAGACTTATCAGTGTCCATGATGTCATGTTAAAACCAGCCCACAAAACAGAGATCTGAAACACCTGAAATTATATCATCGGTTTGAACCTGACTTTGTCGCTGAATGTGGCAAAAATGGATGCCCCAGTAGGTATACAAAAATATCATCACTCAAAAAACATCTAGCATGAAAGCACTGCACCAGAATCCAAGAGGAAAATATTGAAGTTCATAGAAACCTACACACACGAAGAGGCCCACATAGACACTGCTCCCTCTTTTTATTTTATTTTATTTTTAGAGACAAACTAGCAATAAAGTAGTAAAAAGTACTGAAGGTGTTTGGGAGCTTTTTTAGTTTCAGTGAGCACCATCAAAAATCTGCTAAAAACCTGTGTGGAGGAGACGACTAAAACTTTTTTTGGAGGGATTCGACAGGAGTTTTGATGACATTGATAATGAATACAAGTTCCACCAGTACTGCGTCAATAAATTTGGCCTTGTAGAGCCAACTAAGTACTTCCTTGGACATGATTCAAATAGATTCAAAAGGGATATATTAGGGTGTCTACAGGAGTCACCCTTTTTTCAGAAAAACACTTGCAGATACAGTTATACACTGATCATTTTAAAAAATTGAATTGTTTGGGGTTTTAAAAGTTGAAACAAAATAGTAATGTTATTTCCTTATTGCAAATCTGCCCCCAAAGTATAGAACATCCATGTTACTGTTGTTGTTTGTGTGCTTGACAGAGGTATGTGACTTGTTAAGACTTCAAGCTGATGGGGTGACTAACAATACTGACAACGAGAAGCACACAATCGAAGGGGCACTTGTATCCAAGACAATCTTTCTGCTCATTCTTTGGCTGGATTCTCCACTTGTTTCAGCGATAGAAGGATTTGTAGGTACTGTCTATGCCACTATGGAGATATTGCCACCCACACAGACTGCACAGAGCTGCTGTCCACAAATATCATTTAAACCACCGTGAGAGAAAGGTCTTGTATGATGTAACAGAAACATTCTCTTTTGATGTCATGCCACATTTTTGCCATCCACCAGTTCAACACTCATTTGAAAGAATGTTGCTTTGGACAGAAAGACAAGACACATAAGTCTGTGCCTGTGAAAGAATCCGTTCTTCATGGTACACCTCTTCCAGGGAAAGCAAGAGAAAAGTGGACTCTTTTCTGCCTTTTTCATCTTTTGATAGGCAGGTTTGTTTCTAAAGACAGACCTCACTGGCATATGTACCTTCTTCTGCAGATCATTTGTGAAATCATCTTAGTTGGCCTGATTCCAAATCCTGTCTCCTGGCAAACTAACAACAAATCTTGCGCACATCCTCAAATTATTAGTGAATTTGGGCCTCTGAGAAGTCATGGTGCATGCTGTGTGATCTTCTGTTGTTTGCAGCTTTCAAAATATTTCTCACACTAGCAAAAAGGTATCAGTGATGGCGGTGTTGGGATATACACAAAAGCATAACTGATGTGGTACCTGGTGCATGTACTGAATTCCCTATTTTAAGACTGCAAGATCTGTAAGAAGTCACCACTTTTGAGGACATTGCACATGAGTCTAAGACTAAACAAATTGTAATGGACATCACATACAAAGTTGGAGTTTTTTTGTCCTTTATGTAGTGCATAGAAGAGAGGATTATTTGTTTTAAGAAGAAGCAGATTTCCATTCATTAGATGTATATCCAGATGATAACCTGTTGCTCACTCTACACCACAAGCCAAAAGGACATTTCATCCAACACATACAGAGTTACTGTTAAGAGACTCTGAGTCATAGTAACTCTGAGTTAGCACTGAGTGAGCTAAAGATGTCAATTTGTAAAAGTGAAAGTTTATTTCTTTTCTTTCCCTTTTTTTATTGTTTTGAAGAAAATGACATATGACAATTACAAGCAACGCTTGTAAGGCTTACTGAAAGGATGGTAGAGAGATTAATTCCCTCCATAAAACATCAGGCACAATTTCCAAAGTATCTATGTAAGTAAAAAGTATGTATGAAATCTATGAAGTATCTATGAACTCCTCATTGTCATCATCAGCATCATCATCATCATTGACCATAATAACATATGAGAGCAGGTAAGATACTGTAAAAATACAGCAATTCTAATTATTTCAAACTATGGGGCAATCAAACCAGCTTCTTTGGATAAACAGGCCTCTTGTGAGTTTTACCGTAAACAATATGTTAACAATTTCTTTGTGAATGCATACATTTGATGGTTACCTCTTACTATATTCTTGTGTCATTTGTTAAATGCACTGTAGGCTCAGAAAGGAGCATTGAAGCTCATATCTATACTTTTTAATATCATATATACTTTAAAATATGAAAGGGTTCTTGATGGAACTCCCTGAGTGGGTTCTACATAAAACCTTTAAAATATGAAAGGGTTCTTGGTGGAACACCCTGGGTGGGTTCTACATACAACTCAAAGAAGGTGGAAAGTAGAACAGCTCATGGGAGGTTCTATGTGGAACCTTTCACAGATGGTTCTAGGTATAACCCTTCAGAAGGGTTTTAAGTATAACATTTATAAATGGTTCTATTTAGCACCAAAATGGGTTCTCCTATGATGACAATTTTTTTTATTAGTATTACTCAAACTTAGTGCAGCTTTTGATACAATAGACCACACTATCCTCCAAACACACTACTCTATTTATGGCAACAATATCTTGTTTGATGTTGAAATGTACTTAATTTTAAATGTAAAATAAGTAGATTTTTTTTTCATAGGAAGTGGAAGGATAAACACGGGATTCCAGTTTCATTTCAATAAAATGCTTAGCCTATCAAAAAAAACCAAAATGGACAAAGCTAACCAGCCCAAGTCGCACATTAGTATGGTTTGAGCCAAGAAATCAGCAAAAAAAATACTTTTCTCTGTAGGCCTTATGATTTAGGAATTACCGGGCCACACAATAGCACTAGGTTTATTTGAGCTTATTTTGCAGTGGAAACTACCCATTGACGTAAGTTTCATGTCTATGTGACAATTCATTTCAGGGATAAATCAGAATAACATAATATCCTGGAATACAGGAATGTCGCCCCTTTATTCCAATGGTTGACATAATTTTTTTAGGCTAGCTATTTGTCATTAGTACTTAGCTGTATTTTGTACTTGTACAAGTATATGTCTAAAATTTACTTGTCCTGGTAGCCAGAGGTATATTATTCAAATCACTCACTAATCACTATGTATATGCTGTATATGTAACTGAGCAATTTATTATTACCTAAATTACCTTAGTGTTCCTTGGTTACATTTTCTGCTTTTTAGTCTCAAATATGTTGCCCTTATTTTGAACATGAGAGGGGTAGATACTGTCCACTAGTTTTTACTTCAATCATTTTTAGATGGTCCCCGGCACCAAAATATGCACAGAGATGTAAAATTTGAAGCTTAATCTTTGTCAATTAAAGAACAGAGTTAACATACAGTCCATTAAAAGTTGTGGACATAGTAATTGTTTTATTTGGACAAGCATTTTCTAGTTATAAAGTACATAATTGTGTGTGGCAAATGTAAAAAGTTATTTATTAATTATGTCAATTATGTTAATGTGATTAAATACTAGTGTCATGCTATGATTTGCATGAAACCAATCAATAAAGAGTGATGTGTTTTCAAATCAATGGTTACTGCCACTGGGGAATGTTACTGCAGTACCTCATTTAACTATAACTGGTTTAGCACTTTAGTGTTAATCTATATCTATTCTAATCTATTAGATTAATCTATGTTAATCTTATCTGCTATACAATACCAAAAAATATAACATGATCTTAGTCATGTTCTGCAGAATGTTCTGCATATGCTTTAGGGGCACTCCAACTCTTGTTAGCAGCCCGCATGGATGAACACTCCCATGGGCACAAGTAACTGTGGTTGCTCACTCACTCAGCGCATGCACGAGTGAAAATTAATTCTGAGCAACATTTCCTTAGAGAGCTGCTCTCTTGGGACAGCATTTTAAAATCTGCCTTGGCAAACATTTGTCCTTTTTCTCCTCCCTCTGCTTGCTCATATCTGCATGAGGGCAGAGAGAAAATAAAAAATGAGCACAGTCCTGCAAGATCGTGACACAGACATGCCAGATATTTTATTACAAACCCTTCTAGCCAAGCCAATTATATTTTAATGAACATATAATTTGCCTGATCGCTAATGCAGCAGTTAAGCAATGCAGCACTTTGCCTGGCCATAAAAGCATTAAAACTGGGAGCTTTTTCGCAAGGCTTCGGACTCCATGCAGAATTCATAGAATTTTGTTTTAGTTCAAAAGATGTTTTAGCTTTTGTATAGATCTTTTCCTCAAGCACCCTCTGATACAATTAATAACTTACAGTGGATTTTATGACAGAGAGCTTACCAGGAACTGCTGCAGCATAGCAGCTCAAACTACGATATTTCCATCTGCATGTTTTACAGTTTATATGGGCTCTTGTGCTCAAATGCTGTGTTTGGTTTGAGCCACACATGTGAGCCACACATGTAATTCACTTTTAGATTAATTTGTCCAAAGTTTCAGATGTCTAGATGTCTTGGTCTCTAACAAACTTTTGTCTTGTGCCGTGTCAGTCTGATGACAGATGCATCTACTATGGGAAGAGTCACCTGTAGGTGACATTTTAAGATTGTTGGAGGCATCTACAACCAGGTGATACCCCTCATTTCAACAAAATGCAAACCAAACTAAATGCCTTGAGGTTTAAATTAGATTGGCTTCTCCAAAATGTCAAACCATGTGGCACCTGATTCTAATGTTAGACATTAGACATCTGTACAAAATCTAAAGATGAAACATCAGGACTCAGGACATATCAGAAATATTTTATCAAGTGCATCTCACAAACAAAATTCCTTTCCAATAACTGTTCATGCTGTTTATGCTAAATGAGTCAAAGACCAAATGCCCTATGGTGGAGATTAATGAACTATCATCAGACACAAACATACAATTTTTCTTGCGCTCTACAATCGTGTTTAAAGTGTTCAAGTTAACTGTGGTCATCAGCTACTCACTTAATAACACACTTTCAACACCTATAAGCCTAAAAGCATCCATGTGTACCAGATAACAGATGTTGGTTGAATTGGCGGAGTTTGCACTCAGTGCTCAGGTACTAGTGGAAAATATACACACAGTGCCATCAGCACTCGTGTCATGTATTAAACATGAACGAATGTGTGTGCACACTACATGAATCACATGCAATTTGTGTGCACGTGTATGCTTGTTTCATTTCAACCGAGAATCACAATAACTCTGACATGTGAAGCTGTCATACTGACACTGTTGCCTGTGGTAAAGTCAAGCTGTCTAATTAGCCAAGTAATGACTTAACCTTATTTAAGATGCAGACAATTCATAACTGTCACACCTCATAGGCAATTACAACTTTCTGTGCTATTTAAATATTAAAATTTAAATGATGCAACACAGGTGATCAGTGGACTACAGTAGTGTTGTGGTACCTGAGTCCATTTCTAAACAAGCGGACTCTGGACTCTGTCTTGTCTTGGGGTTAAATTGATGAGTCCAGAAAATGTCTGAGGTTAATTAGAAACTGAATTTTTGTTCTATTGTTACTGAATAATAGTCACATTTAAGGTTGTCCAAATCAACATGTTGAACAGCTCAACTCTCTACTGTCTCCATTAAAGCCACTGTTCATGGGATAGCGGACGCAATTGCACAATGCAATTTAGCATTACATACCATTTTTCAAAAAAAGTTACATTTTCTTAGTATGACTTAAGTTAGCATGAATTTAATATTTCTTAATTTTAGGCTATATAATACTTTAGTATACTGTTATTTTACAATATAAATGAAATTAAATGTAATTTATATATATATATATATATATATATATATATATATATATATATATATATATATAGATATATATATATATAGATATATATATATATATAGATATATATATATAATGATTGCATAATGAATAAAGTAATTTACATGCCAGCATATATCCCATAAACCAATAAAACACTCAAAAAAGTAGCTTTTACTATCCTCTGATCAAGGCTGTCTAGTTTTGCACAGTGTGGCATTTGACACTGTAGACCAAACTATTCTAACAGACAGGCTAAAACTTGGTTGAAATCACAGGATAAGCCCTGTCTTATATTTATAATATTAATAATATTGTTATTGCTTTTTAAATTCTTATTTATATTGTGTATATAGTGTAAATTATTTATCTACATTTTGTAAGTGTCTTACTATCCCTTTCTGCTGTGAGAATTTCCCCACTGTGGGACTGCGGGAAAGGATTATCTTATCTTATCTTATCTTATCTTATCTGTCTTGGTTTTGACCTAATTGGTTCACAGCTACACAGATGATACACAACTGACAATTGGCTCTGTGTCAGCTTCCTCCTGCTCAAATCTGACAAAACAGATCTCCTAATGCTTGGCCCAAAAGCCGCATCAGACAAATTATCAAAATGTAATTGGTGCCAGTTAAATTACATGTTTATTACAGAAGTCTGTTGTTCACATTTAAAGCTCAAAATGCCTTTGCCCCTCAGTATCTCCTACCACAGAGGCATGAGCTTTTTTGTACAAAGCCATCTGGCTTTGGAATGATTTTTCAGTCATTGTTCAGGCACTTCAGGCAGACACTTCTGCCCTCCCACTTGGATGAATGCTGATGTAAGATCAACATTGAGTGTTGTAAACACAATGGGCAATATTGAGGTCAGCAAAGTTAGGGTCATGTCTAGACTGGAGTCTTTATCCTACAATAACTTGAGACATTCACTGCACTCCATGATGATTTCCATTTTACTAACTTTAAGACTACTAGTGCCAATGTGCCTGGACCTCTGTTGAATTAGGTTGCTCACTGTAAAGGTGGGTGAATATTTATGCAATCACTTATTGTCCATTGTATATATTTTAATTGAAATTACTTTGTAGTTTTTTGGTAATTTCTTGTTAAAAACTAAAAATGGTTGTCTGGCAAGAACCCAATGAGAACAGGATTAGTCCTAAATGCAGCCAAACGCTGAATTTCACCTTCAGCTTCAAACAGATGTCATTATATTGACATCCTTAATTCACAGACTACAAGCAAAATGTCAAAAAATTCAATTGTAAAATATTTAACAATGAACCATTTAAATAAATTCTTCTCTTACACTCACACAGACATACACACTCACAATCTCCATAATTTGGGCAGATTTCTGCCAGGAAGGCACATCTTTTATACTACAAGTAAATTGTATCCTATATTATAATGCTTCCTGTATTTTTAGCTGCACATACAATAAAATGAAGTGTAAGTTTCCATTATCATAGCAACCACTTTTTGTACTCTGAATTGACATAATAATGGATATGAGTGTGCAAGAATTATTAATACATGTTGTTAGGTCTGGTTTTCTCCATCTGTGGCATTAGACAGATTGGTACCCAAGCTATGACCCCTGGGCAACATGCCTGTGACTGGCAGTATGTGTTTGAGAGAGGAAAGGTCATGATGCAGGATGCATCCTTTCTCCAACAACTACTGGCAGTCACAGGACACAGGGTCATTTGTCCTTTTTTCTGTCTCGTTCAACAATTAACAACCATTCGAAATTATATGACACATTAGTGTTCACCCTGCAAATACTGCTGCCTTATGTAGATGATTTAGACACTATGACAAGGGTTCTCAAGTCACAAGTGTTCATAAAGTCTTCTAAACGAGCACAGTGGTTTATGTAAAGAGGCTCACTACAAACCGTGGGTATCAGAGGCTGTGCATTACATGGCAGTTCACAGGGGATGTTTAGAGGTAAGGGAAAAACATAGATTACACTGCAGCTTTTGTGTGCTGAGGGTAGAGGGTGTGATGATCAAGAGGCTTGTTGAGCAGATGAAGCTTAGTGATTCAACAATTTCCTAAAGTTCTTGGAGTTCTCAGGCCTGCTGCTCCACATGAGCACATAATACATAACCTCACTCCTTTTTGACCTCAACTAAATAAATGAGCGAGCAAACAACCAAATGCCTCAAAAGTTCAATTTCAACACAGCACACAGAAACAGATTTTCAAAATCTGACAGCCATGCTTAGCAAATTGAAAAGAGGGAGGGGGGGTGGTATGGGGATGTATAGTAAATATGTGGTATGTCAGTGGTAAAACAGAAACACATATATGGTTCACACCCACACAAAAGCTAACAAATGAAATGCAAAAATGCACAAAGAATGCACCACTAAGAATCAGTGCAATAAATAATAATAATAATAATAATAATAATAATAATAATAATAATTGTTGTTGTTGTTGTTATTATTATTATCAGTGCAATGAATTAAGTAACAATGCCAAGTATTGTTTTGGGGAAAACAAAGTCACATGACAATTAGAGATTTCTGTACCATCCTGCAAAGAATATAGAGTAGACTGTAAGCTACATACTAAGCATCCACAGAGCATTTAGAGGTACCTCTATGGTAACTGTAGTCTTTTCTCTCCCACCCCATTCTCCTCACTACCTCCTGTACTTAGAGAGAATGGCTCACATACACATAGTTTTCTTTTATTTCTTTACTATCAACAATTCTTTTTGTTAATGCTGTTGGGATAAGTGATGTTTCTTTACAGTTGTTTATGTGCCACAAATTGCCTGATTGGTCTTTCATGCAATGTGAGGATCTAAATGGAGAATAGAGAGACAACACAGGAGCTGGGGGTATGTGTCACAATCACCAATGTTGCTTTGGTAAAAGAATAATTATATTGCTAAAAGCATAATTAGATTACACGCTCATTCCACAATATTATTTTCAGATTACCAAAAAACAAAACGTCACTAGAATAGTTGTTTCAGTAAACAGAATTGACCTTATGTTTGGACGCTTTCATTAGACAATTAAAATCAATATGTTACTTGCTTTATGTGAAGACCATGTCACTGCAAAATCCAAAACATTTCATTTAATCTGTCCTTCGCTTTGCCCAAGCATGGTGTAGAAGACTTCGCACAAAGCCAAGAAAGATATTAATAAAAGTGAAGTATAGCAGAAACTTGTTAACCAACAAGGACAGCTCCATTATCAGAATATCTGGAGCCAGATCTCAGCAGTGAGCATAACAGTGGAACCTGTGCAGCTTTACTAAGCATCGCAACCTCACCTACCTCAAGAGCTTCCAAGGTCATAAATCCAGATATAGAGAACCCATCAATGATGTCCTCCTCAGCTGATGTGGACTCTTTCCTCTTCCTCCTGGGCAGTCTGGGTCGTGAGGAGGTAGGGTTTTTGCTTTCTTCCCGCTCAGATTCTGACGATAATCGGACCACAGAGTCCCGGACATAATTATTCCTGATCCCCTTAGACCTCCTCTCTCGATCACGCTCTGACCGAGACTTTCGCTTTTTCCGGATGCCACTGCACCGTGGACCATCCATTTCATGAAGGCTACAGTAAACTTCAGAGACACTTGCTTTCTTTTACAGATGTGATGACACGTCCACTTAGTTAGACTTAAATGTCCACAATTCCCAGGCAACAGCTCAACCAGTCGACCCAATCAGACCTTGGATAAAATAGGTGAGCACAATCAAAACTCAGTGGTCATATAGGATTCACACCAGATTCCAGGTTGATATTTCCATAATGAAATGAATCCAATAGTAAAACTTGCTGTCAGTGGTCCAGCCCAGATTGTATCCACAGAGTCAAATCCAACCCAGCATTCTCACAGAGATAAGAAATAGATCACTTTTGTCTTTCTGCCACAGGAGCCTTCAGTATAAAATGCCTCCACATGGTTGGTCAGAGAGAATCCCAGAAGTGCATGATGCTACCTCCTGAAAGACAAAATGAGCATATTTGTGTCAAATAATTAAAATAAATTCATGCAGGCAAAAAAAAAAAATGAAGATATAAAGTCATATAAACACTTTTATGCCCAAATCACAAAACATAAACACATGCCAAACGAGTCATGAATACAACCTATATTAGTTTAAAGTACATCATGCTTACCCAGAACTATGTGGTAGTATAAACCATGACTTCAATGCTCACTCTGAAGAGCATTAGTCTCATTATCCTAATGCTACATACTGTATTTAAAGCACATTGTAACGCTAACATGCTATAGTCTTTCTTAATAATGCAAATGCTACTTTGTAACACCATCTGTAGCTAAAAGAGCTATCCAAATTAATTTAAATGTAACTGAATTCTTCTTATAATGTCAGTTCTACCCTACAATCAGTGGTATTAGGAAAACTGTCACATCAAAACAACACAAGGCAGGTTGTCCCCTCTACATTAGCAACTTCAGTTGTTAAGTGTCACAGCAAAAAAACTTAAACAGTTAACAGTCAAGCTTTGGCCAGTGCTTAATTGCTTCATCAAGAACAAGAACAGCGCTGCAGTTATCATTTATTCTTACTGTTCGTACTGTTTTTGTCCTTGACCTCCATACTACACATATCAGTGCAGCTTGTTCTTTTCTGGCTGTCTTTTCTCAAATCAACCCAGACAAGGCTTTTCTGTATAGAAAACAGTAGTCTATGGCTGTAGTAATGTTCTGACATTACACTTACACCTTCAGGTCTCTAATTAATCTGTCAATCATGTTCTCCAAGACACCTCATACTTCCTGTAAACAGTCTCAACTGAAAGACCAAGTTGCAAATACATATGACCAAATCACAATGTATAAAACACATGCATTAAATGTGTGTCCTGTTAAGACTGTTAAGCCATCTTCAAATCCTTGAATCAAAATCTCTCATTTCAAAATAAGTTCAAAAATTAATAAAAAAAGATTTCCACAGTGGATGAATGTTATTAAGTGTTTGTACACCTTTTTGGTAATTTACATACTTCTTTTGTTGAGCACAGGTAATTTAAGCATGCCTCTAAAAAATATCACCGTTTTTGGATTCTCATTGACAGCTCCTCACCGGAACACATCCCCAGTTTCCATGGTCCTGAAGGTATGACATCATAGCCTACTGAACCATCTAGCACAACTTCACAGTATGACAGTATGTGTGGTTTTGAAGATACCCAAAACGTTATTCACCAATAGACAGCCATCTCATGTAGAAAATGTTGTATAGCAGCATACTGCAATCTCTAGAAAGCCACAGCTCACTAGATAAGACAGAACACTGTCCAAAAAAGATCTTTACTCAGTCCCGCCTTCTTAACAGTACCCGGCATTCTATTCCCATCTATTCCCATCCCCTGACACTGACTTTAACCTGCTGCCCATGCCAGCCCCTAAGTAATGCCACATATATAAAGCAGCACTTGCAAATGGCTTTACATCTAGTCTCTCAACTCGCCCTCCCTTCTATATATCTCGTCCCTCACTGGACCTCCTGTTCTTTCTCGCAAGCTTCGGCGAGTCCTTTTTGTCTGCTTCTCTCCGCCCATAAATCTCTCCGCACCGCGGACAGGGGAGCCCCACAGCAGCGCCCCGTCACTGCCTCCTCTCCTGCTTTTTCAGCACCCCAAAAACACAAAGCCAACCTTTTTTCACCCTGCAACACACGTCATGCAATACCAAGAAATGCAAACCCTTGTAAGTGGAGGAGCGTCCGGGCGAGCCGTCGACATTCAAAAATCAACGCTCTGAAACAGTGGAAAACAAATAAAAGAGGGCAAATTGTTCAACTAATTATTGGTGCAAGGAGGCAGCTGTGCTCTTTCCCAGTCCGTGCAGGCGGGTAAGCTGGGTAGCGCGCACTGATACAGCAGTACCGCAGTGCCGCTTCACACGGCGTGCGCTTCCTCAGCACAAGTAGTGCTACGTGTGAAGTCCAACAAGAAAGCGCACACTTTTTTGAACAAATATAGCAACATACAAGATTGTAGCTCCTGATTGTTCCACTGAGGATTTGTAGATGATCTTACAAACCTAGGATATGAACATTTTAAACTAGCACTCTTGATGTTTTTTTCTCAACCGGTTCTTGGACGCTTGCCTCTAAATAGAAACGACTAGACTAATTGTATCTTAATTACTTCTACCTATTAGGGGATTTTCTTTTTTTTAAAGCGGTTTAGCCATACTTTTATTTCAGGGGTGTTGTGTTGTTCTGCGGCAATGTTTCCCCCGGTACTGAAGGCACCCGCCCTGCACGGTTTAGTGGTTTCCCTGCTTTAACAAAAAAACTTAAACACAATCGTTACTGACCATTTAACTATTAATTACTATAAGAGGAGACAACCACACCAAAACTATTACAGGCTAATTATTAAAGCCGCTGAATATTCCTTGGAGTTAAGTTAAACCCATCCTTATGAAATTGAAGAAATACAGAAAAGGGAGTGCAAAAATATTCAATCATTTAATGTGTTTAATATATATATTAATACATTGACCACAATTTCATTTATAAAAGCAATAAAAGAGAAAGGTATCCAAGGGGTGAATACTTTAGGCACTGTTGCATATACAGTACATAAGCCATTGTTGGTTATGGTTGGTACATAAGACTTTCATGCTCCACCACTAAATGCTGGGGTGAGTCAATGTTTTTTTCCTCTAGCTATTGGTAACAAACTGCAGGAAACTGGCTCCCAGAACAAATAGGCAAGCAAAACAGTAACTCCGCTTTCCTCCCACCACACTTGTTAACTGAGTTAACCGCATTTTGGATGCATATATTTACGTTTTTACTAAATAAATGGGAATATCTATTTCTTGTAGTGTAGAGGGCATCAGTAGAAGCTTGTATTGCCCCTGGTTTTAAATGTTTGTGACTCTCAGGTTAGGTGAAGTTTACAGTCATGTTGCAGCAGTTCTTGCTGATGTGGAACAGTGTGTAATGGAAGGCTTGAATGACTCGTCTGTTGCTACTAAAGGTTATTTAGACACTCACCGTGTGTTGGATTGGTAATCGGAACACTTTAATTTCTGAAAGTTTGTCCCCTGCCTGAGGGAACATTTGGCAACCAAACAAAACTGGGTTTCTTCCATGAAACAGTTGTGAAGTGATGGTTAAAATTTTGCATACACCTGTTTCAAAAGATAAGCTCATTAGCAAGGTCTTAATGAGTTAAAGTTGGAGAGAGAAAACATTATTTTTTTCAGAGCTGGAGCAAGGAAGAAAAACAGTTATATGGCCCTGGAGCTTTGGTTGGTATGGGTATGTCTACATCCCATATAGATGGACTACATTTGTCCTTTCAACAAATCACAGACCTCCTTCTGATGCTATCTTTTGTTTGTATATATATATGTGTGTGTGTGTGTGTGTGTGTGTGTGTGTGTGTGTGTGTGTGTGTATGTGTATGTGTGTGTGGGGGGGGGGCAGATGTGGCTTGTTCTGAAGTATAAGCACTTACTTACTGTACTTATGTAAATTTGTAAAAATGATTCTCAAGTCCAGCAATTATTGCTCATTGCAATGAAAAGATCTTAATTTAAAATTACTCTTTGATTTTTGCTTAATTAAAGGAATATGTGCAGCCCAATATTGTGTGTTTATTATACTCAGAATTTTGCAGAAACATTTCATATAAATTTGAGGAATGTCAGAGTGAATATAAAATTGAGTACACATAACTAAATATTTTAAGAATATTTTTGGGACACCAGATAGTTTGTAGTTAAGAGCACAATGACTGATCGTTTTAAATGTTTTGAGTCGTTTTTGAGTCTGAGCATTTGATATGCTAGCTGTTAACTGTGTTATCACGTGTGGAGCTGCACCTTTAAAAAACGTTCAATAACAGTTCAAAAGCTGAAACTCAGTTAATGGTCATCCGATCTGTGTGCATAAACACTCAAGTTAATATCCTAACTAAAACTGTATTTTAAAAAAGCTACATGAATGGCCTTTAGTCTTTTTTAGAGGCTTAGTCTCAAATCACTCCCTTCTCTGTGCACTGTGCACTTTCTAGATCATGAAATAGCAGCATGTCCACCCAAATAATCCATGATGTCTTAACTACATTCATTTATAATCTACATTAGGTTAGCCAACTCTCTAACACTTTGGCACCACTCAGTGACTATTATTGTTAAAGTAGTGCACTATGCAGGCAGTGGGGAGACGTTTGAATTCAGTTTGAGGTCATACAGGCACGTGGAGGCCACACACAATACTGAGCCTCATTTTGACTTGTTTTAAGGACATTACATCAAAGTTGGATCAGCCTGTGTTTTTCCACTTTAATTTTGTATGTGACTCCAAATCCAGGCCTCCATTGGTTAATAAATTTGATTACCATTGATGAGTTTTGTGTGATTTTGTTGTCAGCACATTCAACTTTGTACAGAACAAAGCATTCAATGAGAATATTTCATTCATTCAGATCTAGGATGTGTTATTTGAGTGTTCCCTTTATTTTTTTGAGCAGTGTATTTAAGAAGTCTAAATGAAATGTTTATTTTTTTAATTAAGCTACTTTTTCTAAGTAAAGACATGAAACAAAACTATGATTTGTTAGTAATGTCAGTTGAAGACAAACCATTGGTTGAGTTGGTTATAAAAAAAAGACTTGCACTAACTAGGCTTTTTACTTAGTTCATAGTTTTTAATCAGGCAGCTAATTGCACAGGCTGTTGTTAGTGAATTTGAGTATCTGAAAGCTTTGGTTTGTTTGAAACTTTGGTTCTATAATCTGAAATGCAAATTATTTTAAGTATAATCTTTATGGAACTGTTTAACCTGATGAACTGTGCTGACAGATGACCTTTAAAACACTTGCTGGCTGCTGTAGGTACTCTTGTCAACCAGTACTTGGCAGCTCCACCGAAAATGCCCAATGCAAGCTCCACACCACAATAAGAAAAAGGGGTGTGACTACACAGGTGATGGAATTATGCCAGCAAAAATCCAGCCTCTCGGAAGTTTGTCTTTATCAGGTATCTCTGACATCATAAAATTGTACATACATACATTTATTAAAATCAATAATATAACTGATTGGGATTAATAATTTGAACATATATATATAGCAATGTTATTAAGGCTGGGGTTTTCAGTGGTCTGAGAAGTAGACTTCCACATCTGATTTCACCAGTTTTCTGGATAAACTGTATCTATACCACCAGTCTCCTAAAATCAATAAATAAACTGGAAACAGTTGCTTTGGTCTTAAAAGGTAAACAGGAGGGGTTGTTGATTTTTTTTTTGTTTTGGGGGGGGGGGGGGCATTTAAAATAGAAAGTGGTCACACTAAGGCCTAAGTAAAAGGACAGGAATAGACTAACAGACCCTGTTCATACCTGTTCACCGTATTGAGTTATATAAAAAACAAATATAAATGCACCCAAGACACATTTAAAATGGCAAATTTGAGTCGCATTTAGTTAGTACAGTGTAAACAAACAAACAGGCATCAGGATTAACTTAAACATTTCTAACTTTTGTAAAACAAAATTAACACTAACATTAAATAAATGTACATGGTAAAAAAGTGTTGGTTTTACTTAAAAAGTAAGCCAATGTTTTGCATGCAGCTTTTTAAGTAGATTCAACATGAATGATTTTTAAGGAAGTTAAACCAACAACTTTTGTTTCACCAACCTAACTATTAGGTTCATTCAAATTGAAATATTCTGTCAGGCCCACTCCAAGAAATCAAGTTAATTTAACTTAAAATGAGTTACTTACTTCATGTAATCAATTTAAAGTCAATAAAAATACTTGCTTGTGCAAAACACAGAAAGCACTTATTAAATACCTTCATATTCAAACAATTAATACTTAAAAATAACAAATACCAACAATACTGGAAAAGACAAAGATCTATTCATGGCAAGTTCCTGAAATATGTGCCTACATATGTCACTAAATTACTCAGATCTTTAAACATTCCATTTTGAATTTATAATTCTAAACTACACCAAAATAGTGTCTAGAAACTGTTTCAGAAACATTTTAAGATAGCATTAGTTTTTTGCAACCTCTGATGCAAAAGAAAACTAAAACACTGGTGGTAATTTTGCGAAATCTTACAAAATGCACAACAAAAAAACATTAGAGAAAATTAGTCTTGAAATATATACAATACAAAGAAAAGCCATGTTTTGTGGCCTAAAACAACATAAAACAAATAATAGAAATTATTTTAAAACAACAAAACAACAAAAAGGAGTAAAAGTCTGACTTGTCTTTTTTGTCTGTTGTCCACCTGCAACCACTGATACAAAAAAGTAAAACTAAATTGGTGGCAAAATCTTACAAAATGAACAAAAATGCACAGAAAAAAAGAAAGATGAAACTGCTTTACTGCTTATTTCAGTCCTATTAAAACAGTCAATGAAAACCAACAAGTAGCTATTATGTGCAAACAGACCAACTTCTATAATGACCCAAAATAGGCCCAATGAGTCAATGATTGATTAGACCAAGTAGCATAGCAGAGCTTTGAAATTACATTTCACATACATCAGTCAGCCATAACCATACAACCTCCATGTTTCTGTAATCGTTTGTCAGCTCTATTGACCAGATTGCAGTCCACTTTGTTAGTCGCTTTTGACCCTGATATTTAAATGACCACACAGTGCAGGTATTATTTGGATGGTGGATCATTTTCAGCACTGCAGAGACTCTGTGGTGGTATGAGTGGATCAGACACAAAAGTGAGTAGACAAGGTGTTAAACTCCAGCCGTACTGCTATGTCTGATTCATTCAAACCAGCGCAGCACACAAACACACCTCCACCATGTAAGTGACATTGCAGTGCACCACCCAGATATTACCTGCTCTATGGTTGTCCTGTGGGGTTCTGAACATAAAAGGTGTCTACAATGTATGTCGAGAAACAGATATTGGACTACAGTCTGTAGTTATAGAACTACAAAGCTGATATAAAGGACAGTGTAGAAACAAGGAGGTTGTGGTAACAATGTGGTCAAAAAGTGCAAAGAACAATATATTGTACAAACTAGTTGCAAAGACCAGGCCAACTAGATTTCACTGCTAATAAAAGCAGGCAACACCATAACATTTAAAACTAAAATATAAGTAAATTGCAACTTCAAACTAAGAACGAGTCTCCCAAAGCAGAACCAGAAACAAAGTGCATGTTAATGAGTACATCTTTGCAGACAACTTCATTTAACTCAGCAATTTTGACTTTACAGCATGAGTCTTAGGTGACAGCTTCCCACTGTCAAATTTCAACTGCATCTTTTGAAAAAAATTAAAGGTGTACCTTAGCTGCTTGGGGATTTAGCCAAGTAGCAAGGCACTTGTCTTTTTTTATGGTTGACAAACCAACCAAAACTTTGTGGCCTTCCAGTATAACCTCTAAAGGGTTGGCAACTGTAGAACCACTTTTTCATTGTCTGCTGTGCAAATTCAGCTTTCAGTTAGTTGGTGTGCCCAAAAATTAAAAAACAAAAATATTTTACTGTCATGCATTGGTTTGTGTAAAAGCTAACACACAATCTTTTAATACTCACTTCAAAATTATAGGTTTTACACATTAAACTTTAAACAATAATCATTTACATCAAGCTGTAATTCCCACCAGTTACATGTATAATCTAGAGCACCCTTCCCATCAAAGCTTTACATAGTGCAAGTTCCTCACATACCACTCTCCATATAGCTGTTCAGCTTATGTGAAGGAGTTTGCATACCCAAAGGCCAGCTAAGTTAATTTCCACATACAAAAGACCAACTTATACTGTTTTTTTAAATTACTGTTTTAGAGCATCCTTGGGTTAGATAACAGAGAGCATTGCCATTACCAAGCATTTTACTTATTCAAAATATTTGTTTGGAAGGCATTGGCGCTTAGGCTTGGAGATAGGAAAATTAGCTAATTGAAATGGTTTGTCACACTCATTTCCCTTCCATTGACTGGTTTAATACAGAATAGGGAAGAAATCTACATTACATTAGGGTATGTACATTTGTGTAAGTATAGTTCCCAATTATGTGAAACATGCGTGAATGTGTGTTACAGTGTGCTGACATACAGATTCACAAATAAGGAAAGAACACTTTTATCCTGTAGCATTTAATCTTCTCACACCATCAGATTGCATGTATGCTTCAACAGGATGTAATACATCAATAATATCTGTTCCAATTGTACAGTAAGGAAAATAAGTATTTGAACACCCTGCGACTTTCTCCCACTTAGAAATCATGGAGGGGTCAGAAATTTTCATCTTAGGTGCATGTCCACTGTGAGAGACATAATCTAAAAAAAATCTGGAAATCACAATGTATGATTTTTTTATAATTTATTTGTGTGTTACTGCTGCAAATAAGTATTTGAACACCTGCCAATCAGCAAAAAATCTGGCCCTCAAAGACCTGTTAGTCCGCCTCTAAAAAGTCCACCTCCACTCCACTTATTATTCTAAATTAGAAGCACCTGTTTGAGGTCGTTAGCTGCTTACAGACACCTGCCCACCCCACCCAATCAGTAAGACTCCAACTAATAACATGGCTAAGACCAAAGAGCTGTCCAAAGACACCAGAGACAAAATTGTAGACCTCCACAAGGCTGGAAAGGGCTACGGGGCAATTGTCAAGCAACTTGATGAAAAAAGATCAACTGTTGGAGCAATTATTAGAAAATGGAAGAAGCTAAACATGACTGTCAATCTCCCTCGGACTGGGGCTCCATGCAAGATCTCACCTTGTGGCGTATCAGTGATCCTAAGAAAGGTGAGGAATTAGCCCAGAACTACACGGGAGGAGCTGGTCAATGACCTGAAGAGAGCTGGCACAACTGTTTCCAAGGTTAATGTGGGTAATACACTAAGACGTCATTGTTTAAAGTCATTCATGGCACGGAAGGTTCCCCTGCTTAAATCAGCACACGTCCTGGCCCGTCTTAAGTTTGCCCATGACCATTTGGATGATCCAGAGGAGTCATGGGAGAAAGAAAGTTCTGTGGTCACATGAGACCAAAATAGAAGTTCTTGGTCTTAATTTTACTTGCCGTGTTCGGAGGATGAAGAATGATGAGTACCATCCCAAAAACACCATCCCTACTGTGAAGCATGGGGGTGGAAGCATCATGCTTTGGGGGTGTTTTTCTGCACATGGGCGGAACAACTGCACTGTATTAAGGAGAGGATGACCGGGGCCATGTATTGCGAGATTTTGGGGAACAATCTCCTTCCCTCAGTTAGAGCACTGAAGATGGGTCGTGGCTGGGTCTTTCAACATGACAATGACCCAAAGCAGACCTAAACCCTATAGAAAATCTTTGGAGGGAGCTCAAACTCCGTGTTTGAGCCCAGAAACCTGGCTGATCTGAAGAAGATCTGTGTGGAGGAATGGGCCAAAATCCCTGCTGCAGTGTGTGCAAACCTGGTGAAAAACTACAGGAAACATTTTACCTCTGTAATTGCAAACAAAGGCAATTGTACCAAATATTAACATTGATTTTCACAGGTGTTCAAATACTTATTTGCAGCAGTAACACACAAATAAATTATTAAAAAATCATACATTGTGATTTCCAGATTTTTTTCTCTCACAGTGGACATGACCCTAAGATGAAAATTTCAGACCCCTCCATGATTTCTAAGTGGGAGAATATGCAAAGTCGCAGGGTGTTCAAATACTTATTTTCCTTACTGTATCTGTTAACCACAGAGAAGCAATTTATGGATTTTCCTGTGCTACCTGATCTTTTGTGGCCTAAGTTATTTATTCAGCTAATCATCTGTATTCCAGACAGAAATATTTATACAATGCCTGGATCTATAACCATGCTGTATCATTTATGAATAATAGGACTATAGATTTGTGCACTAATGTAGAGATGCATTATCCCCCATCATACTTTTTTATGGTCATAAAATGGATACTTAAAACCATAATTATTTTAGAGCATTTACACATTGCTTAATTCATTCTGATACAATCCAATCATGCCAATATTGTCCTTTCCCTTTAAAATTATGTGCCATAATATTAACACAAACACTTAAACCTGGCATTGTGGTATGTGTTTTTAGACATTTAAACATCTTAACAGTTTAACTATTTAATGGGTTAATGCTGCAGGTCATTTACTGTAACACTGCCTCCATGTGCTGCACACATGCAAACACCAAATGAATAAACTATACTCTCTTCTTTCTTGTCTGAAAAATGCAGGCTTGACTGCTTGACTGCACTGCAGAATAAGGCCAGGCTTTCAGGGACCTTCTTTTTAGGTGGGGAGAAGAGCGAAGGCCCTGTAAGTTGTGTGGAGATGCTTTGTTTTTCTTTCTCTGTTTTATGGAATAGCAGAAAGTTAACCCTTGACTTCATGCCATGTTATGATAAGTGAACATTGCTAAGTGCTCAATTGGTCACTGACAGATGAATTTAACAGCTATTTTGTGGTCAATGCTGTTCTGTCAATTACTTTTTGCTTCCTTTCATAGACATTTAGATGGTATGATTGAGTTGATTGTGGTGCTGGTGTTCAGTTCTACAGTAGGTAGTGTTTGTTAAATCCATGCATTGCATTACGTTATATTCAAGCACAGACACGTCTTGAGAAAATAAATATTTAAGTTAAGATCTCTCCTCTTTTGTTTCTTCTAGACACCTAAGCAATTTTCTTTCTCCTATTTCTGAGATACAGCTCCTGTGAAACACTTGAGTTTTCTCACTTTGTTTGAAAGAATGGGTCTCACTTTACTTGAATGGACCATTAAAGATGCCTTGTAGATGCTCACCTGACATTCTACTAATATTCAACTGAAAATGTATTAAATGCAACAGAACCTAAATGTAACATAGTTAAATGTAAATGACAGTTTATTGAATGTAACCCTGCAACTAACTATAACCCTAACCTTACCGTTGAATCAACCATAAATCCTAAACCTTAAATCTAATCCTAAACCAACCCCTAAAAGGGTAAAGGTTAGAGTTAGGGCGAGGAGTAGATTTGCATTCAATAGACATTTACATTCAACTTAGAGTTGCATTTAATATAACATATTGTTTTGCACAAAGCATTTGCACTAATAACTTTACTACCTCACTGGACTCAATATTTATTACACACTGCAGAATTTGCACACTACCGCCAATTATTTATTTTTCTCTGTCTATACTGTGTTGTGTTGTCTGTCCGCACTTGTTTGTGTTCCACTTGTGTTTTGTATGCACTGTGTCTATGTTGCACCATGGTCCTGGAGGAACGTTGTTTCGTTTTACTGTGTACTCTGTATGTAGTTGAAATGACAATAAAACCCACTTGACTTGACTTGACTTGACTTTTCAACTAATGTCTCACAGGTGACTTAATCTCTTTTTGATCAGACTGATATCACATCAGTCTCAGCTGAACAAGATATATGCCAATTTCCTCATTTCTTATAGAGCTCTTTTCTACATCTCAGATGTATTTCGGTAGTCTCTCACATTTAAGCACATTTAAGCGCTGATGTTGAGTTCCTCTTTTCTCCAAAGTGGGGGTTTAGGAGAAAGATTTCAGACACCAATGAAACAGTATTGAGCTCTGTTTTATTTCTTCTTTTCCTTTAATATATGCTTTTCATTCCCGGCCATTAACACAAAGCACCCCTCCAAAATCACTGTTCCTAACAATGTCAAAAAAAAAACAATGTCCATAATTCATCCCCTTTATGTGTAACTGTTTATTTTAGCCCAACATATGGAGATGGGCTAAAGCAATGGGATGCTGGGACTATATCATCACTGTTACAGCCTAAATGTGTAATATGTTTGTAATATCTTTTATACAAGGACCATGCAAGTGAAGGCTACTTTGCTAAGTTTCCTTGATTATTAAGTTCAGAGAATGAGTTTGTGCGTCTAAAAGACTGATAAAGCTGAGGCAGTAGATCTGTTAAATATACAGTAGTACATGCAAATATTCGCATCTTTCACACAATGAAACAGCATACACGTTTCAAAGAAGACTAAATCTCCATTTTATGAAAAAAATAAAAACAGTATGTTTTCGTAGAGAGAGAGCCGGGGTGGGGGTGTTTTCCAATTACCCAGTGTATCTCACTGTAACCTTCCAGAGGGCAAAAATAAGAGAGAAGAGTGGCAAGAAAGTCACACTCATTTATTTGTATTGGTGAGTGTGCGCTTCTATTCTTCCTATTTATTCCTTCATTCATGTTAAAAGATCATGGAAGCAGAAAGTAGACAGTAACTGCATGTAAGTATGTTATCTGTTTGTAAACTCAATTATCTATTCCTAGTAATTTGTGAAATGTAGCAGTTGATGCACCCATGCAAATGACAGAAGATCTTTTAGCAGTGCTGGACTTGATTTCAGTAAAGTCCACATTTTCAATGTGTTTTCATTCAAAACCATGGTTCAATGGTCAATGGTTCAATTCTCATTCAAAACTAGAAAACAGTTTAAGAGAAATACTTCAGAAGATAAGTCCACTAGACCATATTCTTGTCTGTATGGTAAAGTTTTTCTTCCGCTATTGCAGAAGATTGTTGTGGTCAAGGTCCTACAAGAGTTCATATGGCAAGAGGTGTTGTGTTTATTTACACTGCCTTTAAACAGATTAAATGCAAACATCAATAGAAATTTGGTTTCTTTCTCCATTGCTTGAGAGAGGTGTGGCTCCTTTTCATCAGGAATTATTACAAGTCCACATCCTTCTGCATCGACAGAAGTGCTTAATGGTGGTGTAATTTGCCAGAGAATTCCCAAGAAGAGTGTTCTGCTGTTATTAATATAAATGAATGCTCTGTCACGACAACATGCACTAGTAATAATCCACTTCTAGATCCTCCTGTCACCTTCGAAAGAGAAAGTGAGCAAGAATCTATCTCTTTACAAGCCAGCCTGTGTGTGAAATATCAAAGATAATGCAGAGCTCTGCATTGTTCTCTATGGTTTATTTGTTTGTACACAAAGGCCATTGGTTTACATGAGATAGTGAAGCTCAGGTTAGAGAAAGAAATGTAGAGAAATGTAGAAAGAGCTGCAGTATCTGTTTTTGTGCATCTGGACACACAAAAACAATAACACAAAAAGCAGAAGGAAAATGGCAAAAACAGTATGCCTATACGTAGAATTGTACTCATGTAATGCCCGGTATTATTTTTTTTTAAAGAAAAATTATTAAAAGCTAGGTCATACAATTCCAGAGGTGGCAAATAATGAAGTACAAGTTCTTCTATATTGTACTGTTTATTGTGCAATTTTTAATTGCACAGCTAATCGTGCACACTGTTAGTGAATTTGAATCTATCAAAGCTTCGGTTTGTGTACATAAAAAAAACTGATGTATTAATCTGATATAAATTGTTTTCGCAATGATCTTTGTGAAACTATCTACTGCACTGACGGATAACTTTTAACTGACATACTCATGCAGACTTGCACTTCGCATATCAGGTTCATTCTTTTAGTACCATGCGTTTCAGTGAGTATGTGTTTCACCCTTTCTGCTGTATCATGATGTTTCTTCAGCTATATCTTTATGTAGTCCAGATTACTGTCTATCTGTCTGTTTCTATCTGAAGTAAGTGTCGGAGGTGTGTATAACAATGTTGCTCCTCATTAAGGAAAGTAACTATTGGCTGTCCTAAAAGTCGCTAGAAGTCGCTAAATGACGTCATCTCCTAATTTGCATAATTGTCTAAATATGTTAGAACTACAAATGAACTCTGAATAAATTAACAACTTTTGATTTGTTTTTTTCCCCTTTCAAACAGGATGTCACTTCTCAAAATAACTTCTTTAATGCTTTGTCTAGACCCACATTACATAAATCATTTTTGCATAAATTACATAAATCAAATTTGTCCTGTGTTGTTAAATGTTAGCATATCAAATTTAATGAAAAGACTGTTCTGTGGGGTGGAACTGCTACTCTACGTTCAACCCTCCTCCTTTATCCAGGCTTGGGACTGGCAAAGTGACCTTAAAAGAAACACTAGTTTTTTTTCCTTTTTTCCTTTTTTTTCCTTTTTTTCAGTTTTGAGGTGAGTGAGTGATTAAAACATTGATTTAATTTACACAGTCTCAGTCACTCACTCACCTCAAGCTAACCGTGCACACACCTGTTTGCGGTGAGTGAGTGACTGAAACTGTAAGTTAAATGCAGTGGTTTATTTTCGAGTCTCTCTGAAGACTTCTATATTTACATCCCACTCTGTACATAGGGGGCGGAGTCAGCGCATGGGCATCCGCAGTTCATTTGCAGTGTGGACGTGGAGCGGTGTGGGTCTGCTCTGGGTATGGTGGCTTATGGGGCTCAAGCCCTGGATAATTGGTCAAAAGCCCTGAATGTTTTTTTTATGTATTTTTTAATGAGAGAAAGGTAAACAATGGACAGGGCAAAGAGGCTGCTGAGCAGAGCACGAAAATGGGGAGAGAAAATTACTAAACAAAACTGCAAGCCGAGTTTGGGTGAATAAAGAGAGGGGAAAGCTAAACACAAAGCCAGGCTTCGGATAGGCAGGGGAGAACCAAAAACGCGAAGCAAACCTTCGAACAGAATAGGAAATGGCAGTATGGCGGTATGGCAGCCAGGTGGTTCCCCTTACGGCGGCTGGGTGTCCATTCCCTGTAAGTTTCCACTAAGTGTAGTGCCTCTGCAAAATCTGGCTAGTACACTGAAAATAGAATTTTTTGTGTAAATGGGAATATTTCATTATATATGTATTTATTAGTAGAATTGTGAAGTCGGACATAAATATACTTGCATATGAATATACTATTTGTCAAGTATTTGTGACAGAAAACGAGGTACCACCTGTCCATTTTATCAGCTCTGCTTATCAAATAGGAGAACTTTGTAGTTCTAAAATTATAAATAGTAGTCCTGTTTCTCTACATACTTTATTACATAAAGTATCTTATATGATCAGTGGAGCTAAAAAAAAAGGATAATAAGTGTAGAAACAAGTGTAACTAATAACAACTAGTTGCCGGTGTGTGTGTGTGTTCTTGAATGTTTATTTTATCACACAAAAGATTCAGGGGAAGTCTGGGGAAGTCTGGTTAAGGACATTTGGGCTAAGCCCCAGATGTTTAAAATGTCTGGCTCCGCCTCTGGTCAGATACACTGAGGAACTGAATCCAACAACTCATACAGCAGTTCTGTTCCATGGACATTTATTAAGTCTGACAGCTAATATTCATTGATTTTGTAAAGAAGTTTTGTTTAATCAGTTTAATCAGTTAGTCCAGTGAGGTATGACAGCTGGGGTTTCCAGTGGCCTGAGAAACTGCTTTCCAAATCTATTAGGAAAACATTGACAGATTAACATTTTGAGTTTGAGTTTGATTTGCTCAATGACTCTGATTTCATATAATGATGATACAAAAAAATACTAAAGCAGTACATTAGTACAACAGACCTTTTTTTTTACTTAAGTATTTTCTGATTGGAATATTTGTACTTTAAAGTATGGTACTTTTTTTGTCACCACTGTACACTTCAATACAAAAGTGTGCTGCATAAAAAGAGATTGTTCTGAAAATTAATTCACAAAATTAATTCTTAGGGAAAAACAAATAATAACACTCAGGTTTCACAGGTTTCACACTGTACTGCTTTACTCAGCACTAGTCTCAGCTGACTGCTGACTATATAAGGGGGGTACAGCTACAGATACGTTTCTTTGTTATTAAACAAAAGAAATAACATAAGTACAGTATATTACTACAAAATAGGATCCATAGGGTTTAATGCTCTGTCTCACAGAAAATTGGATAAGACTGTAAGATTACTTTGCTTTAAACATTTATACAGCCCTTGTATAAGTAGCAGAGGTGGAAACAGTTCTACCATTTATACAAATGTTTTTGCTCATACATAATTCCTCTTTTATCTTCCAAGCATAATAGTTTATTTCCAGTGTACTGGTTCTTTTCATAATGTGTCAAAAATAAAAGCACTTCAGTTTGGTTACCTGGGCCTTCACTGAGAGATAATGATTTATTTAGTCAAGGATCATGGATGCTGCTATTAAGCTATTAAAGTGGAACGGCCCAAATAAAATAGTAATTCACAGCATCAAAACTAAAAGGCTTTTAAACAAGTGTTAATATTCTGGCATATCTGAGCACAATGTGAAGCCTTATTGCAATCTGTACTTGAACTCAAGTGGACACTTGGCATTTCTACGGTCTTTGTCTCAGGAGGCACATTTGAGCAGCATGACACTTACTAAAGTCCTCTTTCCATCTAAACTCTAAAGAGACAGAGACATTAAGAAGTTATTGTTGTCTTGTTGAGTCTTGTTGATTTTCTTTCCTCTGGGTGGACTCATTGCTGAGTTTAAAACCATATCTGCATGTTTTTGAGGTATGCTTTGGGTCAATGCTGGAAGACACTTGACCTCTTACCCAGCTTTCTTAAGCTCCAAAAGTCTTTGGCAAATTCTTTATCAAAATGATTTAGCAAAATGTTCCATCTTTCAATTTCAATTTCCTATTTTGATCTCATCTGTCCACAGGACATTGTCTCAGAAAGATTGATGCTTCCTCAGGTAACTTTTGGCACACTCCAGTCTGTTTCTTTTTTTTTCAGGTATTTGTGCCTTCACCGCCACATTTTATTCTGATGGCGATGGATAATGTGAGCTGACCCTTTTGTTTGTAGGTCACCTTTTGTCTGCTGGTCAGCTTGAGTTAGTTCAAAGGTTGATTGAGATTCTTTAGCCACCATTCGAACATTCCTTCATTGCAATTTTACATTATATTTTTCCTCCATCCATATCCAGGAAGGTTAGCTACATTACCTGAAGAAATGAAATAAGTATAGGAGTGCCAATCATTTTTGAGACGGGTGTCTCTGCTGGTCAGAATAGTGTTTGTTTAAAATGTTTGCTGGCACATCTAGAGAGGACAATCGGTGTGTCAAAAATGAACATTACATTGCATAGGACTCTCTAGATCACTGCATTTATTATTATGTTAAAATGTAGTTACAGAACCATGTTACAGAGTGGAATTATAGTAAGGTGTTGATGGGGCATTGATAATTACAAACATGGGGACCTGTAAAAAGCATGTCCAGCCTGTCCAACCTGCACCTCAGTTATTACATTATTGGCACATAGGCCAAAGCAAACAGAAGTAAAGTGTCTAAATTGTGCATTGTGGCTTCTAAAGACACAAACTATGACCCATTCAATAAGTCTGAAATAAGGGAAATAAGTCTGAGGTCCATGCATATATATATTCATGTTATAAAGAAGACATGGAAGGCCAAATGAAGAAAATCTGTGACAAGCCTGAAGGATGTAACACCAAACCAGGCATGCTGGGAATGGACATTTAATAAAACAATAAAAGAAAAGGTGAAAAGTATATATTTTTATGTGATGCTAGTGTCAAATATCTAAACATTAAAACATTAAACAACCACATTGACATTTGTGACAGGCATAGATGGAATTTGGCTTCCGCATTTAACCCATCTATGAAGTGAACACACACATACACACCAGTGAAACAAACACAGTGGACAGTGAGCACACATGCCCGGAGCGGTGGGCACCCATTGCTGCAGCCCGGGAATCGAACCCACAACCCTATCATCAACAGCCCGGAGCTCTAACCGCTGAGCTACCACTGCCCCAAAATTTAAAATTAATTTTGGTGTGGCTCATTAGCACTAAATTAAGGTTAACCTAATCTCCTATCAAAAAACAATTTGGTAAAACTTTGCACTGGAATTTATTAAAACAATACAAACACAATTAAGTTACTTATTGTGGTTAAACTCCTGACACTTGTCATTTCAAGTGGTGATGGAATTGCATTTCTACTTAGCTGTTAGATGTTTTTTTTTCCTTGCCAATGTGTTTCTTGCCTCAAACACTACTCAGTCAGGTTAAGTTATTTTTAAATTAAGTAAATTACATTTTTCTGAAATCATTCAGGCATCACTCTCTGAATCTGAGGCTCCTTCACCACTGTCAGAGTTAGTCTTTTAAAGGCTCTGAAGCATCAGCACAGCATTAGCAGCAGTCATTGCGTGAAAACATCTCTGCTATCCTGTTTGTTGGTTATTATGTTAATGTTGTCTTATTCCTTTGATGTCTTTTTATTTTTTGTTGTATTTGGTAAATCAGAAACATGAAGTTTTCAGACTATTTTCTGAGGTAAACAGTAGTCGTGGTTTCAAGGTAACTACTGCTCCACTGGAATCTCAGTGAAAACAACTGGATTGGGAAAGACCGATTGGGCCTTTCGAGGTATAAATGCTTTGAACATTTTTGTGCTTTGTAACTTAGTATTAATTTCATAACAATGTGCTCTAATATAATACAAGTCACACATCAAATAACGTAGGACATTTGGTGGCCTCTTTGAACAAACATGAAGTTCAAGTTTAAAGTACTTAGTGAGTTACGAATGGGTTCAAATACTTGAAGGAGTACCTGGTACCACTTGCAACCATTTCTAAAGGAAAATTCCTGAAAGTGATAAATATCTATAAATATAAAGGAGAGGGTATGTGCTCACTGTGACTCAGGAAAAGTGGAGACAGAGATGCACATTCTCTCTCACTGTCAGAAGTACAAACAGATTAGAGATCAATATTTCAATATATCATATAGTTTAGATATGGATATCAATAGTTCAGTAAGGAGATCCCGTAATCAGAGAAACTCAGATTGTTACTAGGAGAGGGTCAGCATGCTGCTCTGGCTGGCAGTTAACTGTAGATAACTATATATATGAACATATATAATGTACCATCTGTATTGCATAAATAATTAGTATGTGTGTGTGTGTGTGTGTGTGTATGTGTGGTTGATTAGTACATCAGCAAGTGCACTGCTGATGTTACTGTCTCCAGGACCATCACCTCATGTCCAAACCAGAAGCCATGGATGACTGCTGAGGTGCGTGTGCTGCTGAGGACCTGCGACTCAGCCTTCAGAGCGGGTGACAAGGTGGCCCTAAGGAAAGCAAGAGCAACATTGTCACGAGCTATAGAGGCAAAGCGCGCACATGCTCAGAGAATCCACAGCGTGTCTTTAGCTATGAATGTCTTATAATATTATAATACATCTCATGTTATATTGTGATAAAAAAAACATTGTGAGGACAGAGCATATTGACTAGATTAGCAAGCATGTGCTTGCAAGCATGAAAACGCACAGAGTACTTACCAGCTGTCAAAAAGCTGCTCTAGTATGCATGGAGCAAGAGTTCATGAAGAACAAGAGAGTTGCATACCATCACAGCAAAGAAAGTGTCACATTATCCCTTTAGCACAGGTCTCTGCCATGCATATTGTATGTAAATTTGTTTGTTAATGTATGTGTGTGTGTGTGTGTGTGTGTGTGTGTGTATGTGTGTGTGTCTGTGTGTGTGTGTGTGTGAGAGAGAGAGAGAGAGAGAGAGAGAGAGAGAGAGAGAGAGAGAGAGAGAGAGATTGGGTTCTGCCTTTAGTGTGTTTTATGAAATATATTCTAAAGACTAACTCTGCCAGTCTATGTCAGATCATTTCCATTCTTTCTACATTGTCCATTCCAATATCAGTGATGTTAAAGTGAATATGAAACAAGAGACCAAAAGTGTCCAAACTCATTTCCTATGAGCATAACATACATTATTTAAAATTTATTAAGATTTTAGCTCTTTGTGGGAACAAAATCATGATTTGGTTGAGAATAAAATACTTTACAAAATGCATGCTTTTTGGTTACTGCATAAGTGTGCACTAGTCTCAGGCACAGCTTTATTAATCTTTATAATACATAAGTATTAAATAGGAATGTGTGTGTGTGTGTGTGCTGCTATGTGTGTGTCAACTGACTTTACACACAAGCATCCTGATCATCCCAGACGTCTTCATGTTGGAGTGCTGATGCTCCAGCCAGCATCAGCAGAACTGCAGAGGGTGAACTGCTTTACATAAATTTCCATTTCACATCGGTATGCTATTCAGGATTCCATAGCCCACATCCAACTTTCTGAATGGGGGAGCCACACAAATAGCATTAAAGTGCATGTCATATTAAAATGCTAAACATGAACTGGTTATGGGTGATCATTCTCCTTGTGTTTATATAGTGTTAACTCACGTTTTACATGTTGGACATGGTAGACCTACCGTCAATATGTGATTTAAAGCAGACACAGATGCCAACTATCTATGGGCTCTATAAATGTGTACAAATCATATTGTTCTTCCTTAATGTACCTGTGAAAAGCTCTGCGGTAACACTGTAGCTGCATTATAGGCAAAGTACCCAGCAAGGCCATCCAATTCAGACAGCGGGTAATGAAGCACAAAATTGATCCAATTTTCACAATAGCTTTCTATGACCCTTGAAAAAGGCTCTCTTTCCTATCATATAACTTCATATTAAAAGCTTGTCCTTTTTGCATAGCCCTTGCTGAGTCATTAACATTCTAAAGAATGAAAATGAACAGAGTATGCAAATGTTTAAAAACCATACAAAAGAAATAATCAGTAGGGCATGTGCCAATGTTTGGCAGCCCTACAGAGTCAGTACTCTAAAACTCTGTAAACACTGTGTAATCGGATAAAAGTCTTTCAGTTCTTGTAGTTTTTTCCCCCCCACTTTTCTGTGCTGAAGGCCTCTAGTTCTAAGACATTTTTGGGTCATCTTGGGTTCAGCAGTCCACACTGTATGCTCAGCTGCCTTCTTTATAACCATCCTTACAAGCTGTCCTGCACGATATAGCTATGAACAAACTTGCAATGCCACTGATGTCTCTGACATCTCTTTACTAGTAAACTGCATTATATCTTCAGATATATATTAGTAGCTTAGCACACAAATGACTTATTCTATTAAATATACTGTCAAAGGACAAAAGGAGTCAAGCAAGGTTTATTTATATAGTGCTGTTACCTATTTAATGCTGCTTTCAGCAGATGGACATCTGTTTTGTCAGAGCTTGGTAGAAAAAAAAGATGAAAAGATGAAGTGCATCATCTGGTTTGGCAGATTCCTTCCTCTGGTGGTGCTGTTTTGCCAAATACACAACTACACATTTACTTAAAGAAGAATTAAGAGAACAGTGTTTTCCTGCTGCTTGTCTCTGTTATGGAGCTTCTCAAAAAGCATTAATAGATGGAAACTCATGCAGAAATAGTGAGATGTTCACATTCTACAATGGTTACATTTAGGGTTAGGGTAAGGGTTGGGTTAAAGTTAGAATTAAGATTAGGTGTAGTACGTTTAAAGTTTAAATTTAGATTAGGGTCTAAGGTTTTACCATTGTACCCTTGTGAAACAACATTCCTGGCTTTGGTAAATTGCATTAAGTGATAACATTCTGATATGCATACTTGTATACTGGCAAAGTATGAATATGAATGAGAAGATTTATGTACATTGTTCTGTGATCTTATCCATAACTGTGTTCCTGTTTATGGCTCTAATTCCTTGAATGACTGATGACACCACAGTGATAGATCTGGTCAAAAGTGACAATGAGACGGCCTACAGGGACGAGGTGCAGCACCTGGCAGCATGGTGTCAGAACAACAACCTGGCGCACAACACCCAGAAAACCAAGGAGATCATAGTGGACACTTTAGGAGGGGTAGGGGCCAGGCACACTCCCCCATCTAGATCCTTGGCATCCATATCTCTAATGATTTCACCTGGTCCCTAAACTCCTCAATCATGGTCAAAAAGGGACTCATAGGACATATGCATATTGTATTTATACTTGCATATCTATCTACATATATATATACATATATATATATACATATATCATTATACCATCCTTCTGCACTTTATATATAAATAATACTGTATTTTGCATTTCTGGTTAGACGCTGTAATAAGTATGAATTCTGGCCTGCTGATACCTAGGCGCCAGCCTAGGGTGCATTCCATCCAATTAGTACACACTGTATCATATGAACAACTTACTGTTCAGTCATGGGATGTAACCACTAGGAAGAGGCCAACTCCTTTGGATAGGCTGTAAGGGTGTTTGTACTATGAAAGACGTTATGAAGTGGTGCAGGTGCACTGCGGAGCCATGCTAATTTGGTCTTCATATCCAAATATAAGGATATAATACGTCCATGTTCACCTTATATTAAAGGTATGCTTGCTGGTCATAATGTATTGGCAATATGTTAATACAGGTCTATTATATTATTATATTAAGTTACAGGTTATGTTATACTGCAAACTCACGTTTATATAATCAATTATCTAACTTGTTTTTCATGAGGATGCGGTTGCGAAACCACTGGAATGTACAAGTGATAGTGGAAGGCTGTGCCTGGCGGGAGTGGTTGGCCCCCGTTCTGCCAAATATGCTTTCGGTTTGTATTTGTTGATTGTGAAATAAAGGGACTTTTTTATACGGGACCTGAGTTATTTGACGATCCTCCCTTTGATTCAGAATTTCGCAAAACAGACGTTAACTACATTTTATTGGCTCTGTACCTGCATTGTGTATTCTAATCTAATCCTTCAATATCAGTTTGTTACAGTTTCTGTTGATTTCAACTCAGATTGGGAATCCAATCCAGGACTCCAATATAATAATGGGGTTCAGAGGATTCAAGAGATGTTCCATGTGAGGGGGATAAAGCAGCACTGGGATTTTCATAAGGCCTGTGTGACTGTGTGACTGTGTCTAGTGACACGTTTTGTCCCTTCTTGAGGACATCTAACTGAATGCAAGGAACAGTCTTACCAGCCCCATTTGCAGTAGGAAGAAGGAGACAAGACAGCTGCAAAGACATGCAAGAAAATTCTACCTGCATATCCAAAGTCGAATAGTCCACCAACACCTAGGCCATTTACAAGAAGAAGAAGTCTCATGTCCTCAATGTATGCAACAAGGTACTCCATATCTTCTGTGTTGTGATGTGCTGTAGAGACATGTGTCACAGTAAAGGAGGCTAACAAACTGAAATAACTCATAAAGAAGGCTGGGGCTGTCATTGGATTCAAGCTGGTTACACTGGAGGACATTGGAGGACAGAATGCTGGTAAAACTACCGGTAATGGGCAGCAACAGACATATTCAACTCTGGCGTGTAAAGGAGTGATATAGAAAGAAATATTGGCAATTGAACTGTTTGTGAATTATTAATCTTATCATGCTGCTTTTTGCACATTAGGGCTACAAGAACACTGAAATATACCTGATCACATAAATATATCTCATCTGACCAAAGCATGCAGTCCCCGTTGAAGTCCCAGTACCGGTTAGCAAACTCCTGACATTTAAGTTTATGCTTGTGAGAAAAGTTTTTTTTCCATCCATGCCTTCCAAACAGCCTGTTGGCATATATATAGCACCTGATGGTTGTTATGGACATGGCCCAAAGATGCTGCTCTTTGATGCAATTCTTTAACAGTGAGCTTTGGAAAACCTTTTATTTCTCTTACCATCCTCCTCACTGTGCGTGGTGGCAAAATAAATTTGCGTCCTTGTCCAGGCTTGTTTGTCACTGTTGCAGTTCCTCTGACTGTAGATATGGGCAGTGTAGGTGAGTGGCTATTTTCTTGTAGCCATTGCCTGATTTATGAAGGTCAACACACATCTGCCCAAATGAATGAACTGAATGATGTGTTCTCTTGTCTTTCCCATGTTGAAGAGTGTGCCATGTCATATTTATACCCCAGGGAAACAGGACGCAATGAATTACTACTACTGATCAACTTTACAAACTACAGTAGAATTGACAGAAATGCTTCAATTTCATTTATTTTCTAGAAATTGTTAGGGGTGCTGTTAAATGTGGAACAGGTTATTTTATGAAAAATAATAATTTTTTAGTCCATTAGTTTTTTTTTATTCACTTGAGTTAAAGGTTAAATTTTTTTGCTTCTGCAAAGGTTACATTTTATGCTTCTCCAAGAAAATTGTAATTTATAGGCTTTTAACACATCATCAGGGCACTGTAGATGTTTTATTGACAAGACCTGAATTTTGGGTGATTTTGGATAAAATCAGCCACGTACGGCTGATAAAGAAGCCACTTATGAGCAGCACTTGGAGTCCTAAGGCCCAGGCTCCACCCTTTGGGAGATCACTCAATAGGTTGCTTTACTACTGAGGACTTGAACGACTTGCCTTACTGTGCAGAGCCAAGGGAGGCTGGTAGTGTATTAAGTATGCATAAGGTTTTATACAGAACACAAATTATTTACACTGGGATGCATGGAACGTCTTGAGCAAAAACCTCTTTAAACCACATTATTTTCTGTTAATTAAGTTTTTCTAGAGAAGCCAAGTCATGCATATAATCACGAAAATGTATTTTTACCTCTGGACACAACAGCCACCATATTCAAATTCAGATGAGAAGAATGGTTGATTTGACTACACTGGACAGAATGTCAAAGACAAAAATGGGACTAAGAAACTGACTATATATGCATAGTGATTTTAAATACATTTTGCAAGTGCAAAGGAGAGGATGGAATCTAGAATGTATCATCTGTAGAAGCATCTGTTAAGATATCCTAATATCATTTTCTTCTTCTTCAACAATAGTCACACCATGACTTACCACTATTTGATGGTAAGTTTCTTTCGCAGCTACTAGGTTTGTCTTGAGCTCCTCAAGCTTTCGGAGGACAGCACTGTGCAGGCCATAGTAAGCTTAGGGTAGCCTAAAAATCAAATTCGGATATAGAGTGTCATGCAAAAGTAGTAGGCACTTGAAAAAATAACACACAATTTAACAAAACATTCAAGTACCACACCTCACTAAAAACTATTTTATGGTCTTGATGCAAGTCATTTTTAAATCACACTGTAAAACACAACTACCACAAATAAATATAAATAAAAGTAGGATCCAGTGTAAAATCAGGTGTGTTGGGTAGTATTAATTAAGTATGCATCAATATGACCCTTTCTAGAGAAGATCATCTGTAAATTGGTTCAGCAATTGATCCTATATGAGATGAACTGCTTATATAAATAACTTAGGTACTCTGTGTGGCCAGGTCTTCAGTCTGGTCTCTCAAAGCCCTGCAGGTTCTTGTAAGATTGCCTCAATATTGTCTGTGAGGGAGAAAGCACAGTTTAATGCAAGTGGGCAAAAATGTTATAGTGTCTTCATGGTCAGAATCTGCAATTTCTATGGTTTAAAAGAAATTAAACATAGGCCTCTTTTCATTTGAAAGTCTAGGTTTAATTAGATTTTTTTTTAGTTCCAATGAAGATTCACTGAAATGGTTCATGTCAAAATTAACATAAAATCTTCTACAAACGTCTTCAGAGCTTGTGTTGCTGTTTGTTCTGATATCTTACAAATAAATGTATGTCATAACATCAGCGATAACAAATAATCATAGCATACTCTTTTTTTTATTAAATTAATTGTTTGTGTTAAATAAATTAAGTCAACAATCCTATAAACATCTCTGGTCATAAAAATAGGTTGGAATGTCCAATGTCCAATGTTCAAGTAGTGCAGGGAGTCAGGTAACGGTAAATAAAGGAATCAAGTCAAGTCAAGTCAAGCCCAATTTATTTGTATAGCACTTTTTACAACCGTTGCTGTCACAAAGCAGCTTTACATAATTAGTCATTAGTAAAAGACAGACAAAAAAAGAAATAACGTAAGACATGAAGGATCAAAGATCCCCAGTGAGCAAGCCAACAGCGACAAAGGCAAGGAAAAACTCCTTCAGAGCTGGAGGAAGAAACCTTGGGAGGAACCAAGACTCACAAGGGGGACCCATCCTCCTCTGGTCAGAACTATTTAAACATTGACAAAAATGACCAAACCATCTATTCTGTTGAACTGCTCTGATCATAATCATAATATACTAATCATGGTGTAGATAATTAAGAGTGGTTATATTAATAGTGGCAGATAGTTAAGAGTCCATTTAGGTTTTAACATGGTCATTAAACAGGTAGCAGCGGTAAGAGGGCGTGCCGCTGGTCTGGTATGAGTGGTGGTGGGGGGTGGGCCTGATGGTCGGACTGGTAGGTGGCAGCTGGTCTGATGCAGATCGAGAGGACCTCAGCGGGCAATCTTCCAGCAGGTCGGGCTGGGTGGCCATTTACTCGGAGAAGGTAAAGAGAGAGAGTTAGTTCTGAGAGGGTTTTATAAAGAGCAGAGAATGTTGAGCAGTATCATAGTGTCTCTGACGACTCCGGCAGGTCTGACAGCCTAATTAAAAGGAGAGAGCCAGACGGTAACAGACACGGGAGCACCCTGAAACGCTAGCGTCCATCTGCTCCACCGTCTTGGATCCTTCATGTCTTATGTTATTGTTTTTTTCTGTCTTTTACCAATCACTAATTTTGTAAAGCTGCTTTGTGACAACAGTTGTAAAAAGTGCTATACAAACACACAAATACATGGACGTGACTTATCACTGGCCCCCCTAGAGATTCTGATGATTTAAAGTTATCTATACCTATAGAAATTTAAAAAGAAAATACATACTGATACATAAATTAGAAGATTAAGTACACAGACAATACACAACATTGCCAGCTCTACACACCATTTACACAGATTAGTACAATTGATCGTCCTATACTAACGGACAGAATTTGTAAGTCACAATCACACATTGTGTGAGGTTGTGTAATGGGCAGCAAACAGGCTAGTAGGGATCAGTGATCTTGAAAAAGAGCTTGTCTTAAGGCCCAATCGTGAGATGCTGTGCATCTGGGTTCTGCAACATCATAGTCAAAAAAAAAAAAAAAAAAAAAAAAAAAAAACGACTTAAATAGTATACAACACAGAATGAATTTTAAAGTTATGACTTTATGAAGATACAGCTGTAGTCAAAACAAGTAACAATTTTAGGTATGAAAAATAACTTGGTGTACATTTACATCCACAAAGCATTGTTCACTTGCTGAGGCTTCAGATGTTCTTGTAGCTTCCGGATTTTATTTTTATGCATCATCATACATACACAAAATATGCAAAGCAACATTAAATATGTTTTCTTATAGAGGATGGGAAGCTGAGTCATTTTTTTTATTATTTGTTATTTTTCAGCAACTCAGAAACAGAACATTTTACAAAATGACCTGTCTGTCATGATCCACTCAGTCTGACAAAGACGGGAGAACACTAGCAGGGGATGGACCAAGGCGAGAAGTTTTTTGATAACAATAAACAAAACAGAAAAAGCAGCAAGAATTAAGTGGGACAAAGAGGAACAGAAACAACAACCGTGACAACCAAGAGGGGCAAAACAAAAGAACACACCTGGGGCTGGCAAGGCACTAGGGCTGTGCTAGCTGGGCGCCTCCTTGCCTGTAGTCAAGGAGCTGGGCACAGCCACCATAGCAGATACCCTAGGCGTAGACCTAGGGCCATGGGCCTCTGGAGCAGACGTCGGCTTGAGGTGGCACACGCCCACCTCCATGGGCTTGCTGACAGGTACCGCAGACGACTCTGGACCCGTAAACCCACCCCGACGCTGCGTAACCGGACCGGTCTTCCTTCCAGGCCCGGCAGCTAAACCCCCAGCTCTCTGTGACTTGGGCTGTGACATGGTGGGGGTAGGACGACCTGGGAGCTGGTCGAGCCTGATGGCGAGCGTTGTGAGCTCTTCCAGCTCAAGCAACTCACCTCGGCACACCAACTCGTGGTGCAAATGGGGGGCAAGCCCGTTGCGGAACTAGGCAGCAAGCACAGCATGACTCCACCCACTACGCGCAGCTAAGGAGCGGAACTCCAGCGCTCCTCCTCCGGAACTCCACTAGTTGGGCGACTGCTGCCTCAGGCGACCAACGGCCTCAGAAACACTCTGTAGAGAGTGGTGCTGCTGCCCCAAGACTTGTCCTTGGGCACGAGCAGCCAGATCTCTGCCATCCATCCCCGCTGTTCGCAGATATTCGGCTGAGAATTCTGTCATGATCCACTCGGTCTGACAAAGACGGGAGAACACTCGCAGGGGATGGACCAAGGCAAGAAGTTTATTGATAACAATAAACCATAAACAAAACAGAAAAAGCAGCAAGAATTACATGGGGCAAAGAATCGCTATACGGAAACATACACCACCAGGCAGAACCTGGGAAAAACTCTCAACTGAGACAAGAGGTGCGCTAGTCAGGCGCGCTGAACTTACACGAGTCTTGGGAGTGGGGAGTCAGCCACCAAACCTAGACGACCGAACCGGTCCGACAGAGGGGAAGCTACCTGCCAAAACGAGCGTACGAGTTACTCAATACCGGAGCTCCTGAACCTGAACACGCTAAAACTGTGAAGCCTGGCGAGATCGCCGCAGACCTGCAGTAGCCCCCAAACAGACCATGAGAATAATACTGCCTAGCTAGTTAGCTTGCTATGCTCAACTAGCTACAGCCAGAAGAGTCCTCTAGATACAGACAGACTCACAGACTAGACCAGTAAACACAGAGTACCAAGGGTTAGCTGAGTAATTCTCGGCAACCAACAGCTGACACTAGCCCTACTTAAATACATCAGCCCACAGGTGATACACATTAACCAAACGATGAACAGACACATGAAACACAACCTAAAACCAAGATGGCGATGATGGGTGTCAACACAAGAGTCCTTTTCAACATAAAAGTCCAGAGCATAACTAAACATGACATGACTTTGAAGGGGGAGTTCTTGATCGCCTGTGAGCCGCGCGGCAGCGCGGGCGTGACACTGTCTGTCAATATTGACAATAGTGTAAATGTTAAAATTACAAAAAGGGGATATGGGTAGCTTCCATGATGATAAATCAAATCAATCAAATTTTTAAAAAGCTTACCAAGTATTATTTCTTGTGGTTTACTTGTGCAAGCAGTAGCTGATGCCACATCAAATTAAAAAATATTTGGTTTATACAATAATTAGCACAGCCCAAAGCTTCAAAAATAGCAATGTACCACACTTTTTGCATCAAGAAGTACTTTACCAACAACTTCTGTGTGGTGATTTGAGAATGAATGTTTTTGTTTTGATAACCAGTTATCAAGAAGGAATCTTGGTCTATGAGAAGCAAAAATCAAAGATGGGTATGTTTTTGAAGCTTTGAATTTTAAACCAATCAACTGTCTCTCTTTCTCACTCTGAACAATCTTCAGGACCCCCACCAGTCTGGCTTCAAAGCTGCACACTCTACTGAAACTGCTCTCATTGCAGTTACAGAGAAGCTCCATGCAGCTAAAGCTGCCAGACTGTCCTCGGTTCTGATCCTTCTTGACCTCTCCGCAGCCTTTGACACAGTGGACCACAAGATCCTCCTGTCTATCCTTGCCGGTCTTGGAATTACCGGCTCTGCATGGCGATGGTTTGCATCATACCTGCAGGGACGCTTATACCAGGTAACATGGCAGGGCGACACGTCCGCTCCTTGTAGTCTCTCCACTGGCATTCCACAAGACTCGGTTCTTGGTCCTCTTCTTTTCTCACTCTACACTAGCTCTCTTGGTAAAGTGATATCCTCCCATGGATTCTCTTACCACTGTTACGCCGATGACACTCAACTCATGCTCTCTTTCCCACCGTCTGACACACAGGTTTCTGCCCGCATCTCAGCATGCCTCTCCGACGTCTCTTCTTGGATGGCGGCTCACCACCTCAAACTCAACCCCAGCAAGACGGAGCTGCTGTACATCCCGGGAACTGCTGGACCAAAAAACGATCTTGCCATCACCTTTGAGAACTCACTGGTCACTCCTTCTACAGAAGCTCGAAGCCTTGGTGTAGTGATGGTTGATAAGTTATCGTTCTCAAGTCATGTTGCAAACGTAACTCGTTCCTGCAGATTTCTCCTGTACAACATCCGGAGAATTCGACCCTTCCTCTCTAGAGAGGCCACCCAGGTGCTTGTTCAGTCTCTCGTCACTTCCAGACTTGACTACTGCAACTCTCTTCTGGCTGGTCTCCCTCTGCGCACCATCAGGCCCCTGCAACTCATCCAGAATGCAGCGGCACGGGTTGTCTTCTATGTCCCTAAATTTAGCCATGTCACTCCACTGCTGCGTTCTTTCCACTGGCTTCCTGTAGCTGCCCACATCAGATTTAAAACCCTGACACTGGCCTACAAAGCCAAGAACGGACCAGCCCCTCCGTACCTGATGGCAATGGTCAAAAGCCGATCCGCACCAAGAGCCCTTCGAGCTTCAAGTACGGCTCGGCTCGACTCACCATCCCTCAAAATCCGCGGAAGACAAGCGTCCAGGCTTTTTTCTGTCCTGTCACCAAAGTGGTGGAACGAGCTGCCCCTGGGTGTCCGAACGGCCAAGTCGCTCGCTGTCTTCAAACGCAAACTGAAGACCCACCTCTTCCGAGAGTACTTGGACGAATAGTTCTATGGTCGCCTTATTGTATTGTGTTTGGCAATGTGTAAGCTTAGAGGTATCTTTTGAATTATTAGTCTATTCTAACTAGCTAAGGCTTTTCTTGGGTAAATAGCAAAGCACTTTGTAAGTCGCTCTGGATAAGAGCGTCTGCTAAATGCCGTAAATGTAAATGCAAATGTAAATGTAAAGTTAAAGCTGTAATTACTCCTCTGTAAGGCCCTCTGGTGTAGGTTTATCAGACAATCCTTTCTCAGCCATTTTAACATGTGACTGACACACAAGATAAACTACCTTTGAAAACAACTGAAAATATTGTAGTAGTGCTTCTTCCTGGAAGTCAATTACATTTTAAAACAAATATTAGATTGACTGCAAATGAGCATTTATTTTCCAAAAGACTGGGTTTCTAGCAACCCAAAAAAAAAAAAAAAAAATCCACCATTAACTCACAAGTCCACTGCAAGAGGTAGAGAAAGATAATGGGAATTTGAAAAATGATGATAAATAATGTTCAAAGCAGTAAAAAAAAAACATAATTGCTTACATAGATACCGTATGAAACCAGTTAGTACAGCATACTAGCTAGCACACCAAGCTAGCTTTTTTCATGAGATGGTTAAATGGTTAAACTAAAGATGTTCAATTCTAAATCTTAAATGTTTTGCTTTTACCAAATAGCTTACATTGCTTCCTTGGTTATACCAGTTTTTTTCAAGTTATTCATATGGCTATACCTTGTCAAAACTACAATGACTACGGCAATGCACGGTCTAAATCGGTGAAAGGTTTTATGGGACCTGTAGTTCTTAAGGCATAGAAACGTAGCTACAATGTTACAATATTCTTGTACACTTAGCTATGTTTCTCATACCAAAGCCAGCCAATGATATCATTATTCAACACTCACACAACCACGAAAAATTTCCCGTTCCGGTAACATATTTAATGATTGATGATGTTTTGACAACCCTCATTTAATTTTTTGATATATGTGACATTAACGCAGTTTACATTCGCATTAGCTAGCTAGCCAGCTAAAACCAGTAGCTAGGTAGCTCAGCGTACACATCAGGTATAGGCTAGATGGCAGCGAATGCAGACCGATTAGATAGCTAGGCATCTTTTTTCCGCAAAAAGGCCACAACAGCTTCTCTGAACACTAGTTAGCACATTGTAACAACCAAAGGCGCATCTAGCAAGTGCTCCTAGCAAGAATCTAGCGAGAATGACAAAACTAAATCTCCCTATGTACCTTATGCAATTAGAGGCAATGTTAGAGAACATGCCTAAAGGTATGTACCATTATCAGCTCAGCTGACATCTTGGGTATACGTACTACAGGACAATTGAAGGTAGCTAGCTAGATAAATTGCCCCTAAATCAGTGGAAAGTACCCCTGTTCCCCTATATCTTCAGCCAAAAGGTTTTGGGAAACTGCTTGGTAGCCAGCGAGAACACAATCAGCTTTATCCACTAACCTAATGTTACAATAGAATAGCCCCAGCCCAAGAATACCTGATGCTGTGTTAAAATGCACACATTAAAAATTAATGTTAAATTCAGTAAAAAAAAAAAAATTGTTTAGGATCAGGCATAGGTTTTAGTCAACAGGCTAAACACTAATTCTATCATAACAAATACTTTCTCATTTACTGATTACAACTACAAAAATGGACAAAGATCTACAATAATATAATAGTGAACTATCAATGATGCCACAAATGGCCACACTTTTTTTCTTCTTTTGCTACCAGCAAAAACAATATGTCAGTTAAAGAAGCACAAAGAGCAGATAAACACTTTTCTGTCCACGCTTTTGAGTGAGGGACCAATCCAAATGGCTTTTATTGTTATTTTAAAAAGCTTATAGCACTTTTTCCCTGGGCCTCCACTAGCACCATAAAAATGACAGTGACTTGACGTTACAGAGATTTAGGGCAGGCAGTTAAGAGCTTGCCTCAACTCTGTTTTAGTGAAGTTTGTATTCTCTGGTCTGCATGCAGATAACTGGCCTTAAAATTTGTGTGATGGCCTCTGAGGGAACACCGCTTCAGTCAGTGTCATCCAGGCATACTTAATTCTTCAAGAAGGCAAGAAGGTTTAAGATCAAAGGCTTATACCATCTTAGAAAGACTAAACTGAATCTGAAATGGTTTCATCATGAAACTTACTTCTTTTTATTATAGCGATGATGACATCAGATCATATAGCTTTTTTGTACAAACCCCACCTAGAATAATCATCTAGTCAGTTCAGGACTCAGATGCAGTCTCAATCTTTAAATCTTATTTACCTGTTTAGTCAAGCTTTTGGTACCTATTTTTACTGCCATATAAAAGGTGCAGATCTGGAAGTTCACAGACTTTGAGGATTCTGATTAACTGAGATGTTGGTGCTGTCATTCAGTGCTGCTCTCATGCATTCATACGTTTGTTGATGATGGGTTGGGTGGGATTTTGATTTCCAGAGAATCTTCAAGTCTCTTTTTTTGTTAGGCTGTTTTAACCGAAGCCTACCAGAGTCACTGTCTGCACACTTTTCTACTTTACACATTGTGTTTAGTCACCTCATGCAAAATCTGTTTGTATTCTTCTTTCTGCTGAGCTAAACCGTTCTCCTATCTGGTTTGAGGCGTAGCGTTGACTGGGTGTCCCTGGGTGACTCTGCTGTCTGTGTCTAATCTTCATTAACCCTGATTCTAAGGCTTCTAATATTTTAATGTTTTAGCAGTAAAAAATAAGTTTATAAAGTTTATACATTTATTTTTCATTACTGTGTATCTATTAGTTATTTCCATGTGTCATGTTGACTTGGGGAGGGTTTCCTCCTCTCAACCTGTTGCTCCTGCTAGCACACACCTGGGTGGAGCATTTACAGCAGCACACCTGTCTCTGTAAGGTTCTGTCCCCAAAGCACCAGCCCACTGCCTGCAGCTTAAATGATTCACTTCTGTCATAGCATTCTGCTCTATGTCTTTAATACTACACAAAGAGCTAAGGGGAAAACAAGGAATGGAAGACAAAATGATTCAGAGGAACTAGGGAAAACAGACAGATCGAGGAAGGGAAAGAGAAATGGGCTTCATCAGTGGCAAAACTAGAGATGTATCAGGCCCAGTACAAAAAATATATATTTTCAATGGAATATAAAGGACAATTGAGTTTGTGTATGTACTCACTATTGGCTAAAGTTCTAGATACCTTAATATTGATGAACTTGATCATGAAAAAGAGGAACTACTAATAATTCAATATAATGGTACATGCCACACTTAGCATAACGTAATAAGTATAAGCTTTATAAATAAATGATTGCAGGCAGTTAAGATCTTCTTTTTAGCTGCATATAAAAATATTTAGTTATTACTTTCTTAATAATCACAGCCTATTTTTGACTGCTACTAAATGAAATACAGTGACCTCAGTAATGTTCCTGACAAAGACATATTTGTCTTGATATTCCCCTGTGCTCCACATTTAAAATTCCTATTTAGACATGATTTAAATGACACATTCCAGACTTTAATTAAAGGCTATTTGCATACATTTTGGTTTCACCATGCTGAAATTACAACTAATTTACACAGCTCCATTTACATAATTTCAGTGGTTTTGCAGAAGATCTCTTAACAGTACATAAGTGGTAAATGTGATTTCTAATTAGTGATTGTAACATAATAAGCATATATATATATATATATATATATATATATATATATATATATATATCGTGTTGGAACGGATGCTGCAGTACCTTCCTTCCTCCTTCCTAATGGCAGGAGGAAGAACAGTCTGTGTGAAGGGTGGGTGGAGTCATCCACAATGCTGGTTGCTTTGCGGATGCAGCGGGCAGTGTAAATGTCCATGACAGAGGGGAGAGAGACTCTGATGATCCTCTCAACTGTCCTCACAATGCGTTGGAGGGTCTTGCGGTCAGAGGCTGTGCAGGTCCCAAACCAGGCAGTGATGCAGCTGCTTAGAATGCTCTCTATGGTCCCTCTATAGAAGAGGGTGAGGATGGGTGGAGGGAGATGGGCCTTTCTCAGCTTCTGGAGGAAGTAGAAACGCTGCTGGGCTTTCTTGGCTATAGAGCTGGTGTTCAGGGACCAGGTGAGGTTCTCCGCTAGGTGGACACCAAGGAACTTGGTGCTCTTAACGATCTCCACAGAGGAGCCGTTGATGTTGAGTGGAGAGTGGTCGTGTCTTGTTTTCCTGAAGTCAACAACCATTTCCTTGGTCTTCTCTACATTCCAGTGACGGTTGTTGACTGTACACCAGTCTGTCAGCTGCTGCACCTCCTCTCTGTATGCTGACTCGTCGCCTTTGCTGATGAGACCCAGCACAGTTGTATCATCGGCGAACTTTATGATGCTGTTAGAACTGTGTTTCGCAACACAGTCATGAGTCAGCAAATAAAGAAAATAAATAAATAAAGAACTCATACATCTAGTGTCTTCGGCTTAGTTAATAACCATGGTATATTTTTGGCTACGTTGCAAATATTGAAAAAGGTGTGAGTGAGGGAGACTGAAGTTCTAAGTTGTTCTAAGTTGAGGCAAAACTATAATTTATGAAAATGTCCATGATGCACTTTAAGTGGTACAAAAAAGTGATTTTGAGCTACTGGTGTGTAAATGGAAATTCTGGATTTGGTTTAAAATCCTCAAAGAGCTCCTAACAACAACATTCTTGCCTGGAGGGAGGTTTTTGATACTGACATTCTTAACCATAATGGAGAAGGCGATGGTTCATCCAGAGCACCCCTCTACCAGTAGGTGGGCAAACATGGGTAAGTCTAAGCCACCAGTGGCTGTGTGTTTTTGTAGTTGTTTACGTGAAATACAAGGGGTTTTATAGGGCCAGGTAAATGATAAAGTGATTTCATCAAGTTGTTTAAAAAAATGTAGTAGGAAGGCATGTGGGTATGTTCCGAAACTATTTCAACCATTGCCAGAATTAATACGTCCTAGATCATAGATAAAGGAAATAGTCTTCATTTCTCAATATTTGCTTTTAATTTGTCCATCATATATAGCAGTTTAAATAAAAGTCTAGGGTTTCTTGGTATCCTCATACCAAGATATGTAAATTATTCATAATTCTTTTTAAATGAGAATCCAGAAAGCTGGGACTAAGATCATTGTATCATGTATATACATCATGTATATAACTTGTATGTTTGTTTGTGGGTTGTTTATTTATTTGCTTGCATGGTGTTTTGGAATTTGTGTCAGAGAAAATATGTGGTTTTTGTATCAACAAAAGGCTACTAACTCTTTTGCACCTATACTCTTCTTTGACTGCCTCTATGCACACCAGCAACATAATACTAACTCAGTTGTTCCCACCCTCTTATTTGTGTAAAACGTTGTCTTGGGTGTACTCCAGACAGTAGGCTGCAAAAAACTGTAGTCAAAAAACAGCAATGCGTGTGCTCTCCAGTGACACCCGCCCTCATCATGCCCTTTGTTCATGTTGGGAACAAGTCCTCTGGCATTTGCAGCCTGTGCTCCACATTTAAAATTCCAATCCAACATGATTTAAATGACATATTCCAGACTTTAATTAAAGGCTGGAATGTGGCAGCTGGTCTGACGCAGGTGTAGGGGACCACAGCGGGCAAGCAGGTCGGGCTGGGTGGCCATTTACTCTGAGAAGGTAAAGAGACAGAGTTAGTTCTGAATGAATTTATTGAGAACAGAGAATGTTGAGCAGCATTAGACTGTGTCTGATGAATCCGGCAGGTCTGACTATAACAGCCTCATTAAAAGGAGAGAGCCAGAAGATAACACAGACACGGGAGCACCCTGAAATGCTAGGGTCCATCTGCTCCACCGTCCACAAACCTGAGTTATCGCGTGCTAGCAGTGAGACGACAGTTCCAGCATCTCAGTATACTACAATTGCCTGTGTCTGCAAACCCATGGACCTACAACCTTTATCTAAGGGGAAACATTAATTTCCAAGAGGCTGAATTTTCAGCCTAGATTTAAAGATTGAGACTGTGTCTGAGTCCCGAACATTATCTGGAAGGTTATTTCAGAGTTGGGGAGCTTTATAAGAAAAGGCTCCTTCCCCTTGCTGAGGTTTTCTGAATTTTGGGAACTACTAAGAAGCCAGTGTAGAAGTATTCTTGATGGTTCATAATATGTAATAAGATCTCACAGGTACCCAGGAGCGGGGTCATGTAGGGCTTTGTATGTTAATAGAAGAATTAGAGTTCTAGAGAACTTTGACTTAGCCATCCCAAACCATGAACTTTATTCATCTTTAAACATTCTTTGCTATAATAACTTGTGTGAGGGTTGCTGTCTTGCTGCATGACCCAGATTCAGCTTACAGACATGTCCTGACATTTTCCTTTAGAATTTGCTGATATCATTCAGAATTCATTGTTGCATCAATGATGGCAAGCCATCCTGGCCCAGATGCAGAAAAGCAGGCCAGAAACAAACTTTATTCAACAAACTGCAGACAAGCAGCAATGTTCTTTTTGGAGAGCAGTGTTTTTTTTCCTTGCAACCCTGTGCCAGTGCAAGAAAGGCCTTTGTGACCCTGCAGACTATGACACACCTTACTCTTGGTGTGATCTTTGTTGGATGACAACTCCTGGGGAGGGTAATAATGGTCCTAAAGTTTCTTAATTTGTTCACAATCTGTCTGACTGTGGATTGGTGGAATCCAAACAGTTTAGAGATGGTTTTGTGACCTTTTCCAGCCTGATGAGCACCAACAATTCTTCTTCTGAGGTCCTCAGAAATCTCTTTTGTTTGTACCATGATACATTTCCACAAACGTGTTGTGAAGATTAGTTGTTGATAGATCCCTGTTCTTTAAATAAAACTAAACATGATGCCCAATAATATCACTTTCAAATGACCTGCTAATGCTAAAGGTTCATATACTTGCCACTCACAGATATATATTACTGATGATGATGATTAGTAGTGTAATATTGTTGTCTCATTTGTCTGATTTGATTGATTTGGTATCCTCAGTGAATATGGAAAGAAGCATTAAAAAGCCTCCCTAGTAATTGAAAAGATGTTTGATCAATCAAGGCATAGAAATGAATAAAAGGCAGCCTGACTTTAGCCCAATTTAGTATGCTTTTCAGTTACTACAAAACTAAAACCAAAAAGAACTACAAAGAAAGAATTAGAACTAAAGGGGCTACAGTAAAACATGTCAAAGGGAAGAGAAAACTCTCACTCGCATTTGGTAATGTTAATTTGGTAAAGGTTTCCTGACTGGGGGTTATTAACTGCAAAATAATTTCTATATTTAATAGTATGTTAGTATGTTTGTCCAGTTATGTTGAACCTGTGAAAATGGAGGGACTACATAAAAATGTCGGTAGTTTCTAAAATGTGTAATGTTTTTGATATTATGTATAAATATATGTGTACTGATCAGCCATTAAGACACTTCACATTTCTACACCCATTGTCCATTTATCAGTTCCATGTATTTATATGTTTCTCTGCCTGCTTTGTTAGCCTACTTTCATCCTTCATCATTCTTCAATGATCACAGGTGGTGGTGGATCATTATTAGCACTGCATGATGGTGGTGTGTTAATGAGTGTTGTGCTGGTATGAGTGTATCAAGTTTTTCATTATTTTGGCATCAGAGAATGTGGCCAGGCACTGATGAAGGACTAGAAGATGACCAACACAAAATGTACAGGTGTACCAACTAGGTAGGCGTGTGTAATAGAGTGGACAGTGAATGGACACAGCAGCACACACCACCACCATGTCAGTGTCACTGCAGTGCTGAGAATGACCCACCACGCAAATAATGCCTGCTCTGTGGTTGTCCTGTTGGGTCCTGATCATTATCAGGATGAACAGGATGAATGGAGTCTAACAAAGTATGCAGAGAAACAGATTGTGGCTGTGATTATAACAAACACAAACAGGCTGTGATTATAGAACTACAGACTGTTTCTATTTGGTATGTGGATAATCTGATTTATCGTGGCACAAACATGATAGATGATTCTGTTGTAAATTAAGTTGACAAAGCTCAGAATTCTCTCTTAACTCTTAATTACAGGACAAACTAGTAATATGGTCATTGGTTTACCAAGGTTTACAGTGAGTGATGCTTGCCCGCTTAAAATGAGGCACTACTCAGACACAGCCATCTGTCCACATGTTATTGATTTATCACAATATTACATGGGAAGGTTTTATCACCTGTTTTCCAGCCAAAACAAAATCCATAATTTAATTTCCACAGCAAACAATAGCATGATTAACAGCTTCCCATCCGAGGAATTATTCTGTTGAATCAGGAAAAAACAGACCTAAGCTTTAACAACTGTTGTAGTTGTTAACTGTTGTAGCTATTTAACAAAGAGAGAAAATCTCTTTATCTCTCCCACCACCCTCCTCTCCCTCTCTCCAATTTTCTCTGTCAGTGCTGTTTAAGAATTAGCGCCTAGAATTATATTGATTAGGCTTAACACAAAATAGACTTGGATACAAACGCCTACTTGTTTCATTATATCAAAGAGAAAAACACAGCTGCAAATAATATTTGACACGCTCTACCTTCAGATGGTACTGTAATAGCATATGAGAACGAATTCTTCTTAAATTCAATTAGGTGTCAGACAATGGGAATTGATAAATCTCTGACAGCTTCGAAAGCTCTGAGCACAAGTCTGTCTTACTCTGAGATGGATAAAAATGAATCGCTCTCTTTCACTCTCTCAATCTTTCCCACACACACACGAATTGCCTTAAACATGCATCTGAATTGCTATTTCTACATTGCCCTAGTTTGAATGCAATTCATGGTTGGCTTTGTGCATTACTGAAATGAGGCTGCATCATGAGTGCCATTTGTAATCACTTACACTGCCTGAGCAAAACATGCTGATAATGCTGTTAATGATTCCACAAACAAGCTTTCATAATCTGATCTAAGTTCTGTTGCTTCTGACATTCATTCTATCCTCTTATCCTTGCACAAAAGCTATAAAATAAAGGCAGATTTTTTATTAGTACAGAAAACCACCCTTGGCTCAGGTGACACTAGCAAGAAATTGAGGAATGGACTGGATTAGGTGACAGAAGGTGTTCATTATAGTGGTTAACTGGTTGCTTGTCGATTGCTCTCTACCACTTGCCGAACCTGTCCACTGTTATGCCGTTGGGAAGCACTTAATATATGAGAAGTCCATTCTCAGAACACCTTCACTACAGTGGATGGATGCCAGTGTTTCTGGGTTCTCTTGTGTCTGTATTACCTTCTGGCTCTCTCCTTTTAATTGGTTATTGTCAGATCTGACTCGTCAGCCTCCCTCTGATAATGTTCACATTCTCTGTATTCCATAAATACAATCTAAACTAATCTATTGTCTGGCCTGACTCTGATGGAACACTGACCATTGGGCTTACCATTCCATATTGCTAAGGTGTTGCTACGTGGTTGCAATCAAATCCTCACAACAATGCCCCAAAGGCCTTCCTTGGACATAGAGAAAATCACATAGCATAGTTAACATAGTTCATATTGATTCTAAACCAGCACCAACTTAGACAGAAAGGTGGTTCAGCTCTGCAAAAAACAACAAAAAAACAAAACAAACAAACAATAAAAAAAACAATAACACAGATATTAGATGTGCATGAATTGAGTAGACATAAAGTAAAATAGAGTACAGACAGTGACTCTGGAAGGCCTCACTATAACAGCCTAGCAAATAAGGAGAGGCAGAAGGAAACTTGAGTCCCCTTAGAAATCAGCACACCTGTGCACCAGAGTCAGCAAGAGTGAATGTGTGAGAATTGGTTACCTGGTTAACTAAGCATCTCAGGTAACCATGAACCTATATCTGTGAACTCCCAGATATGCACCTTATCTCTAATGGAGAAACTCATTGCCAAACGCTTGACTAAACAGGTAAATATTCAACCTGGACTTAAAGACTGTGACTGTATCTGAGTCCTGAACAATAAGCGGACATTTATTCTGAAGTTGGGGGTATTTGTATGAAAAAAACATTTCATACTTTCATATCCAGCTTTCATTATACTGGATACTAATAAGAGGTTAACACCAGGTGATAAGATGTTTGTGTTTCTGTATAAGTGTTTTATAACAGACAATCTAGTGGTCTCTCAATAAAGCAGTAAGCAATGAAGCTGTCCAAAGCAGCTACCAGGTCTATCTACTGCCTGACCTGGACTCCTACACTGACAACTATCTGACAGAGTACATGCTATGCTAACACATCATTCCACAATAAAAATATCATACCAACAGTTAAACAAGGTGATGATCTTGTTATGATATGTGTGAATGCTTTGCAGCTCAGGGCCTGAGCAACTTGCCATAAGTGGCAGAACCATAAATTTTGCTCTCTACCATAAATTCCTGAAGAAGAATGGATATTTGTGATTCAAAGCTCAAGTTGTGCTTAAATCCAAAGCAAGGAAAGATCCTTTTCATATAAAGCCCCAGATAATGTTTGGGACTGGGACACAATTTTCTCTAGTCTAGACTAATCTAGGCTAAAAGCTCATCTGTTTAGTTTAGCTTTTGGTAAAATGTTTCCATTTAGATAAATATTGCAAATCCATGGGTTTATGGACACAGGCAATTGCGGTAAGTCATCTCGCTGCTTGCATGTGATCACTCAAGCCACTGCCAGTGCCCGAGCATCACTGGCCTCACCTAGAAGTGGACTTTATCACAGATCTGCCCAAGTCAGAGGGACACACAGTGAATATGTCTGTTATTGACTGGTCTTCAGAGGGGTCAGTTTTGTCATGTTTCCTGTTCTGCCCAAGCTCTAGTAGACAATATCCTAAAGAACTTTGGCATCCCAGAGGACATTGTATCTGATCATGGCAGTCAGTTCACCTTGAAGGTCTGGAGGGCCTTCTGCGAACATCTGGGTGTGAGCCTTACTTCTGGGTATCATCCTCAGACCAACAGCCAAGATCAGTGACGTCTGTTTTAGGTTACAATTACCTGCTCATTCATGTGTCCACAATTCTTTCTATGTCTCCTTGTTAAAGCCTGTGGTTCCTGGTACTAACAAGTAAATTTACTAATTAAGTACTGAAAGTAAAAGCACAAGTATTGCGTTATGAAGTTATTACAGAAAGCAGTCAAATGTTTGAATATCATAGTCTAAGTATTATTACAAATGCTTAGATTTAATGGACTGTCACAAATCCTTTGGCTGCAGTACAAGGACAGAAATGTAGAAGACAGAGTACATGTACATGGAGTCTTCAATTAACTCTCTCAACAAACTTGCTCAAAAGCGTTAATGTTCTCACTGCAGCAGTGGAGTGAAAGGAAGGAATGTGCGCTCAAAGTCAAGTCCAATGTATTTGTCTAGTGTTTTTTACAACTGTTGTCATCACAAAGCAACTTTACATAATTAGTAATTAGTAAAAGACAGAGACAAAAAAGAAATAACGTAAGAAGACAGGAAGGATCCGAGACCCCCAGTGAGCAAGTCAATGGCGACAGTGGCAAGGAAAAATTCCCTAATAGCTAGAGGAAGAAACCTTGTGAGGAACCAAGACTCACAAGGGGGCCCCACCCTCCTCTGGTCAGAACTATTTAAACATTGATAAAAGTTACCAAACCAATAAAAGTTACCAAACCAAAGTTCAAAGCTTGATTGCTTGTTCTGCTTAATGACATTGACAGTGTCATCCATGCAGCTACAGCATTTCAGATACAGCATTTTAGTACTTAAGTACAGTAGTGAAGTAGTTTTACTTCAGTACTATACACCTCTGCATATTCTGCCATTGACTCGTTGAAGGGCAGTCATGGCAGGCCTCCTGGCAGCCAGATGAGACTGGAGATTGGCTACGTACAGACTGTTCAGGATTGTCTGGACAGAGAGCCATCGGCCATATCATCCTGCAAACCTTGAATGCAAATCTGTAGAAGACAGCCTAAGTGCTGACAGGGTGAGGAAACAATCTTCTTGGGGTGTCATCTTCTACCTCCTTGGCCAGTTCTTGGAGCAGACAGGCACCTGATTGGCAGCACCTGGGGGTACCAGAAACTCAAAACAAGTGTCAGTCAGTAGAAACAGCAAAATAAGCTGTTTGACAATGGCAGAGAAGATCTGGCAAATTTTTCATGCTCATCCCACAAATTCATGTTCCTTACAAATGTGGCACCATTTAGAAGGGAAATTAAGGCTTTCCAATGGCATAGGTTTTTTGCCAAGAAGCATTATTACAACAAATACATAATCTACTAAACACAAATTTACTTAAGTTTATATACATGTACAAACCCTTTGTGTATAAGTGTTCATTATTTCCAATCATCTGCTTAATATAGCTCAGTATTAACTGTAGTTTATCATCCTATCTGTTCTTGGTAAAATGAATGAAATAGGGTGTGCTGGTGGTGAGTTTAAAGAAAGCTATGCTATGACTAGGATTACTGAAGAGAAATCTGGTACCAAACCTAAAATATTAATAAAAAAAAAATAATTCTTGTTTTATTTGAGTGCACCGGTTTGCATCAAATGTATGTATGCATATGCGTGTGTATTGTGGCCGTGGATGTCGATGAGCGCCGCACACCACCTGCTTGCTTTCCCAGGAAACCCGCGCTGTCCATGGTGCTGCCGACCGAGACTCTCCATTGAGCACCTCTGTTGTGGACAGTCTAGCACGCCACGTGAACAGAGGGCGGGAACGGCACCCCACGTAGGGCTGGCTTGCGCGAATGTGCTCAACTGACGACATAAAAGCACGCCAGAAAAACACGCAAGTGAGTAGTTTTGTTTGTTGAATATACGTTGATTTTTCAGTAAGAAAGGTAACCGTAGCTAACCATGTGCGACGGATTTCTGTTGCAGCCTTTATATTCCGACAGTTAAAATGGCACAAGCAAATCTCTCCCTATTGCTTTCTAGAAATTGCTGTGTAATAGGTGTGCAGTGGAGCTGGTGTGAAACGTCTAACACCTTCATATTGTAAGACTTGGGGCACATAAAAAATGTGGGGCTATAGCCCTAGATGCCCAGGTCAAGAGACTCCCTCTTACTGAGGTACTTACATCATTCTATTTTTTATAGTTTTTGTTTTTTTTTGCAAGCTGCTGAAAGTTTGTTAAAACTTGTTATTTGCTATGGATGTATGGTGGATGTTGTCGTGGAAGCATAGAGATTTCAGCTTTCATTGGGTGGGCCACTGCTTGTCCTGCCCAGCATCTTAGAACTGCAAACACAGCCATAAAAAGACAAGTGACTGGAAAGATTATTCTGCTTCATTTAGCTTGTTCAGATGCCACTCTTAATCATGGAGTGGCAGCCTATGTCATTTAAAGTTTCTTTGCACAACTAGTGGCTGAAAACATTACTTGTATTACATTTGTGGAATGTTTGAATGAAAACCCAGCTAGTGGTCCATTTCATGTAAAATGTGTTCCCATAGAATCTTTGGTGTAACAGTAGTAAGTATGACTTTAGTTAGGGTAAAAGTGTCCAGATTTTTCTTTTATTGCTGTTTCATGGACAACTGCAGTGGTGCTTCCTGCACTTTCCCTACTGAATGGTGCTTCAGGTAGGCTAGCATGGACTTATTCTTGCTTCCATATTTCGTGGTAGTAACTGTTGTGTCACTACAAGGCTGGGTGTATGATACTTCATGTATCAAAGAACAATTTAAAATTTTCAGTAAATTTGTTCTGTAGCACCTTTAACACAGATCTTCACACTGGTCCCATATTGGCATTAAAGTGCTTCTTGGCTACATCTATATTAAAGAGACTTTTCAGACTGCTTAATCCTTGAGGTGAACGCCTCATTAGCTCCCATTATACCATCGTTAAGCACCATCTTGTCCAAAGAAAAAACTCCCTCTGATTAGAACGAGCTGCACTGAGGACAACCTCTCTGATGCTTTTAAAGACTTCGCATGTTATTAATTTTCAGACAAATTGTAGCTAATAAACATGAGGCCTGAAAAACAAGGCAAATAAAGCGTTGCAGAGGTGATATAACTGCAGGTCTTGCACGCACACACAGTGAGAAAGATGCAGTAGTGGTGGTTAATAAGGTACTCCTGCAGTGGAATTTAGTTTACAGTAATAGATGACATACATATTCTTCAAGAATTTGTTAAATTCTCACAATATTTTGAACAAGACTAGATAAGCTTAATCTTGACTGCGCAGTGTTACGCAGTTCTCACAAGCGTTTTCCTGCCTGCTTACATAATGTAGTTTCTGGTGTTCCCAGCCCGGAGTAGCAACAACAATGGTGCTATTCTCCCTATCAAAGACGAACATTTTGAAGCTGATATTTAAAAAAAAATTATAAATCAAATCCAATAAAAGTTTATTATTTACAGTCACAAGCACAGTACAACTAGCAGTGAAATACTTCGATGACTGATCATAGGAGACAAAAACAAGTTAAAAGGCCAGATAAATGTCAGACCCTCGTTATCGCGCCCCTATGTGTCTGGCCTAGCACGCCATGGCAATGAAACACAAATATATAAAATAGAAATATGTAGATATAAAATAAAAGTGTAGATATAATAAATGTTGATAGGCAGATTTTAGAATCAAAAGTGTGCAGTTATAATGTGCAATGCATGTGAAGGATGAGGATGAATAACTGAGTTGGAGGATAAAAAACTTATTATTATATTATTATACTACATGTTTGCCAACAACTTGTGGTCTTTGTGTAAAAAGAGATCCATTGACAGGGATGGTTTAAGGTAACTTAAACCACCAACTTGGTGGTGAGTTTGGAGTGGAAAAGACTCAAATGCTGAGCTTTAGTGAACAAACAGCATTTTAACATTTCACCTTTTAACATCCAGATGGGTCAGGGCGTGTGAAGCAGTAATGTAATGGCATTGTCTATCATTAAGTTTTTCTAAATGCATGTGTATGTGTATGTGTCTTTTTATCTTTGCTGTATTCACTCTAATCTGTCCTTGTATATTTTACAGGTAGTATTAATCATGTGATATTCATATGTAGTATTTATTTCATCTGTGCGAAATAGCCTCATTACTTTATTCCTTATCCAGTTGTATCATGTAACATAGATTATGTACCACTAATAATTCCACCTATATTACCGGTCAAAAGTTTCAGAACACCCTCCATTTTTCAGTAGTGCACTGTCAGTGTTGCATGGTCCATGCAAGCGTGCTTTGCTTGTTTTTCCATCTTAGTGTTGACATTTTCATACTCCCACTCCACCTGTCAAACCTGCAGCTCCAAATCTTCTCTTTAGTTGAAACCGAGACTTGGTCCAGTATTGCGATGTGTTACCAGGTGTTGTCATTGAGCTGCCTATAACACAGGGTGTTGACTCTCGGAAACTTGTCTTCTGATGATGTTTTGGATGTGAATCTGTCAGACACCACTATCAACTTTCTGTTGTATCTGCTTTGGTAATTTTTATCATTAATGTTTAAATAGTCTGGCCAGAGGAGGATGGGTCCCCCTTGTGAGTCTTGGTTCCTCCCAAGGTTTCTTCCTCCAGCTCTGAGGGAGTTTTTCCTTGCCACTGCCGCCGTTGGCTTGCTCACGGGGGTCTTTGACCCTTCATGTTATTTCTTCTTTCTTCTCTGTCTCTGTCCTTTATTAAGTACTAATTATGTAAAACTGCTTTGTGATGACAACAGTTGTAAAAAGCGCTATACAAATAAATTTGACTTGACTTGACTTGACCTCTCCCTGTGTAATGACCTCGAAATACTGTGTTTCAGAATGCCGTAACACAGTTCCTATACTGATTTTATATAGATTTAGGGTTGTAAATTACAAATTGTTTACTGATTGTTTACATAAATTGTGTCAGTTTTTAGTTCATTTTATTCAAAAGCCTGGCAGTTTGCTGCTTGTACCATTGCAAGTTATTCAATGGACTTAAATGTCAATAAATATAATGGGAAATTGAGAGTGTACTAAAACTTTTGACTTTATATGTTGTATGTATATGTTACCACATGTGGTCAACTTAATATTATCATGGTTATACATGTAAGTAAATGTGTAACAATTTGTAAGCAGAACTAAATAAACAGATATGAGCTATATAATAAACTGGTGTAAAACCCTTTGGTTTGCATTTAGATTGGACTAAGCATATGACTGTTGCTCAACTATTTTATTTGAATCAGATATTTTATGCTTCTAAAGCATAGAAAAGAAAAGCCAGAACTGTTAGACACTCCTAGCACCAACCTTAATCACTGGTTACTTTGAGTTGCTTAGTGTAGTCCTATAATTTTGTCATGGAAGTGTACTGCTTTCTATCACTTTCTAGTGCTTTTCGTCGTAACTGCTTTTAGATTGTGTTTACAGTCCACAGGTCTATCAAAAAGACAAAACAAAAAGTGGAGTACTCCTACAACAACGTTTATTTCGGTGCCCAAGTCAACTGCAGGCGGTAAGTTCCTACTTTTTTATGGCTGTTGCTGGGCTTTTTGAGTGTGAGAAGTGTGGCATGTTTAGTCTAGACACTTTTTCCACCGCTACTGATAATAATAGTGTTTGTACTAAATGTGAGTTTCTGGTGGAAAAGGTGGACCAGTTAGAGGTGTGCATCATGGGGTTACTGAAGGACAGAGAGCACGAGTCACTAGTAGCAGCCCCGGATGCCTTAGGGAGAGCTAGCATCCTCCCCACTCCGGCGTTAGAGCCCTCACAGCGGGGCGAATGGGTGACGTCTCGGCACCATAGCCGGAAAGCTAAGGCTAATGCTAGCGCTAAGGCCGAAGCTAGCCCACCGGAACACCACACCCCCCCCACTCCCCCCACCCCCCATTCCCGTGTCAAATAGGTTTGTACTCTGGTAATAGAACACTCTATTGTTCGACACGTGAAGATAGCTAGTCCTTTAGGGGCTCCAGCAGTAACCGTTAGCTGTTTACCGGGAGCCAGAGCGCCGGACATTAGCGGCAACCTTAAGCGGTTAGCAAACAGGAGATATGCGAGGATAGTTATTCATGTAGGGGCCAATTATATTCGTCTGCGGCAGTCAGAAGTTACTAAGGATAATATTAAAGAGGTGGTTAAACTGGCCCAGACGATGTCCGATGCCGTAATTTGCTCTGGTCCCATCCCAATGAGGCACGGCGCTGAGTCCTACAGCTGACTCACAGCGCTGAACCACTGGATTTCCAAGTGGTGTTCAGAAAATCATGTGGGCTTCATAGATAATTGGTTACAGTTTGAGGGCAAGCCTGGTTTTTAGGTAGGGAGGGTGCTGCCTTACTTTCGTGCAGCATAGCTGCTAGTTAGTCGGCAGAGGAGTGTAAAAGGCTGCTGACAATCCAGAGTCGGGACCAGGCCGCAGACAGACAGGCTAAACCGACCGTCTGCGAGCGGCTTTGAGGCGTCACCCGTCACCATATTGAGACTGTGTCTGTGCCCCGAATTAAGCCTAAACATAGAATATCTAAATCAGCTCGTGTTAATAATTTAATCAGTGTTAAATTCTCGCAATCAAACAGCAGGACCTCAGACCTAAAGCTCGGTCTACTTAACATTAGATCACTAACCTCGAAAGCAGTGATCGATTCTGCCTCACTGAAACCTGGATTAGACCTGATCAATATATAGCACTAAATGAAGCCACCCCCACAGGATATAAATATGTACATAGCCCTAGATTATCAGGCAGAGGAAGTGGAGTATGCATAATCTACCAGAATACACTAGAGATTATTCAAAAACACTGTAACACCTTCACTTCTTTTGAGATTCTCTACATTAATATATCAAATCCAGCCACAAATAAAAATACATTCACATTGATTAATATTTATAGGCCTCCAGGGCCCTATTCTGAATTTTTTAAAGAATTTAGTAATTTTGCTGCAGACTTGGCAGTGTTATAATAGTAGGAGACTTTAATATTCACTTCGAAAAAGCAGACGATCCATTAACAAAGGCGTTTGTATCAATTATAGATACTGTTGGCATTACACAAAACAAAACTGGACCCACACATTACTGTAATCATACCCTAGATTTAGTCCTGACCCTGGGTGTTAGCATTGATCAGCTAAATATTCTACCTCAGAGCTCAGTAATATCAGATCATTATCTAATCTCCTTTGAGCTACATCTTAGGCAAAATGTAAATTCGTCCCCCAAACACTGTCTAAAGCGCACAATAACCACAATGACAGCTGTACAGTTTACTAAAAACCTCCCACCCCTATCAAACTTAGCTTACACTCCGTCAGACCAAACTGAGCTAGTTAAATTGAAAAACGGTCTAGAAAATACCCTTCGATCAACCTTAGACAAAGTAGCACTGTTTAAAAATAAAATGTTGAGGCAAAAAAGGCTTGCACCGTGGTACAGTGATCATACTCGTACCTTAAAACAAACAGTGCGGAAACTAGAGCGGAAATGGCGGACGACCAAACTAGAGGTGTTCCACTCCGTGTGGAAGGACAGCCTTAATAAATATAGAAAGGCACTCATTAAAGCTCGCTCAGTGTATTTGGCCTCGCTGATCGAGAAAAACAAAAACAATCCCAGAGTTCTTTTTACTGAGATCTCTAAAATTACTAAAAGCCAGGCAGATACTCAACCCCAGATTCCAACATCTTCAACCAGTCATGTTTTTATGGACTATTTTAATAATGAAATAGAAAATATTAGACAACAAATCCAACCCTGCTTATTAAATCAAACATGGTTGTCACCTGATGTAGCTGCTTTAGAACATAACTTAGTTGTAGAAAAAAGGCTGGAAGCCTTCTACCCACTTCCACAGCCCGAACTAGAAAAAATTATTTCTTCAGCTAATTGTACAACCTGTACACTCGACCCAATTCCCTCTAAATTGCTAAAAGAAATACTCCCAATTATAATCAGACCTCTTTTAACAATTGTAAATTCATCCCTTTGCCTTGGGCATGTACCTCAAACCCTTAAGATAGCAGTTATAAAACCTTTAATTAAGAAAACAAATCTTGATCCTAGCATATTATCTAATTATATCTCCAACTTAACATTCATATCTAAGATATTAGAAAAAGCTGTGGCCCAACAACTCTGCTTATACCTGAGTAAAAATTACATGTATGAGAAATTCCAATCTGGATTTAGACCAAATCACAGCACAGAGACAGCCCTAGTGAAGATTACAAATGATCTTCTTGCCTCTAATCAAGGCTACGTATCTTTATTAGTCCTACTAGACCTTAGTGCAGCCTTTGATACAATAGATCATACTATATTACTAGAAAGATTAGAGAAAATGGTTGGAATCACAGGGACAGCCCTATCATGGTTCCAATCATATCTAACGGGACGCTATCAATTCGTAAAGATAAAAGATTTATCGTCAAATTACACAGAAGTAAGATATGGAGTTCCGCAAGGCTCAATTTTGGGAACGCTATTATTTACATTATACATGTTACCACTGGGCTCAGTTATAAGCAGACATGGCGTTAATTTCCATTTTTATGCAGATGACACACAGCTCTATATTTCAGCTAAACCTGACGATAAATTTAGACTACAGAAAATGGAGGACTGTGTAAAGGATATAAAACTCTGGATGTCACATAACTTCCTTCTTCTTAACAGTGACAAAACCGAGGTTCTCCTTTTAGGTCCAAAAGACACTAGACATAAACTATCTAACTTAATGTTAGACTTGGCCGATGCTTCCATCATTGTGTGTCACATTCGACTCAGATTTATCATTTGAGCAACATATAGCTAATATTAGTAGAACAGCCTTTATGCAGCTTAGGAACATCTCCAGACTAAGAAACTCCTTATCACTACAAGACGCAGAAAAGCTAGTACACGCTTTTATTACCTCAAGGCTAGATTACTGTAATGCACTACTGTCAGGTTGTTCCAGCAGGAACCTCAATAAACTTCAGCTGGTGCAAAATTCTGCAGCCAGGGTCCTTACTAAAACTAGAAAATTTGACCATATCAGTCCATTTCTATCAGCACTTCATTGGCTCCCAGTTAAATTCCGTATCGAATACAAAATTTTTCTATTAACATATAAGGCCCTACATGGCCTCGCTCCTGAGTACCTGCGGGATCTTATTGTATACTACGAACCATCAAGACTACTTAGATCTCAGGGTGCTGGCCTCTTACTCGTGCCCAAAATTCTGAAAACCTCAGCAGGGGGAAGAGCCTTTTCTTATAAAGCCCCCCAACTCTGGAATAACCTTCCAGATAATGTTCGGGACTCAGACACAGTCTCAATCTTTAAATCTAAGCTGAAAACTCATATGTTTAGTTTAGCTTTTGGTAGTTAATGTTTCTTAGATAAAGGTTGCAGGTCCAGGGGTTCGCGGACCCAGGGAATTGTAGTACACTGAGATGCTGGAGCTGTCGTCTCGCTGCCTACACGCAATCACTCAGGTTTGTTGACGGTGGAGCAGATAGATGCTGGTGTTTTCAGGGTGCTCCCGTGTCCGTGTTACCTTCTGGCTCTCTCCTTTTAATTAGGCTGTTATAATCAGACCTGCTGGAGTCGTCAGACACACTCTGATGCAGATGCTCAACATTCTCCTCCCTCCATAAAATTCCTCTCAGAACTAACTTTCTCTTTCTCTTTTTACCTTCTCCGAGTAAATGGCCACCCAGCCCGACCTGCTGGAAGATTGCCCGCTGAGGTCCCCTCTACCTGCGTCAAACCAGCTGCCACCTACCAGTCTGGCCGGCGGGCCCCCCCACCCGCCACCACCCATGGCGGACCGGCAACTCTCCCGCCTGTCGCTGCTGCCTGTTTGGTGGCTGTGTTGAAACCTAGATGGACTCGTGGCTGTCTGCCACTATTATTATCACCACTATTAACTTTCTGTTGTATCTGGTTTAGTAATTTTTATCATTAATGTTTAAATAGTTCTGACCAGAGGAGGATGGGTCCCCCTTGTGAGTCTTGGTTCCTCCCAAGGTTTCTTTCTCCAGCTTTGAGGGAGTTTTTCCTTGCCACTGTCGCCGTTTGGCTTGCTCACGGGGGGTCTTTGATCCTTCATGTTATTTCTTCTTTCTTCTCTGTTTCTGTCCTTTATTAAGTACTAATTATGTAAAGCTGCTTTGTGATGACAACAGTTGTAAAAAGCCCTATACAAATAAATCTGACTTGACTTGACTTGACTACTGTAAACTGCCTGTGTTCCTGAGCTGCATTCACTATAATGGGCTTAGCAGTTCATGTGCTCCACCCTTCATGGACACCCACTTGCAAGGTATGTGTGCAAGTAACAGACCGTTAAAAAATGGGCAGCAATCCTTTAATTGAATGCAGATTGAATTACAATCTTTGTAAAAAAGAAACTGCAATAAAATATCACAGAAACAAATAAAACTTATATGTCCTACTATTTTTATTGACATCTCTTTTAGCAAATTGGATATGCAATGAGCTTATAGGCAGAGTATTAATGTTCCATGCAAGGAAGGTGAAAGAAAGGGGGTGGTGATGAAGACATCTCTTTGCAAAATTAACATTATAAAGCATTTTTTATCTTAAAATGTTGATGTTCCACTGACTTGTAATAGGGAGAATGGCATCTCTGTCATTGCTACTCCTGGCTGGGAGTTACAGACTGCACGTTGTAACTCTCTCCATTTCCTGATCTGATGTTGCCTGGAGTCACCATCACCTGAAATTCAACCCCAGTAATTCAGAGATGATGTCTCCTTTGAGATCCTACTGGTCACTATATCTGCAGAAGTGCGTAGACCAGTTAACTTTTTTCTCATGTTGCCAACCTGTCATGGAGTCATGGAGATCTCTCCTCTAGAACAATTCCAGAGAATTCAACCTTTTTACCCTGGAGAGGCTTTCAAGACTTGACAAAAAATCTGTCTGTTTTCCTATGTATACCGTTAGTCCCTTGCAACTGATCCACAATGCCGCAACATGATTTGGCAATATTCCTAAGTTCCTAAGTTCAGCCATGTAACTCCTTTGCTACATTTATTTTACTGGCTTCCTGTAGCTGCCAGTACCAATCTGTACCAAGAGTCTTTGTCCTGGCATCTCTTTCAAGAGTTTATTTTTTAGTTAAGTGCTGCTGTCTGCCTGCCATATTACTTTACCAAACTGAAATGTTTTGACCTGCTTTAGCTGTCTTATTAAATATCCTTACGACCAACAAACAGAGATCTTAGACAAATGCTTATTTTTTCCCTTTACCCAGCTAACACATTATGAGGTGCCATCAGCATTATTCCATACTGACAGAAGACATAGAGCACAGCAGCAAGAGCAGAGGACACAGACTAGCCAAAGAAATTCCTCATATACTGTTTAGCATGAGTAGACATAGAGCAAGAGTGAGTGCATGCTTGTGGCAGAAAGTATTTCTCTACTGAGTATAAGGTTTCATGTTAAGGTATCTCAAGTCTCAAGATAACTTCACAGGGTAGCAAGAAGGACATACATTACAAACATTTGTGGTCAGATCTCCTCTTATGTTAACCACAGTTGCTTACATATTATGTATGCCTTAAACCCTCTCCTCTTCTCTTTTCCAACCTCATTTTCTCCAAATAGAGAAAAAGCAAGTATTCTTGTGACATGCACAAACCACATCAATATTCTGGTCAGATGTGGAGAGAAATATGCCTGGTGTTATAAGAGCACAATGATTAATGTACTCCCCTCAGCACAATGTACACAAGGGATCTTAAATTCATTAAAAGCCATAATAGTGTATTATACCCTTAAGCAAATCAATTAAATTACTGCATCAGTGTGTTATGCTGATGGCAAAGGTCATATTAATAAAGAGCACAGAGAGAATACAATGGTGAAAGACATGCTTCTTAACTAGCGACACACAGCAGATTACAATGACTTCTATTGCAGTATCATTCATTAATATGTACCATTTTCTTTTAAAAATATGTTCAAAAACAATATTTAGTTAAGGTAACATGTCAGAACAGACAAAATGCAACATGTTACAACAAAGTACAACTACAAAACTAATTCCTTTTACAAAAATAACCTAAAACTAGCAAGTTAATGGCAAGATAGTGGCATAATGGGCTACCACATGCAGTTACTATACACTGGTTGTTAACAGGCTCTCTAATCTCTGTATTTATGCAAAGGTTCAGTGGTCTAGGAGTACCAACCATTATGCACTCAGCATGTTGTCATGTGTGATCAAAATAACATGTGATTATATTGTTACATATAATCATTTCTTTTGTGTCAGCACACACACAATGTCATATATCTCATTAATACATGAATAAGAAGTGAGTGTGTAAATAGTTACCACATTGCCATTACATTGCTGCATATTGTGACTGAAACTATTAACTATCATTAAGATGAAAGAACACATTGCAAAGGGACTGGTAGGCCAAGGAAGGCCTCTACTGCTGAAGGCAGAACAATCCTAGCCATGGTAAAGAAAAAGTCCTTAATTGTCTGTCTGACAAATCCATGAACCACTAATCATGTAAATATATATTTGTGGTCAAGAAATGTTTCTGAGCAACTTTCAGGGTACAGCCCATATTCTACATTTGCCTTGTATTTTATTAATTTCACCACAGGTCGGTCATGGTGTGTACAGCCAGACAAGGAAGGATGAACACTCATGGAATGGAATCAAAGCAAGAACGTTTATTAATGTAACAGAACACAAACAAAAGAACAAAGAACACAACAGAATGTGGCAAACAAAATGACGAACATAACAAACCTGGGACTGGGAGGAGCAGGAATATCGAGGGGGGTGAACTAAAGAGGGGACTAAACTGAAAGCTGCAAGCCTCGCTTGGGCAACGTGAGCAATAATGAACTAAGGACAGAGCCGCGCTCTGTATACAAACAGGGGTAGCACTAAACTAGATCCAGAGCCACGCTGTGAACATACAGGGGTAGCTGGGGTAGAAAACCTGACCTGAGTATGTAACGACTGCCTCGAGCCGGGGTCGCCTAGGAGCATGAACAGGAAGCGAACATAACACGCTTGCCTCTTGAACCAGACTATATCTCTTGACTAAGAATAGAACACTAGATCCAGATCCGTGCTCTGTGAACATACAACAAACATAACATGCCTGCCTCCCAAACCAGACTGTGGTATCTTTTGACTACGAACAGAACTCTTGCCATCCTGTACATGGCACCAACGCGTGGGGAATCCCAGAGAGTCAAGGAGACTCCTGGAGATTCAATGAGATTCAATTCACGGCAAGGAGTGGCATTCGTGGAGCTCCTTAAATGCTCCCAGTCCCAGGTACAACACATGAACAATGAATGAACACAAATGAATAGGAATCAACACAAAAAAAACAGGAAGGGCCTGACAAGGTCAACAAGTTTGTGTGGTTTTATACACTAGAAATGACCATAGCCACAAATCCATGACCATTTACCAACCTCTCTTTATCCCTTAGAATTAAACAGGCTGCTGTTACAAGTTAATGTGCCTTTAACACTGATGCATGTAAATAGGCTCTGTTCTGATTGGCAGTTCTGTACTGTGTTAGTGGTGGAACAGATTACAAACTCATGGTTTGTCCAAACTCATGATTTGTCCTTTTTAGACACAACGGTTAAGCATGTGTCCATATGAGATTCCCATGCTTTACACAAATATAACTCTGGTCTCCACTGATACCACCGTCGCCATCTTGTTATTCTGTTTGTTTGTGGCTTGTGCCCGGTCATCGTTTTACTGATGAGTTACACCGACAGTGGCTGGCATATTTAAGTAGGGCTAGTGTCAGCTGCCAGTTGCCGAGAATTGCTCTTAGTGCAACCAATGCACTCAGGATACTCAGCTAACCTTTGGTACTCTGTATTCACCGGTCGAGTCTATGAGTCCTTCTGTATCTAGTGGACTCTCCCAGTCGTAGCTAGTGTAGCAATGCAAGCTAACTAGCTAGGCGGTTATATCCGTAGGGTCCGTTTGGGGCTACTGCAGGTCTGTTACTGTTTCTCGCCAGGCTTCATAGTCGGAGCGTACTCAGGTTCAGGAGCTCAGGTGGTGAGCTACTCATATGCTCGCTCTAGCAGGTAGCTACCCCTCCGTCGGACCGGTTCGGTCGTTTGGGTTTGGCGGCTGACTCCCCACTCCTTCGAGTCGTGTAAGTTCACCCCTTTTGCTTTATTCATAGTTTTCCCAAGGCTCTGCCTGTAGGTTTGTGTTCGTGTAGTTGTTTAGGCTCAGCCCCGGCAGCTAGCTCAGCCCTAGTGCCTCGCCAGCCCCAGGTGTGTTCTTTTGTTTTGCCCTTCCTTGGTTGTCACGGTTGTGTTTCTGTTCTTCCTTTAGCCACGTAACATTTGCTGCCTTTTCTGTTTGTTTTATGGTTTATTGCTCTACAATAAACTTCTTGCTTTAGTCCATCCTGCGAGTGTTCTCCCGTTCTTGTCAGACCGTGTGGAACATGACAGAATTCTCGACCGACAGCCTCCGAACAGCGGGGGTGGAGGCCCTGAATCAAGCTGTTTGCGCCCAAGGTCAATTCTTGGGGCAGCAGCAGCCCACTTTGCAGAGTGTGTCCGAGACTGTTGGTCAACTGGTGCAGCAACAGGCAGACCAACAGCAACAGGTCACCCAACTAGTGGGTGGCATCCAGGGGCTTGCGAAACTGGTTCAGACTTCGCTGGAGCCCACTAGTCCTCCCGGCCCTGTCACGACTTCCCCTAGCCCGTATCCGGTTGGGAAGCCGGATACTGAGAGACGAGGCCCTCAAACGCACCACCGTGCCCCCCTCATGCTCCATGGACAAGGTCTACTTCCCGGGGGAGCTCTGGGTGAAGCTCATCGTTTGGGCTCATGCTTCTCCGGCATCAGGTCATCCAGGTGAGGCACGCACATACTATCTGCTCTCCCCCAAGTACTGGTGGGAGGGGTTGGGGGTAGATATACATCAGGTAGTGGCGTCGTGTAGGGAGTGCGCCCCGTGTAAGACTCCTAAGATGCTCCCGTCGGGGAAGCTCATGCCGCTACCCATCCCTGAACGTCCGTGGTCTCATCTGGCCATTGACTTCATCATGGACCTGCCTAAATCTGAGGGGCACACGGTGGTGATGATGGTAGTGTCATTTTGTCAGTGTTGTCCCATGAAAAGATATACTTAAATATCTGCAGAAATGTGAGGGGTGTACTCACTTTTGTGATACAATGTAACCTCACTGCTGTGGGACAGCAGATAACTGTCAGGTCCGTGTTGCCGCGCCCACCCCAAGGGCGGTCCCGAGCCATGTTTAAGGACTTTTATGTGGACACCCGTTTACAGACTGCGCCATGCTTGTTCATCTGTGCTTTCCCGTTATTAGTTCTGATTTGGGTCACCTGAGAGCTGGGGTACAAAAGGGGAGCAAACGCTAAGGTCTGGGCCGAGAATTATTCTTGCGACACCAAGCGTTATGTTGGCCTCACGTTCATGAGACTTCTAGGAGAGTCTACGGGTTTCGGTAGTGTATGCTCTATCGGAGCTGTTTCACGTTCAGAAGGAGTACGCTGTCTGGTTCACCGGTTGGTCGCCAGTGAGATTCGGCGTCCGGTTCCCTTGCACTCTAGTCACGTAAGTTTATCAGCGCCTGACGAGCGCGATTTGGGTTCCTGTATCTGGCTTCCCCTCCGTTAGGTTGGCCCAGCCTCGCTTTGCTCCCTGGCTACCTACCAGCCTTAGGTGGCCTTCAGGTTTTGCCCGCATTAGTTTGTCACGTTTGTCTTGATTATCCCTCTCTGTTATTGCTGCACTCTTGTGTTTTCCCCTTGTTCATTTGAATAAAACGTTATCATGCATCGCACCATCCCTGCGAGTGTTCACCCGTCCATGTCTAGCTTAGCCAGCATGACAATAACGTTGCATAAATAATTTGTACGACGCCTTCTTTAGAGAAACTGTCCGTGAATCTTCAAACCAATCAATGCAATGGATTATGGTTATTGTTTGTACACTATATATTGCAGTGCATTATTACGGTGCACTGAAAATTCACCACAAAATGGCAGAACCCCAAAGTAGTTCATATATATAGAGAATACGGCTGTTTTAGACACAGCTCAGATCTTTGCAGATGCTGTGTAACTAGTTATGTCATAATCTTGTAGCATGAACTTGATGTTACAGAGTGATGGGCAGCAGGCCTTATATACTTCACTAGAATGTGTTTAAGAAACCGTACATCTGTGGCTCCACCTAGCTCCTTCTGCTTCTGCTCTTGATCTTGAGATCTCTAGATCTTGTCTCCCTTGTACTCAAATTTTGTCTTACAGCTGTTAAGCAGCAGTTTTCAGAAATGACACAATGACTCCCACTTGAGGTAAAGAAAAACAAACAAGTAGAAGTTGTTAAAGAATTCTCATGTGCTTACACACCAAAAACAGTATGAGAATTAGCTAAACTTCTATTCAAAGTAACATTTTGTCTGTTAAACTTTAGTGGAAAAACTGCTTGTTGAGTTTTTGGTAATATCTAAGCCACATTTAAAAGAAACCAGACTTAAAACCAGTCTTAAAAGTAAATATTTATTAAACAACACTGCTACAAATAAATTAAATGTTGACAAGAAAAGGTTGTGAAACTCTGGTGTATCTGCACTAAGCAATAGTGTTAAAGAAATCAATACTCAACTAGTTTTACGACGATAACAAAAAAAATGAAAAAAAAAAACAAAAAGAATGAGCAGGAAAATTAAAAGAAAGAAAGACAAGCAAAAATGAAGGGAAAGAAATGCAAGAAGAGAAGAGGGAAAAAAGACAACAAGGGAGAACAAGAAAGAAGGGTTAGAAAGTGAGGAGAGGTCATTTTGTTAAGAACGCTGCAGATGTGGTGGAACAGCTCCATGTGTTGTGGGGTCTCCTGCACTAGTGACACCTCAGGTTCAGCCATGGGTTCAGCCCTGGCCCCAGGCATTCCTGACAGACCGCTTCCTGACAGACTGCCTCAGGCTTTTTTATCTAAAGGTGGGTGGCACGAAAAACCATAAAACATAATAATACATGACATTGTGTATCAGACAGAAAACGTTAATATTTCATTTTTGCCCATTAACAAAAATGAAACATTGACAAGTTGGAACAAGTTACCTTAAGTGGTGTTTAAGGTAAAGTTCTTCACTGCCATTGGTTGATGAAATAGAGGCGTCCTCAGTAGGCATGGCAAAAGCAGCAGTAGTGCAGAGGTGGGGTCAGACAGCAGTTGTTTTGATCAGTGGTTCTGTCTCTTTCTCTTTTAGTGCCTCAGACCCCACCTTTTCTGCACTCTCAAGCAGCTGCTTGAGGCCCACGGGAGGATCTCCAGGCTTCTCCTAAGCCTTCTTATGCAGAGCTATTGGAGAAATGTGAATGTACACTCTGTTGCTCTGTTTTGACTCTGAAAGAACAGAACTGGCTTCTGGAGCAGATATAGAAGCATCAGCGTAAGCACTGACACTCTAAAGTGGAGAAACTAGTGCGGATCCCAGGCTGGAGATCTAGAGCAGCTTTAGGCTCGGCAGCAACAGTGACTGTCTCTTGTGTGTAAAAGGGAGGCGATTTGTAGTGTGTGCTCATAGAGCCACAGGCTTTTCACATTCTTCTGAAACAGAAAACAAACAGAAAATAGCTATTTCAAAAGTAGGTTTGTAAATAATACCAAAGAATAGCCCCACCAGTTTGTACAGAAGTCCCTGTAGTTACTGAATAATATGCCTTAGTGTGTAACAAGGCATCTGCTAGTACATCCAGGGCTATAGGTGATGATTTAGCTGAGCTTTCCCCCTCCTCAATCAAACCTCCATATGTAACCTTAAACCTAAAGCCTGTATTCTGGCACAGAGTGACATTGTGTGTTTTTGTGTGTAGTGGTTTCTAGCCAGGGGCAGTGCTGAATGACACACAGGCTTATTTGTCATGCCATATCAGATATAAAAAAAATGTAATAACTCTATTAATAACTCTTAATTTCAACAGTTTTATTCAAAAAGACGCAAGCTCTTTAATTTCACTGAGACATCACAAGTGCTCTATCACTGCATGTCAAACAAAGCATAAATGTTTTGTGGACAGAATAAAATATGCTAAGTCAAGGTTTGGCTATCTATACAGAATGTCTATTTGAATGGCTATTTGTGAAAGCTATTGGGCTATTTTTGAGGGAGACATTTTACAAGACCTTAATCCTTAAATGTCAAGCCATTTAAATAAAAGATAAAAAAAACTTTGATGACCTTTCCCCCTTTAATATACCTCCACTGTCTTTTACAGTGCAATTAGCATCTGAGATGCAGGTCTTAAAGAACTGTGGCATTAAGCAGATGATAGGCTGCCGCTGAATGACTCCAGATGATAGGAGACTAATCTCAATTCAGACACGCATAGGATCAGTAGATAACAGAGACAAAGAGAACAAGGAGGGAAGATAATGGAATATGGTGTAAACCTGCAGAGAGTTTGGGAATTTGTGGTTAGATTTGTAAAAATTGCATCCTGTTTGTGAAGACTAGCTGCATTGAAACCGTCGTGAATGTGTTTTTAAGGCTCAGTCTTCTTTCTTCATCTACACTGTACATTAATAGGTGGTAATCACAAATCGCTTAAACATTAAGGAAAATTATAGTTTTGCACTCATACATTTACTATGCTTCTATAGTATTGCAGCTTTCTACTGTTATATTTTTACACACGTGGAAAAACCCACAATGGTCACAGAAACAACCTGAATCTGACAAAAGTAATAATAAATAGAAATTCTATGAAAATGAACAAATGAAAGTCAGACATTGCTTTTCAACCATGCTTCAACAGAATTATTAAAAAAAATAAACTCATGAAACAGGCCTGGACAAAAATGATGGTACCCTTAACTTAATATTTTGTTGCACAACCTTGAGGCAATCACTGCAATCAAATGATTCCTGTAACTGTCAATGAGTCAAGTCAAGTCAGGTTTATTTGTATAGCGCTTTTTACAACTGTTGTCGTCACAAAGCAGCTTTACATAATTACTAATTAATAAAAGACAGAGAGAAAAAGAAGAAATAATGTAAGACATGAAGAATCAAAGCCAACAGCAACAGTGGCAAGGAAAAACTCCCTCAGAGCTAGAGGAAGAAACCTTGGGAGGAACCAAGACTCTGGTCAGAACTATTTAAACATTATTAATAAAAATGACCAAACCAGATACAACAGATAGTTAATAGTGTTGATATTAATAGTTGCAGATAGTTACGAGTCCATTTAAGTTTTAACATGGTCATTAAACAGGTAGCAGTGGTAGAAGGGTGTGCCGCTGGTCTGTTATGGGTAGTGGTGGGTGGGGGGTCTGATGGTCGGATTGGTAGGTGACAGCTGGTCTGACACAGGTAGAGTGGACCTCAGTGGGCAATCCTTCAGCAGGTCGGGCTGGGTGGCCATTTTACTCGGAGAAGGTAAAAAGAGAGAGTTAGTACTGAGAGGATTTTATGGAGGGCAGAGAATGTTAAGCAGTATCAGAATGTGTCTGACGACTGGCAGGTCTGACTATAACTGCCTAATTAAAAGGAGAGAGACTCTGCACCTCTCAGCAGGTGTTTTGTTTGGCCCACTCCTCATGAGCAAACTGCTCCAGTTGTCTCAAGTTTGAAGGATGCCTTTTTCTAGACAGCATGTTTCAGCTCCTTTCAAAGATGCTCAATAGGATTTAGGTCAGGACTCATAGAATGCCATTTCAGACTAGTCAAATGTTTTCCTCTTGGCCATTCTTGGGTGTTTTGGGTCATTATCCTGTTACAAGACCCATGATCTGTGACTAAGCTTTCCGACACTGGGCAGCAGATTTCTCTCTAGAATCCCTTGATAGTCTTGAGATTTCATTGTACCCTGCACAGATTCAAGACACCCTGTGCCATATGCAGCAAAGCAGCCCCAGAACATAACAGAGCCTCCATGTTTCACAGTAGGAATCCATCTGTCCATAGGAGCTTTTGGGGCTTGTACAACATGTGGTTTGGCAAATCCCAGTCTGGCTTTTTTATGATTTGTTTTCAACAATGGTGGCCTCCTTGGTTGTCTCCCATGAAGTCCACTTTGGCTCAAACAATGACGGATGGTGCGATCTGACACTGCTGTTCCTTGAGCTTGAAGTTCACCTTTAATCTCTTTAGACGTTTTCTGGGTTCTTTTGTTACCATTCGTATTATCTGTCTCTTTGATTTGACATCAATTTTCCTCCTGCGGCCACATCCAGGGAGGTTGGCTACAGTCCCATGGATCCTAAATTGATCCTAAAAATTTTCCTAAAGTGTAACTGTAGTCACAGGAACATCAAGCTGCTTGAAGATGGTCTTATAACCTTTACCTTTAACATGCTTGTCTATAATTTTCTTTCTAATCTCCTGAGACAACTTTTTCCTCTGCTTCCTCTGGTCCATGTTGAGTATGGGAGACACCATGTTACCAAACAGCACAGTGACTACCTGTAGCCCCATATATAGGCCCGCTGACTGGTTACAAGATTGTAGACACCTGTGATGCTAATTAGTAGACCCACCTTGTTTTAACATGTCCTTTTGGTCACAGGGGTACCATCATTTTTGTCCAGGCCTGTTTAATGAGGTTTTCTTTTAATAATTCTGTTGAAGCATTGTTCAAAATCAATGATGAATAATTTTCATTGAATTTTTATTTATTATTACTTTTGTCAGATTCAAGTTATGTCTGTGACCATTGTGGGTTTTTCTTCCTGTATCAGTATGGAACTGAACCACTGCACTGCCAAATTAAACTGGAGAGATAAATGATTTGGTTTATAGAAATTACATTGGTAGAATAGACTTGTACCTAATTAGATAAATAAATATAATTAATGAATCTTCTTTTAAATTGTCAAGGAAGACAATATCCGACGTCCCTTTGTGCACTTCCTGTCTACCTGCACTGGGATGCCTCACAGTTCAAGACCTGCAATGTAAGCAATTTGATGTGAAAATATAAATAAATACAGTGCAGGCATGTTCTAAAGTAAACAAACTTGAAATGGTCCTGCAGAATTCCACATAATTGTCAATTGTGTTAAGATAAGACAAAACTGTGACTATATTATTTCAATTACCAGTGTCTTTCTACATTTGTCTATCTATCTACATGTCTTTACATTGCATTTTCATACCTAAAAGTCCAGAACAAAGTCATTATTTGGTCCAGTAAGCAAGTGCACTAAGGAACTTTGCTACGTCCCATCGCTATCACTTACAGGAGCTATGTCTCCCTGTACTTGATGGTTTAAAGAAGGGCGGACATCGAGTTGCCTTTCCAGATGCTGGGCTGAATTCTGCCTCCTACCAAAATCCAATTCCTTTCGCATGCACATGTCATGCAGCAGAATGAGCGCAACAGAACTGAAGGAATCATTATTTATGGTTGTAAATAAGGGTTCTTTTACAGTTACAGTAGATGCAAGAATTGCCAGTATAATCTATTGAGGCCATACGGCTGCATGACAAGCGTGCACGCAAGAGGGAGTTTGGCACTACACTGGTTCTTTTTACTCTTCTATTGTTTTATGGGTGATGATATTTCTCAACTTCTTGTAAATGGTCTGAAAGTCTGAACAATCTGCAAAAGTGTTTTTACACTGTAAAAGAACCAAACCTTTTGGTTCAGTTGTGGATTTAGACCACCTCTTTTAGTCTGACCAAATTTCCTTTTGGTTCGGACCTTGGTTCACAGCACATTTTACACCTGTTATTTTGGGTGGGACCAAACTGAATGATGTGTTGCCAGGGTGTCCAGTAGATCAATTGTCTTTAGATTTTTTTAAGGCCTATGTCATTAAATATGCACAGTTATGTCTCTGTTGTCAGACAAGATATGTTCTAGCTAAAAAAACAAAAATGTTTAAAGAACCAATGTAAATATACAGAATGTTAACTAAGTATCGAATCAAGATGGGCTCAAATGTAAACCTATACAAGTGTGATGAACATATGAAAGGTTTATGACTTGTAATCTTTCTTTTGCAACTCTCCTCATAATTACACTGTGTGTATTTTGCAACAGCAAGAGTAGCCAGTATCACCAACACTCCTGTTGCTCTTCTTACTACTAGTGGAGTCTCCTTCAGCCCCAACAGCATCTTTGCTTAGTTGAGGGGGGTATTGTTGTGAGTGAAACCCAGAATGGGTATTATTTAAGGTGAGGTAAGGTGCAATGCTTGTCACTGTACTATGTACAGCGAAATGTGTCCTCCGCATTTGATCCATCTGTGGTAGTGAACACACACACACACGGAGGTGGGCTCCAGTCCAGCGCCCGAGAACATAGAGGGTGAAGGGCCTTGCTCAAGGGCCCAACAGTGGAAGCTTGCCGAGCACAGGTATTGAACCCACATTTAGGTGGAAGGTCGTTCTCAGCACTGCTGTAATGCTGACATTGGTGGTGGTGTGTTAGTGTGGTGGTTTGAGTGAATCAAACACAGCAGAGTGAACATAGTGTTAATAAACTTCAGCAGCACTGCTGTGTCTGATCCACTCATACCACCAGCACCACACACACTAACATGCTACCACTATGTCCATGTCACTGCAGTGGCCGATCGGTGTGTCTATTCCTGATGTTGACTTGTTAACAAAATGTTTCTCACTTTTGGAAATCCTGGCCATTGAAGAACAGGGTGAAAGAAGGCTAACAGAGTATACAAAGAAACCGATTACAATCTGTGTTCTTTTAGAACTACAAAGTGCTTGTATATGGTCACTGGAGCCGACATTAATGGACAATGATGTGTAGAAACATAATAAATTGTGCTAATTTTTAAGCTGTTAAGCTGTGGAGCCACTAGAGTAAACCACTCAGAGCCTGAACAACAAGATGATGAGAACTACCAGTCAAGTCACAGACTGCCTAAAACCCTTCAGGTTAATAATGCTGTTAATTGGATAATCCCTGTTAATTGGACACTGTTGATGTTGTGGTATTGATAAATACCATCCAATCGTTGTCTATTAGTATTCTATTTTTCTGAGTGGGGATAATGATTTTGATTGTTGCTATGATCGACCCATCTAATTCATCAAGACTCGAAACATTTAATTAGCTGCCGTAGTTGCCACCATTAAGCTCTGAATTGGGACAAATTTAACTGTGGGCTTAGCAGCTTGAAGGGCATCGTGCCATGGAAATCCTATATAATTGTAGCTGGATGAAACTTCACCAAAGCTTAACTAATGTACACCACCAGCAGCCATACTTACAACATAGATAGAAAGCAACGTATGAGAAGTTGTCACAAAAGGTTACACATGGGCTATTCTAGTTCCTCTACTGTTGTCCTCTAAACAACACTTTATTAGTGGCTAACACTGATGTAATTTATGTCATCTAGATGTGCCAAAAAAGCATTAAGAAATCAGCACGGCCTAAAGTTTTTTTTAAGGCTCATTTAACTCTAGATGGCCTTAATGGGGGGAAAAAAGACTTAACAGCAACTGGAGAACAAGAAACGTAATTTATTTCAGAGCCAAGTGTCATCAACCATTCGATTAACAGGGGCAAAAGAGAAAGGGAGAGGGAGAGAGCGAAAAACATGCAAATCCTGCATTTATAAAAGGAGGAAAAACTACCAGCTGCCAAAGGAGATATAAATGGAAGTGATGAGAAAATACAGATTTTTTTCCTTTATTGCCTTACAGCTAGTCCAGGTTTTTGCAAAAACAGTTTCTTAACCATCAATTTTAATAATGTCAGTCAGTGTTTTATGGCTTTGACGTTAACAGTATGTTTTAAATTCAGTTCACGTTGAGAACCCAGCTGCTGCTGTTAATCTTGCTCTCCTCTATATAGCAGCGAGCTGACATATCAGTCAATCCATCAACCACCCCACACCTAAATCCAATCATGTCATCATTACTATCAAAGCCAGATGCCATTCAAGCAAATCAGAAATCAAACAAGATATATATTGGTTCTAGCAAGGTGGGTTTGAAGGTGCAGGTGAGTAGTATTAGGAATGCCATAACAAGCAGAAATTTCATCTTGATCTCTTGTCCTATTACTGGATTCCTGTAAATCTGCTTTGTGACAATGGCAGTAAAAAGTGCTATACAAATAAATTTGCAATTAAATCAAAATATTTTGTATTAATTTAATTACACCTCACTGTGAGTTACCCAATATTCCAAGAAATTGACTTTTCTGTTTTTTGATAATGTATGACACTCATCAGTTCGGTGGTTCGCAGGGACCCCTAGAGGGTTCACATTTTTGCTCAATCCTTGTTTTGTGGTGTGTCCCTGAGGACAGATTCAAGAGCCACTGGTGTTATCTGTAAATATGTATGCTACGGACCAATCTCATTCTATTCTGTTAACAAACTTTTAGGCAGAGTCTATGAGGAAATCACCTCACAGGAAAAAGGAAAACGTTTCCATATTTTCATATTCTGCTTTAATAGAAGCTTCTGTCAAGCATAAGTGCTTCCAGTGACTTCCAGCACTTCTCTGAAGTCAGCGCACACGCCTAAATAATGATATTTGCTTTCTTTTGTTGTCATTGTATAATTTAGGGTACATTCCATGTCCATTGATGAGTTATATTTACTTTTCTCTTTAAAAATGTCATATTTTACATATTAATAGAAGACACAGTGTGTCTTAGTATCAAAATAATAAATAAAATCCATTACATTATTAAAATATCTTCTATCAATCTATAATTTGTTAATGTCCACAAATGTTCTGTCCATTAATGTTACTAACATAACTTCCCCCTGCAACTCAGAAAAAGTTTTGTCCCAGTACCATGTGGCCAGCATCATTTTCCTCAGACAGCATCATGTCATTTTCCTCCGCGGTGGGCATATTGAACACGCTGTGGGAAGGTCCTCTCATTTTTTTTTGCAATATTTTAACTATAATAGACCATTGACTATGTTAAATCCATTGTTGTTGGTACACTTGAATCAATTATATGTTAAAATGGTCATCCAGCCCGACCTGCTGAAAGACTGCCCGGTAGGGTCCCCTTTACCTGAGTCAGACCAGCTGCTACCTACCAGTCTGACCAGAAGACTTGACTTGACTGGACTATAATGAGATGTCAGCCAGACAAGGCCTTCCAAGTTATGGGTCAAAATAGGAACATTGGCAACTATGCACCCAGCTTTTAGTTACCCAGTAGTCTATTATCCATTAGTCCATTATTGTCCATTATTCATCATTATCACATCATTATTAGTATCTATCTACATATGTTTTGAGATGCGTTATTCATGTGGGTACATTTTCCTTTTCTGCCTCAACACATTTAAAAAAAATGTCAGCAGCTGAGAAACAGCAGAGATACAGGGCTCATCAGGGTGCTGATCTTATAAGAAGGGCAGCACATTTGAGGATGTAGAGAAAGGCACAACTTAGATCACAGTGATTGATCATTGAATGAGTTATATATTAACAGAAGGTATTCATTGAAATTTCTACTCTTGCCTTGCCAAAAACATAGTGCTGATTGTTAATAAGGGTTGACAGTGTGTCCAGTCATGTTACTTGTGTCAACTTAACTTTCATTATCAACGATGTTACTTCTAATTCTTTTAAATTTAAAATAGATTCTACTGCTAAAATGCCTCTTCTGAATAAAATAAATCCTTCCTTTCCATAATAACAATGCTGAAATTATTGCATGTAAATTTGAAAAAATACTTAAGAGCCCTCAAAATCATATTTTACTTTACGTGATTTATTCACATTACATGCTGTTTGTCAGTAACATAGTTGATAATCTGAGTAGAGAAAACATCCTTTCTCTTACAAACAAAAAATATATATACTAACTTGAACCACTAATTGTTCTGTTGAGAGAAAACATTGTTTTTGTATTTTCTTGCTAAAGTCAAAATATAGAAGTCAATTTTAAAGACATAGACAGTCATGACAAAAAATAGTTAAATATATAAAAATATAAATAAGAGCCAAAATGTATCTCTTAGATTAAAAAAAGGAATTAGTACTCTGTAATCTGTAGTTGAGGCACTCTCCCCTCTCAAAACAGTATTCTTTATGGCATTAAAGAGAACAGGTTCTAAGTCAGAAAAAAATAAAAAATATTAACAAAATGACATTTTCTTCTGCTCTACCACAACTGAAAACACAAACTGTATTTCTCATAGGACCTTTCTACCCAGGTTTCAGTCTAATAAATCTAGCAGCGCTTTATCAATAATGGGGTTAAAAGGACCACATCTGAAATTGATCACAGCAGACAGGCCACTCCGACTACAGGTTCCACAGCAGGGTATAAAGCACCAGTCAGAGGTGATCTTTTTTAGCAGGCAGTGGAATAAGGTATATTGAACCTGATGTTATCTGGCAGAAAATCAGTGCCTATTGAACACTAAACTGCAACTCCACTGCCTTGAATAATAGAAAACTTAAGCTTCAAAATAAAAGCAAGATTAACCACATTTTTGTCTCGCAGGATTTTTGGAAGCTTACCACCAGGATGCTTGTAGCAGATACCAGAGTATGTATGTAGTATTTCTACTGTAGATAAATGTATTACCTATTACTATAATGTATAGTAATAAATTATTTAATTAAAGAAAATTATAGTCATTAAAATAATGTAATGAAAAGATTTCTAATGGGAATTACACACATACACACACAAAATTCTCCATGATTGTGGGTGTTTGCAAAACAAACACTGTAAAACATGAGTTATCTGAACTCAAATGGTTTGAGGAAAACGATTGCTTTTAACCATTTAGATATGATAACTTGTTAAGTAAAGTAGGTGACTTGTATTAACTCTGTTTAAGTTGACATTACTCAAACAGAAGTCTTCACAATTAAGTTGCAGGGGAGGGCAAAGGGTCCAGCATGGTTTATTGGTTTTCCTGCTTTAACATCCCTGGCAATTAACGGGTGAATTGAATCATGTGTGCTTGAGCAGGAACAGCACAAAACTGAGCAGGAATCCAGCTCTAATAGCCTAATGTTTAAACAGTTCTGACCAGAGGAGGATGGGTCCCCCTTGTGAGTCTTGGTTCCTCCCAAGGTCCTCCAGCTCTGAGGGAGTTTTTCCTTGCCACTGTCGCCGTTGGCTTGCTCACTGGGGGTCTTTGATCCTTCATGTCTTACATTATTTATTCTTTTTTTCTCTGTCTTTTATTAATTGCTAATTATGTAAAGCTGCTTTGAGACAACAACACTTGTAAAAAGTGCTATACAAATAAATCCGACTTGACTAATGGTATAATTCTGCATTAGAATGTGGTTAACATGCTCTTACAGCCAACAGTGAGGCCAGGCTGCTGCACTACAACACATTTTACTGCTGACTGCATAGGGTACGGTAGCCTGGGTAGAATAAATAGACATTGATGGTGAGTGTGGGGGAAAGGCCCAGTAAATAGATGGTGCCAGGATTGTAGGTTACCACATTTCACTGGAACAACTCAGTTAACTCAGTGAATATAACTCAACTAAATAAATTCACCTTACTTAAAACTCATAATATGCCTAGTATTTAAGTTAACTTAAGTAAATCAGTATATAGTGAAGGTTTTATAGTGAACATAATCACAAAACAAAAATAAAGTGCTAAATTTTTCAGCCATCTGCAAATTTTCTCCTGTTGATTGAGCAAATATGAATGACTGTCAATAATATCAAATCATCCTCACACTTTAAAAATGTGAAAAGGCCATGTCATTAGAAGACAATATGTCCTTAAACCTGTTTAAGAATTCTAAATTATTTTTCCACAATATACTGTGTGTCATGACTGGCTAGATCAATGACGGGCGAACACTCGCAGGGATGGTGCAATGCAAGATTTTAATAAAAAACAAAACAGAGGAAAAAACAAGAGTGCAGCAATACTGCATGGGATAATGACTAAACAGAACAAACGTGACAAAGCAACATGGGCAAACATGAAAGCCACCTGAGGCTGGTTGGTAGCCAGGAACCCAGCCGAGATAGGGAAGACAATGCTAGACCCAAACGTCACCGACAGGGCCAGTGAAACTAAACAAAGGTGATACCACGCTCGTCAGGCGCAACTAAACTTACTTGACTCGAACACTAGGGAATCGGTCGCCGAATCCTCCAGGCAACCTACCTGTCAACCAAGAAGCAAACTCCTCCTGAACATGAATCTACTCTCAAAGAGCGTACTCTAGAGAACACCATAAACAGACCTAGAATCACAGGAACAACGAAGCCAACCATACAGCTTGGCGCGGCAAGTACAATTCTCGGCACCGGGATGATAGCATTTGCTCCCTTTATACCCCAGCTCTCAGGTGACCCAAATCAAAACATGATACAGACGTGTGGTTCATTTACATGGATAAACATGACGTAGTACATAAATGGCTGTCAACATAAAAGTCCCTGAACTTGAAGACTGTGGACCGCGGCTCGGGACCGCCCTCGGGGTGGGTGCAGCGACGCGGGCCTGACGCTGTGAGCAATAAGCTGACTGTAAAGAAGGATTTAAACAAGATAAACACTTCAAAACAAACAGCTGGGGTGTAAAAGTGCTCTAAGGATAAACATTCTGAGGCTGCTAATTTCCAAGGGGATCATATTTCTGTTTTAAGTGCAGTGCTTCACTGCCTATCAAATGGGTCTCTCTCTCTCTCACTCTCTCTCTCTCTCAGACATGCCAAGAGGCATTGCCAACAGCACCATAAAGATCCTCTATGGCAACCTGTTTCTCAGGGCCGAGACAAGGAATGGCTCTTATTTAAAGCTGCTGAATGGAATGCATTGATCTTTAGGATGTGGAGTTCAACACACCACTGCAGCACATGCATGCTCACTTAGCATGAGGAAACAGCATTTATCTTAGCTCTGTTGCTGTGTGTTTGATCTGCACCAACGGGGTAATGGCACACCTCACAGCGTTGAAGCGTTGAATAAGCACACAGTGCAACATTGTAAATAGAGACGCTGACCTTGCTGCCGTAATCCTTTTATATGTTTATACTCCCGTTTATAGACACGTACTTGGACCCAGCTTGAGTTTTTTATATATATAAATACAGTAATGCAAGCTCTGTTAAAAAGTGCGATAAATGATTTCGAGATATATAAACCATTCCAACTGCAGACTGGTCTGATTCTGTTTTTTTTATCAGACGTGTGGTTTCTGTGTAGCAATGGGTTCTTGGGTTTTTTCGCCATAGGAATGAATAAGGTGCAAAAGTTTGAACACCCTGCTTAAATGACAATGATACAAATATACTAATATTACATCCAACCTGGTGTACTACAGCAACCATTTGGCAACATCTGAGCAACCACCTGGGACAACACTGCAACCACCTAGCAATCAGCTAGAAACAAAGCTACCAACCAATTAGCAACACATATCAACTACCTAGCAACTCTATAACAATCACCTGGGAACCACTTAGGAACACCATAGAAACCACCTAGCAAAACCATAGCAATCACCTGGGATTCTATAGCAACCACCTATCAACACCAGTAACTCCAGCTACCATTCCAGGAAGACTCATAACTGTGATGCATAGCTCCATTTAATCTAATAAATTGCATGAACATTGTTTATGTACATGATGATTATGACTGTCATACATTTATAAATATGTTTTTTTTTCTCTCTCTTTATCGCTCTCAGCCTTGCAGTAGTATAACAAGGAAAATTGTGCAGGTTAAGCATTTTTGGCTGCCTGCCAAGGTATATTCTGTTATCAAGCAGCAAGCCAGCACATTAAAGTCACTTCAAGTGTGAAATTAAGTCAGAGCCAACAAAAGCCAAAAGAAGCAGTAAATACGTAACTATACTCTGTGCTGCCAATAAAGAGAGAGTAGATTTGGTTTCCTTGCAATGAAAGAGAGAGAGAGTGAGAGAGTGCAGGCTTGCTCACTGGGGGTCTTGGATCTTTCATGTCTTCTTATGTTATTTCATTTTTTTTTCTGTCTTTTACTAATTATGCAAAGCTGATTTGTGACAACAACAGTTGTAAAATGCGCTACACAAATAATTTTTACTTGACTTTAGTAGCTCAGACACTCACTCTTTATTTAATGTGTGTTATTAGACCACAGGCATTGTAATTATGATGTTGGGGTGAGAGAGAAGTGAAGGAGAAGAAATGGGAAAAAATAAAGAGGACAATAAAACATTTAAAATTAACAAAGAAGAAGTCAAAGGGAAAGAGATGTGTGTATGTACGACATGATGCCTGGAGGTGGGAGACATACAGGGAGTATGGCAGCAAGGTCAGGATGGAGGGGAAAAAAAACGATGCTCCAGCAGAAATACTTTAAGAAAGACTTTATTTTGGTCAGACAGAGCCTGCGATTAAGCTATCAGGGGAGCAGGGACACGATCGATTGAAAGAGCACCAGTAAACTCAGCCTGCTCTTATAATTCATTACAGACAGATTTGATGTGACTGACAAAAGGGCTACCTATGCAGCTTTCCAAACACAGGCTCCAGTAGCTAAGAAAGCAACATTAAGACTTCAACAGTGTATCCACTTTTTAAGCATAACTCACAGTTCCCCTTAAATGGCTGAAGCCCGTGAGGAGACACAAAGTCACCAGGTAGGTTGTGACAGAATAGATGAGTGGACGGTAATTGCAGGCTGGAAACAGGACAACTCTGATCAATCATTGTAAATGGTGTGATTTATTTTACAAAAAAGCAAAAACCTACAAAAGAAAAACTGTACAAACACAAAACAAACCAGGGTTAAAATGTGGACCTGACTCGGCAACAGTACATGTAAGTTTAAGTAGTCAGTCATATTACCAGCAAGATGTTTTAATATAGTGTGCCCCTCTCATAAGCTAGCCATGGGCCCTCCAGCACGCTCATGAGTGAGCTCCGTCTGCTCTGCCTCCCTTTTACTAAGTCTACATGTAAGGGGTGGCTCTAGGGCAAGGCCTCCCCCTGCCACCAGGGGGAGGCCTCGAGTCACCCCAGCCAGTAATTGAGCCCAATTCCCTACACCTGGGCAGTAGGTTATATAGGCACACAGATCCAGTTGCCCTGCTGCTGGATCTTTTGACTCTGGTGGTCTGTGTGTCTGTGTGTCAGTCTATGGGTCTCGAGTGGAAGGCTGAGTGTGTCACTCCCCTTCGTGTGTCTCTCCCGGTGTCTGTGCAGTGTGTTTGTGTGTGTGTGTGTGTAGCACACATACACTCGTGTACCAGAGGAAGGCAGGAGTGTCTGTCTTCCCTGGTGTGTGTCTGTGTGTGTGTTTGCACACATACACTAGTGTTACAGAGGAAGGCAGGAGTGTCTGTCTTCCCTGTAACTTCTCAGTTTTCTTGTTTCTTTTGGGAGATCCTTTTTGCCCTTCAGTTGTATTTTCCTCTAGAGTTAAAGAGGTAGCCAGTTCTCCCCTGGCGTCCTTTGTTTTCCCGCCTTTATTTCGTGTTAGACGCGACGTCTCCTCATTTACAAAACCCACCCCTTTACATTTCTTTTGTTGGCCGGTTCGATAACTGCCGCTTTGGTGAAGTGGCAGAGCGTCGGTATCACGGCGCGGCGGCCTGGGTTCGAGTCCCGGGTGATTTATTTCTCGTTTCCATTTTGCCTGTTCTAAGATTAAAGTAGCGCGCCGGCCCTCCAACACGGCGGCCTGGGTTCAAACCCCGCTGTAAGTGAGCACCTCATTACACTACAGGTGAGTAATACAGACAAATATTCAGGTATGTATTAAAAACAACACACATATACATAGTCCTCTGGTGATGGGCAACACATTTGCCTCATCACTGGTATGAGAAAACCACAGTCAGTGTTCTGACAATTTTAGTCTTTAGTCTCCTGATACACAAAGATTGTAAAACAGGATGAAAACATGCTGTGTTGGGATGAAAGTGCTGTGACATTAATAATAGAATAATTTAACTGATGTACATTAAAATAAAAAAGAGTAACAACAAGTCTTGCGTTATGGCCTCCACTTAGGATATTTAGAGTAGAAATAATTTTTCTACTCTAGATGTCCTAGAAGAAACACTGGCAACCTTCTAACACAGTTTGAAATGTGAATATACATAAACAAATCATATAATAGCTCACGCAGCTCAGAACCAAAGTGATAAGGTGTAAATTTAACACTGTATTGTCTCAACAGGCTGCAATGTATTATTAGTGCATCAAAACTTATGTTTGTCCTGATCTGGTCAAGTCAAAGTGAACTACACATACAGACTATACTGCAGGAGTGCAAAGCTATGAATAGTAGTATGAATGGTATGAATAGTGGGATTAGTTGTATGAATGTTCTTTCCTCTCAAGAGTGCAAATGGACTTCCTGTTGAGGAAGAAATTGACCTATTCAGTGTCTCCTGGGGATCCTCTGTGCTGTATTAGCACTAGCAAAGTGAGCAGCACAGTTCAGCAACCAACCGACACACACTTGTTCTCATTACGACAGCCCAGTAGCACCACATTCACACATTTTTTTTCTGTTTTCTATGTACAGATCCAATACACATCTTTTTTTCAACCAAATCTTTAGTTGATGTACTTGTACTTTGGGTCACTGTCTTGTTGCACTCTGCGATGTCTCTTCAGCTTGAGGTCTGTTGCCCTTATATTGTCCTGTAAAAGAAGCAAGCTTCCTCCACCATGCTTCACATTTGGATTGAGGTTTTGGTGTTGGTGTAAATAATACTTTTTCCTCCAAACAAAGTGCTGAGCATTTTTGCTAAAGAAACCCCACTCACCTCAATTCTTGTTCAGTTTTTTTTTTGTCATGCCCACTGCTCTTTTAAATGTCAAGCATGCCATATGCATTAAAACAGAGTGTTCTGGCATTTAGGGGGCATTAGCTTCAGCTAGCCCATCAGTCACAACACCTTGCTACAACTGACCGCCTACATGCTGAACTCCCCCTGACGAATATTGCATAACAAACTACATCAGTGTCTTAAATGAACAATTGGGCAAAAGAGGTTCTGCTCCAGAAGCCCACCCTAGCAGGTTCATTTGGTTTTCTGTAAGTACATATCTAACTGTTTCTTCTGTATTAAGCCACAAGTGTTCTTTACACTTCAAGCTTAACTTAATTAAACAGTTTGGCAAAACGACCACATTTAAACATGCTGTTATACTTGTTATGCCTAGCAAACTAACAGTGTTTAAAATTGATTCATTTTTATTAATTAAGAGAGTTAATGGTTTATTGTAATAAAATTGGCATATTCCATCCTGCACAGCAATCAGATTTCAGTCTAACTAACTGGATACCCATTTGACTACCAAGAGTAAATGCATGTGACTAAAATCTTATCAGGATACAATCCAGACCACATTTACCAGAGATGAAAAAGAAACTGACAAATTACGTATTTAAAGATTAGATTATGTGATTTTAAAAATGTAATTTGTATTATACATATGATTCTGCATAATACATAAGCTATTATTTATTTATTTATTTATTTATTTATTTATGTAATTTAATCAGATTCAGTAACAAAATTATGTACTGTTTATGCCTTTTGTAGAGCAGAGTAAGTAAACATCCACAGTGCAGACTAGAAAAAAAGAATCTTTTAAGGACCTGTAGATCCCCCTATTGCTGCAATCGTCCCAATCCAAAATTGACAAATGAGCAAACAGTTTTGCAGATTGTAGAGTCTATGGAGTATGGATATCCAACCATTTGCACATTTCACAACTACTGTCAATCAAATATAAACATATATATATATATATATATATATACATAATCTCTCTCTTTCTCTCTCTCCTACCCCCCCATAACCTTCTGCCTATTGTCTCTGGGGAATGAGCTGCACATTTCTCTGCCAGTAGTATAGCTCCAGAGAGAAGAGTTTTCACAAGAGAGCCTTGCTCCATCACCACTGAAGTTTGCTAGAGAGCATTTGGATGTTCCAGAAGAGAATTTGGAGAATGTCTTATGGTCAGATGAAACCAACATAGAACTGTTTGGTACAAACACAACTTGTTGTGATTGCTGAGTTGCATCCAAGGAACACCATAACAACTGTAAAGAATGGGGGTGGCAACATCATGCTTTGGGGCTGGTTCTCTGCAAAGGGACTAGGACGACTGGTCTGTATACATGAAAGAATGAATGGGGCCATGTATTGTGAGATTTTGAGTGCAAACCTCCTTCCATCAGCAAAACAGAAAACGTTTGACCTCTGTCATTGCCAACAAAGGATATATAACAAAGTATTGAGATGAACTTTTGTTATTGACCAAATACTTATTTTCCACCATTATTTGCAAATAAATTCTTTAAAAATCAGACAATGTGATTTTCAGATTTTTTTTTTTCATTTTGTCTCTCATAGTTGAGGTCTACCTATGATGTCAATTACAGGCCTCTCTCATCTTTTTAAGTGGGAGAACTTGCACAATTTGTGACTGACTAAATACTTTTTTCCCACTGTACACAATGTCATAAATCAATGTACTACTACTACATGTTCACCACTTACATTAAAAATATAAGAAGATCAAACATGAGTTGAACACTGGAGGGTAAAGCAACCCAAGAAAAACACACTGAAGGTTTCTTTAGGCACCTCTCCTCATCAGGTTCTGATTTGTCCTCACAATGTGTGCTGATGCAAGCATTTATATAAGCATATAACCAACGCTGGAACAGCGTTTTCTGAGAAAATCATCCCAACACCATAAGAGAATATCTTGAATCCACATCCACAGATATGCCATACAGATATTAAAAAGTTTATGGATATTTGTGTAGCATTATGTGGGTTTAGTGTTATACAGCTAGCACTGCTGGGTGATAAGAGAATAAGAAAGATAAGATAAAAGAAGATAAAATCAATAATAAACAGAGGTCCCTCAAAGTTTTTTACTTCTATTATTTATATTATGTATATAGTGGTAATTTATCTACGTTTTTGCATCTGAGTGTCTTGCTATCCTGTTGCTGCTGTGACACTGAGAATTTCCCCACTGTGGGACTAAGATTGTCTTATCCTAACTTCACTGCTGTCCGTTGAGACCAGTAAAATCTCCTCTTGCTCTCCTGTTTTTCTTGCCCCTGTTGCCATGAGAGAACCTGGAACAGAGAGGGGGAGGAGAACTGCCAGTGCTCACTGTCAAGCCTGTTACTCTACCTGGGCAATTCCATCTTTCTCTGTGGTGGAGGATAAAAGCTACCAAAACTCTTAACAGAATTTGGTAAAGATCTGTAAATCTTTAATGACTTATTTTATCTGCAGTTCAACAAATTCCAGATCACACTTACTATTGGACTAAGTTTGTTTGAAAAGTATCTCCATTTTAAGCTCCAGGTTAGCACCACATCTATCCCTCTCTATTTTACTGCTGACAGTTTAATAAAGCAGGCTAACCAATACACAGCTGCGGTTTGGACCGCACTAATGCATAGGCCTACATGCATTACATGAATTAAAGAATTATATCATTGCTGCACGTATAAGAGAATTTTTACAGACACTGCCATTGACTTAGAGTTTTGTGCTCGGGAATATAGTTAGTTATCACACTAGATGCATACTGTGCCCAAGCCAACCTCTTTGAGAGGGCTGGGCATGATTCACTGCACTGTGCCCAGTCCAGAGCAAAAAACACTAGTCAAACAAACCAGACTTTGTAGGAAAAACATCATTGGGCACAGTACAGATCATGTTAATACAGATAAACCCAGACAGGTGACTGAAGACACCTGAAAGACAGGTAAAAACAAAGAAAGAGATTTTTTTGTTCACAGAGACTGGAACTCTAAAATATGTTTGTGTATGTGTGTGTGTGAGAGAGTTATCAGTCTGGAGTGTGTGTCAGCTCTCCTGTCTGCCTCCTCTGTCCCTGAACTAGTCAGCCTCCAGCCTATCCTGTAATGGTACATACACAGTGCTTTTGCCTTCAAAGTTAACATGCATATGTTTAAGGAAAGGTCATGGGTTAATGTGAATGATGAAAAGAAAAAGAAATCTTTTTTAGAAAGGCCTTTGTTCATTACACAGAGACTAAAATTCTCTATTTGTAATGCTATTATTTATTTGGGTGTCATTATCAAAACAGCTTGGTTGCTATGGAACAATCACATTTTGATATAAAATTCAACAGGGCAAAACCTGTTTGGTATTGGCACAAAAACACTCAGAATTAGGGGTATCACAGACAAATGCAGTGTTCCCCCTTAAGGGTTTTGCTTGTTTCCTGTCTGTTCCATATGCTCTTGTGTTTGTTTTTGTTCTATATCTCTGCCTTTTCTCCTCCAAGATGGTTACATTTTTAATCATTGTTCTCACCTGTGTATAGTTTAGCTTCATTACCTTTCTCAAGTTCAGTTCAGGTATTTTCCATTTCATAAAGTACCTGCACACATACAGAGAGGCAGACTGACAGTGATGTACATTTGGCCTCAAGTGCACACACAAGATAAATACAGCTGTTACTAAAAGATTGTGGTTTTGGTATTTTCCCAAATCTGTCTTCACATTAATTATCAAAATGTCTTCACATCCTTACAAGCAGATATTATTCTAAATATATTCAGATCAAGATTGACATCACACTGATAATTTCCCATGTTTTTTTTAAACATAGACAGGTGCAATGATGTAACAGAACAACTGTCTACCTAACAGTGCTATAGAGGTGAACTGCCACAGACAGTGGCAATGATTTCAGTCATATATTAAACACCATTGTTACCCATTTTAGAAGTCAAGAGTTATTGGTATTGCAACTTGGGAGAAACTTAGAACGATAAGTCCCCTTCTCCCTTATTTTTCCTCCTGGTCAAATCATGGCAAATCTATGTTAACAAGCCAGGGCTTATTTAGAAACTCCTTTAATAGTTTCATTGAGCTCTTCTGTCTCAAGAAAATCTACCGCCAGTTTGGGCCAGCACAGATGATGCAGGAATGATGATGATGATGATGATGATTTTTTTAAGTATAACCATTCTGAAATAAGTCAGAATGGAAGTCCGCGAAATGTGATTTTTTACTTTGCATCCATAATAACATTACAATTGCTTACATTAATTCAAGGCATAGCTTATAGCTTGTGCACAGCAATGTTTAGTTTATAGTTTATAGCTTATAGTTTGTCACCCAGTTCAAAATGCTTCTTTTTTAGAAGGGCACTCAACATCATCAGGGACAGTACACAACCCAACACTTCTACCATCTGGCAGAAGCTACAGGAGCGTAAAGTCCAGAACAACCAGATTCACAAACAGCTTCTGTCCGCAAGCCATCAGCACACTGCCACTTCCCATCATTTTGACTGGTTAAACTCTGGCCAACAAACAAGCACACACACATCATAATGGAACTATATTTAACTATATGGATACACCACTATTTGCACAATACTGCACAATATAGCAATGTTAACAGTACAAAGAAACCTATCTGTCTAAGTTTTTATATGTTTAGTTATTTTTATCTTAATTTTAATTATTTAAGAATGTCATTGTATAGTGTAACTCCCTTATACTGTGCATATGACAATAAAACTTCTGAATTTTGAATCTTTGAATCTATAAAAACTACATTTATCTGAATACTTGCGAATGCGTCTCTTAACAAAACGTGATAAATGCAGATTAGGATTTGAAATGGTGATAGTGAAGACCTTGCCTAACTGTCCAGCACATGCTTTAAAGACACACCTGGGGATGTCACAGTGCTGCACAGAGTGTGAGGGGGTCACTGTTGTGGGAGGTGCAGTCCATGTGGTGTAATGCGCTGTGGTCAAAACAAGTGTAGAACTGATTAAGCTCACCAGGGAAAGAGGCACTGCTAGTCAATACATGAGTTACATATAGTCTTGACAGCTGAAGAGTATGTGTCCAAATCTGTGTAAGAGTTACGGTGGCTTGTGAAGAGAATGCCTTTGAAACCAATGCTGTAGAGAGGAGATAGCCCTTTCTGGCCACACTTTAATTGTCTTTGTTAGTGTTTTCACATGTTTCAAGAGTGGAACATTCTTGAAACAGGGAGCAGGAACAATAAGAGGACATCACAGCATTCATGAGTCTCCCAGAGGGACTTGTAGATCACTAACTAAACCATTTATCATCAAATCAAATTGTTTTTACAGTTTTTACAACTGTCACAAAGCAGCTTTACACAATCAGTAATTCAGTAAAAAGACAAGAACTTAACAACATAAGAAGACATAAACCTAAGACCCCCGGTGAGCAAGCCAAAGGAGACAGTGGCAATGAAAAACTGGAGCTGAAGGAAGAAACATTGTGACAATCCAAGACTCACAAGGGGGACCCATCCTCCTCTGGTCTGAACATTTATAAATTATTGAACACCAAGACTGTTGAACTGCTCAGGTGTGCAACATATTCATAATCATAATATAACAATCATGATGTAGTATAACTTGATATAGTCATAGCAGTGATGGTAAGAGTAATGAGAGTAATGATAGTTAACGGGTAATATTAATAGTTAAGAATCCAGGTTTTAACATGGTCATTAGGCAGGTAGCAGTAGTAGGAGGGTGTGCAGCTGGTCTGGCACGGGTGGTGGGGGAGCCTGGAGCTCGGACTAGTGGGTGGCAGCTGGTGTGACGCAGGTAGAAGGGACCCCAGCGGCCCTTTATGCACTTAGAGCCAATATCATGCAAAATCAGTTGTCAGCTGTACAAGATGGTAAAAATCATGGCTTTGTGCATGTCCAAGTGGCACTATCTGTCCTAAAATCTGGTCAGCATGATAAATTAGGAACTACAAAGAAGAGAATGAAGTGAATCATGACAAGAATATACATGGATATATATACAGTGTATCACAAAAGGGAGTACACGCCTCGCAGTGTCATTTTGTCAGTGTTGTCCCATGAAAAGATATACTTAAAAATCTGCAGAAATGTGAGGGGTGTACTCACTTTTGTGATACACTGTATATATACAGTAAGTATATCTTTTCATGGGACAACACTGACAGAATGACACTTTGACACAATGAAAAGTAGTCTGTGTGCAGCTTATATAACGGTGTAAATTTATTCTTCCCTCAAAATAACTCAATATACAGCCATTAATGTCTAAACCACCGACAACAAAAGTGAGTACACCCCTTAGTGAAAGTTCCTGAAGTGTCAATATTTTGTGTGGCCACAATTATTTTCCAGAACTGCCTTAACTCTCCTGTGAGCTTCACAGGTTGCCACTGGAAAGTTTTTCCGCTCCTCCATGACAACATCACAGAGCTGGCGGATATTCGAGACTTTGTGCTCCTTCACTTTCCGCTTGAGGATGCGCCAAAGATGTTCTATTGGATTTAGGTCTGGAGACATGCTTGGCCAGTCCATCACCTTTACCCTTAGCCTCTTCAATAAAGCAGTGTTCATCTTAGAGGTGTGTTTGGGGTCATTATCATGCTGGAACACTGCCCTGCGACCCAGTTTCAAGAGGGAGGGGATCATGCACTGTTCAGTATTTCTCAGTACATATTGGAGTTCATGTGTCCCTCAATGAAATGTAACTCCCCAACACCTGCTGCACTAGGCATGACACACTTATTTTTGTACTCCTCACCTAATTGCCACCACACATGCTTGAGACCATCTGAACCAAACAAATTAATCTTGGTGTCATCAGACCATAGGACATGGTTCCAGTAATCCATGTCCTTTGTTGACAAGTCTTCAGCAAACTGTTTGCAGGCTTTCTTGTGTACAGACTTCAGAAGAGGCTTCCTTCTGGGGTGACAGCCATGCAGACCAATTTGATGTAGTGTGTGGCGTATGCTGAGCAGTGACAGGCTGACCCCCCACCTCTTCAATCTCTGCAGCAATGCTGACAGCACTTCTGTGCAAATGCTGACATGGATGTGACGCTGAGCATGTGCACTTAGCTTCTTTGGATGACCAACGCAAGGTCTGTTCTGAGTGGACCCTGCTCTTTTAAAACGCTGGATGATCTTGGCCACTGTGCTGCAGCTCAGTTTCAGGGTGTTGGCCATCTTCTTGTAGCCTTGGCCATCTTCATGTAGCACTACAATTCGTCTTTTAAGATCCTCAGAGAGTTCTTTGCCGTGAGGTGCCATGTTGGAACTTTCAGTGACCAGTATGAGAGAGTGTGAGTGCTGTACTACAAAATTGAACACACCAGCTCCCTATGCAAACCTGAGACCTAGTAACACTAACGAGTCATATGACATTTTGGAGGGGAAATGACAAGCAGTGCTCAATTTGGACATTTAGGAGTGTAGTCTCATAGGGGTGTACTCCCTTTCGTTGCCGGTGGTTTAGACATTAATGGCTGTATATTGAGTTATTTTGAGGGAAGAATAAATTTACACTGTTATATAAGCTGCACACAGACTACTTTTTATTGTGTCAAAGTGTCATTTTGTGCCAGACAATCGTGCCAGCTTGTCTCCTTGTATGGCAAACAAACATACTACCACCGTCTACCTTGCTGTATGTGTGATTTTTAGGAAGCGACAAGGACAGTGTTGTCCATGTGTTTAATAATGCTCTTAACAAGAACATACTCTTCTCTGTTCTCAAAAGCAAAGCTACAACTGCCATGAAATACAGGTCCACCCAGGCAAGAGATTTATGCAGCAAGCAAGGAAAAACAACAGCCTGAGGCCCCCTGTAATGGAAGGAGATAATGTAATCCCCCACAATCCCTCTACTTGAGCTGCTAAAGCAGTGTACAGGAGTGTGTCAGGCCCGAGCAGCAGGGAAGCAGGAGGCGAGGCCTAAGGATTGTAGAACAGAACCCTGCTGTTTCCACTGCCAAACCATAAGCCTGGAGGAAATCTGATTGCACTGCTCATACAGCTGGAAAAGTACAACACTTAAAGTGGAGACGATTTAAACTGAAGCACTGGCAGCCAGAAGGGGAGCTCCTAACATTGATCTTTCAACTCTTAACACCTGGTGGGAAATAAATGTACTTTTCAACTCACTTGCTGCTGATGGCGTCCATTTATATCAAGTACATTCAATGGCAATAATGCTGTCATAATTATTATTATTAATCATTAATTAACCACTGTTTTAAATCTAAATCTTTTTAGTCTACACAGCTTGGATTCATCCCCATTGATGTGGTAGATAAGGGCAATTTGCTCGATCGGATCATCTTCAGCTTAAGGGAGAAGACAGGGAAAGATGGGGGGAACTCTGGAGTTTGAGTGGCTTTTTTATTGTGGTAGGAAGCCAAGTCCCCCCCTCTGATGTGTGGAGCCAGGAATGATAGATTACACATATACAAGGTAACACTAAGCAGAACAGTTTATTAAACCGATGGAACGGTTTATATCACTAAATACCTACCTACCTTATAAAAATTATATCTACCTTGATGCTTTATGGTCTCTGTATCTTTCAGTTCTTATAGTTGGATTTTTTGCAGAAGGCCTTTAGTTCTGAAATATTCTTGAGTGATCTTGCATGGACAGCTTAGTCTTAACTAAGCTGTAGTCTTAACAATTCTCAAAAAAACACATCTGGTGACTATTATTGTACTTCTACAGGATACTTTAGCATCCACAGTGAATGAATACATGTAACAGTGAAAAGAAACAATGAATCCATACAAAAACACATTCAATAGTCAATAGTTTTCTGTAAGAGTTTTTAAAAAAGAACAACATTTTAAACAATTTTCTTTGGAATCAATAAAGATAATCAATCTTATCTTATATTGACATTATAAAAATAGCAGCATTAACAGCATTAAACTCACTCCTTGTGATTTTTTGCTGGTGAAATGAACTCACTTCTATCTTTGTTTCTCTGGTCAGCATAGAAACAGACAACCTGACCAGATGGCTTTGTCTCAGCAGCTCAAACTTTTAACAAGCATCAAAAGGACAATAAATCATCAATCAAGCAGTTGTTTTCTAGAGATTACCAGGTAAAAAGGTAGCTGTCTCTAAGAAGGATCCTCGAGCAAAGGGATTACTTTACTAATGTAGTTTCTGGAAAAAACACATCTGGCAACTATTATTTTACTTTTACATTATAGTTGGAAAAAAAAAACTTAGCCAAAGTATCCACAGTAACAGAATACACGAAACAGTGAAAAGAAACAAGGATCCATATAATCCAAATAATTATTTTTTTTACTACTTTGTTATGTACAGTGCATTTTCAAAAGCAGTTCAATCGGGACAACAGACTGATAAAACAAAATTCTTGTGCACCCTTGCTTTTGCACCCACTCTACTGTAGCCTGTTCAAAGACACTTTCTTGAAATGCTTTGATTACTATTTAAATTCAAGTAAGTTAAAAGTAACTGAAGGTACTCATATTAAGTTAACAGGTATAGCAGGTATAACATAACAGGTCAATTGTATTCACTTTTATTTATTGATTTTTTTATTCATGCCAGAATTTTTTTTAAAGTAACCCCTTTAAGTCTGTCCATCAATTATATGAAAGCATGATTAGATACTTTGATACATACCTCAGCAAGTGTTTTTTTGTTTTTGAGTGTAAATTGCTATTATGTATGACTATGACTAGTTTTAGTTTTTTTTTAAAAAGAACTAAAAATGGAGATACAGGATTTTTGCATGATAGGGCCAATATAATTAATAATAGAATTTAATCATTGAAATATAATTTAATAATGGAAAATTATAAAGCAACACAGTGTGTGAAAGAGGAAAACATGATTACATGGTTCTGGTATTCTGAACTTCATAAATACACAGAGCTGTTAAGCAAGGCCAGGCTCTGGGGACCAATCTAAGGGATCCATGTTTAAGGTGGGGAACATCAAGACCCAACTGCCCTCTTCATTGGACCCCCTACAATTTGCATATCGTCCCAACCGCTCCACAGACGATGCCATCACCACCACCCTTCATCTCACTTACCCACCTGGAGAAGAAGGACACCTACGTCAGAATGCTGTTCATAGACTTCAGTTCAGCATTCCACACAATCATCCCACAGAATCTCACCAGGAAGTTAAGCTTGCTGGGCCTCAACACCCCCCTCTGCAACTGGATCCTGGACTTCCTGACAGGACTTCCTGTCTCATCAACAAGGCGACGAGTCAGCATTCAAAGAGGAGGTGCAGCAGCTGACAGACTGGTGTACAGTCAACAGCCTTCACTGGAATGTAAAGAAGACCAAGGAAATGGTTGTTGACTTCAGGAAAACAAGACACGTGGAGAACCTCACCTGGTCCCTGAACACCAGCTCTACAGCCAAGAAAGCCCAGCAGCGTCTCTACTTCCTCCGGAAGCTGAGAAAGGCCCGTCTCCCTCCACCTATCCTCACCCTCTTCTATAGAGGGACCACAGAGAGCATCCTAAGCAGCTGCATCACTGCCTGGTTTGGGACCTGCACAGCCTCTGACCGCAAGACCCTCCAACGCATTGTGAGGATCATCGGAGTCTCTCTCCCCTCGGTCATGGACATTTACACTGCCCGCTGCATCCGCAAAGCAACCAGCATTGTGGATGACTCCACCCACCCTTCACACCGACTGTTCTCCCTCCTGCCATCAGGAAGAAGGTACTGCAGCATCCGGTCCAACACGACCAGACTCTGCAATAGCTTCTTCCCCCAAGCCAGACTTCTCAACTCAACTTCTGAACTGACTTCTTTTCTGTTACATGCACACACACTCACTCTCTCTCTCTCTCTCTCTCTCTCTCTCTCTCTCTCTCTCTCTCTCTCTCTCTCTCTCTCTCCAACCATTTACCCCAGATAAAATAGGAAGCATTTTTGCACAAAGCATTTGCAATAATAACCTTACTACCGCACTGGACTCAATATTTATTACACACTGCATAAATTGCACACTACCACCATTTATTTATTATTCTCTGTCTGTACTGTGTTGTGTTGTCTGCCCGCACTTGTATTGTGTTGCACTTGTGTTTTGTATGCACTGTCTATGTTGCACCATGGTCCTGGAGGAACGTTGTTTCGTTTCACTGTGTACTCTGTATGTTGTTGAAATGACAATTAAACCCACTTGACTTGACTTGACTTGAAGTCACAGTCTTCAGTGACTGTGTCAGCTGTTCTGGGCCAGTTTATTTTACATGTAGTATGAAACATTTATTTACACTAAAGGGAAATTGAGAATTGCTTAGACATAGACATTGGCATATACTGCTCTGACTCTGTGGCCTAGAACATGCATTGCAAAAAAAAAGAAAAAAAAAGAAATCCATGGAAGGGTTACCAATGGGTAAAACTTAAAGCATGAAAAAGAATGGAAGGAATTATGATGATTTAAGTGTAAATCCCAGTATTCAACAAAGATCCCTCTGCACAAAACAGAAAAAGAGCAAGAAAGTGAAATAGGAGTAAAAAACTCAACAGAGGTATGCTCTCTCCAAAGTGTGTGTCAGAACAACAGCACCCTCCCATGTGAACAAGTGAGGTGAAGCAGCTTGATGCTGTTTTCACACTACAGTCCCAAGGGTATAAACCCAGCTAGGGGAAATATGCAAGAAATATGAGAGAATAGAACATTCATTTGAAATAATAATATATTGTTTATGTTATAGAAAAAAATGTTTTTGTGGCTAAATGAATTTTTTTGCACACTATTAATTCAAAAACAGTGTGCTTTGAGTCAGAAACAGCCACTCTATCAGTTCTGTTTTATTACAGTATACAAGGCCAGATTCCAGACTAAGACACATATTTTAGCTTAGTATTGGGTGTAATCCACGATTATGCCTAATCTGTGTTTTCATTTTGTTTAAATTTAATATTGTCAACTGAAAAACCCTTGGTATAGGACATATAGGTCAGTATATGTCTAGGCCACCAGGCATGTATGAATTGGCAAACTGTTCTGTTCAAACTGATCAAACTGTAAGATCAGTGTCCAGGGGCTTCTACCCACAACTCTGTGCTGCAGACTGTACTGTACTGACAGGCCCTCGTGAGAAACAGGCTCCTTGTGCCCCATGCAGTGTTTTAAAATACATATCAGACAAATCCAGATCATGTAAAATGGAAAGAAACATGGTGCTTTAATGCTACCCTGCAGTAAGTGACCTTTCATTCAGCAGATTTTGGTGCCATTTTAAAAAAGGGCAGACATGGCCACACACATAAAAACATATGAATCTACCACAAACACAACATACTTTGCTCTCACACATAGGTTGTTGTTTTGTTGGAGTTAATGGGTTAACATTCATGGTTGATGCTGAAATATTCACTAATTCCAACTGAAAAGCAAATGTGTGCTTTTTTATCACAACATGACAAATCATTTTCAGAACATTTGTGGTACAATGCAACTGATCATTCTTGTGATCATTCATGTCATATAGAATGGCAAATACTATAAAAGGGAAAATCCATGACAGGGACAAAGAGATAGGAAAACAGAAAACATGAAACTGAGAGTCAAGGGGGCAAGTTCATGTGTGTCCAGGGAGCAATTACAAACAGGTTAGAGGCAACGTCAACAAAACAAAATTTTTTGAGTAGTGTGAAGAAGATTAGTCTTCCTGACAGCACTACTGAGATGGGGAGTGATCCAACAAGAGCAAGAAAGACAAACAGCACAACCATAGTGGCTACTGCAGCTGGCTACACAATCAGAGAGTTCTATAGCTCTGACCATACAGTCACGGTTTGGAAACGACAGAACTGCTGAAGGCTACAGCTTTCATCAATATCTCATCAGAGATCATACCAATGACCATGACAGCTACTGATGTTCCTTTCCACAGTTGGATAATGTATCACATATATCATACATAGTGTGTGTGATGGCCTTCGATTAGAAGGATGGAGCAACAGGGATCAATATGATATCTGCCGTGAAGCACAAGATAAAGAAATGATGGAGCTGTCTTTGGTCCATGGTCAGCAACACAACCCTGCTTACTTGTGAATTCTAAGTCAGGAAACATATGTGTTAGTCTGTTCAGTAAAAACTAAAAATTATATGCAGAATTGTAAAACCTAACCTGTTTTTTGTTCTCTTTGTAGGGTTGAATGTATCACTAAATCTATTCAGCTATTTGTTCAAAGAGACAAAAACTAAAAAACATGTTTAACATGTTGCAAAGCTTCCTGAAACCTTGTTAGAAACAAAAGCAATCTCCTTCCAGGTTGCTGAATTAGCTGTGGGTGAAGCGGAAGCAGAGCTATTAATCTTGTGCAGAATTAATCATTTCCGATGTGTAATTTCCATGGCGTAGCCCATCTGCAGTTTAATGGAACACTGGAAAGCAAATTATAACAGACAAGCTTATATTAATGTCTCTACTACTGCTCCCACTGGTAAAAACAGTCTTTACATTTATTTAACAGACAAAGAGAGACACTGGTATGAAAGCACAGCCATTCTGGATTAGCAGAGATTTCAATCTTTAAGCAGCCATCAAACAGCTTCTCAATAAACTTCATATAGTAAGAAGCCTTTTGCTAGCTCTAAACTAATATAACGTTTTTAGAGGAACCAGCCTGTGTTTAAAGGGTACTCCACTGGCATGAGGTCTTACCCTCTTTAGGCTTGCAGGACGAACAAAGATCTGATCTCTTCATTGAATTTAGTGCAACCTACGATGGTTACATACTGTGCTGCCATTCATGCTAATTACCTTTTTCACAGCCTCTCCATCTTCCTCAAACGTGCTCCACAAGCTCCTCTGTCTCTCCCACCCCCATACCCTTTTCCATTACTCACTCTCTCTGCACCAAGTTGAGCCTCCTTGACCCAGATTGCATCTGTCTCTGAGGCCTTTACCACATAATTAAGCCTAACTCAGTGGTGACCTTCCACGTCAGTCTATCACAGGCCAAAACAATCAAGAAAATCTGTTCTCATTAAACAAGATATATGTGTGCAAGTGTGAGGCAGAAATATGAATGATAAAATACAAATAAACCTATTTGAAATATGTGTCTCATGGTAAATTATGCTAAAAAGATAAATCCCTCACATCCCAAAGGTGTTCTATTGTAGATTGAGGTGTTTGGGAAAGCAGTTAAAGAACACCTAACTCATTGTTATGTTCATGAAACCAGTTTGAGACAATCTTGCTTTGTGACGTGATGAGTTATCATGCTGGAAGTAGCCAGAAAATGTAAAAGGCGTCTTATGTGAGAATTTATATTTTTGCTACTGGGGTCCCCCTACAGTCTGTTTAAATAGGCTGACTTGATAACACAGCAAATCAACAAGCAATTGCAACACAAGCCAAATAAGCAAGCTTATATGTTATTACTTACTAGTGCAACAGGAAGAAAGCCAGTCTGGCATCTTGTATGCGCTCCCCCAAAAGTGTCATAGTGTAGTAGCAGGTGATTCCCCCTATAAGTCATCTGGCATCAATAATCATTCCACACAAAAATACTGAGACACATTTTTGTTTGATGCGAACATTACCAGAAGCAGCTAGCCGGTATTTGCACAAGATGCAATAAATAAATAATTGCATGAATTAACTACATGACGTCCTAGTAAAAACTTTGGTAAAGGTAATGGACTGACTTCACCTGCTCAGCATCAAAAAAATTGCCCAGGGAACACTAGTTCCAAAGCTGAAAGTGAGATAGGCAGGGAGAGAGACACACAGAGAGACTCACAGATACAGAGATCTCAATCTCTTCTGGCAAAGCGCTACACCATATGCTGAGGCCTTACAGCCATGTACAAGACAGCTCCTCATGCTTCACTCTAATGAGAGATAAAAGAAATGTTTGTCTCTTGTGATTGAAGTACAGTCGTTCTAATTATAGCAGAGATGTTTCATGAGTGCAGTTGAGTACCTAATTTCCATTTTTACACTGATGGAAGCAGGAGACAGCGAGTCACGTTCAATTAGTGGAGGAGACTGACACCCTGGGCTGCAGTAATGGATTTTAGGGCAGCTGTGACAGGCTGTTACTCATAAATGATTAAAAGAAAATGGAGCGAAGTGATCGCGTATGTCACCATGTGAACATGCTCTCCCACCTATTAGCATTATATAAAGATCACACCTTTACAGGCATGTCACCTTCAACATTTCTCTTGTGCCAATCATGTAGGACAGAAGCCATTACCACTTGAAAAATTCCGTTACAGCATTTCAATTTTATTAGGACATACAGAGCATTACTTTTTTTCAGGAGCTACATTTCACAAATGCGGAGCACAGAAGCCAGCAAGCAAAGAGAATGTGTGGGTAATATGACATTGCACAAATTTAAACTTGAAGGCAGTTTGGCTTTTGTTCAACAATCCTCTGTGCTACTCTTATGAAGCTCTAAAGTGATGCAAGACTTCCTGAATGCTCTTTTCATTCATAAAACTATGCTTGTTTATATCACATTAGTCGTGGTAATCAGTGGCAATCGTTACCAAGCTGATTAATTCAAATCCTCTACTACTTTTCTGTATTCATTCCAGTTTAGCTCATAATTATAGTAATTCCACCAATTAAACATTGCATGAAACAAATAACTGGAATATGTTAAACAAAAACAAAAACAAATATGGAATAAAGAGCAGTGCAGATCTGCATTTCAATTGGACCTTATAAGAGGGCTATCAAACTACAAATCATTGCATTTGCACATGGTTAATTTTTTAAATCTACGAGTACAGACACTTCAAAGCCAAACAGATCAAGTCTCTCAAAGAGGATATTGTTCAGAACGCCCCAGAGATGAGATCACAGCAACATGCTTATATTTAGTCATACATCTAAAACAGCATTAAGCCCAAGTTCATCTACGGGTTCAAAACCCTACAAGCTGTGTAATTGGTACAGGCAGTGTTGTTGAACAGCTGCCTTAAGCACAGAGGTTCAAGAGAAATGCTATGCTGCATTCCTGCCATTTGCTTGTAGCAGCCTCAAGGCTGCAGCTGAAAACAGGCAAGTGCTTCTATCGGCAGATTTGCTGAGCATAGGTAGGGAGAGAATAGAGCCCACAGCATAGCGTAGCAGCTCCTTTCTCGTCTGGAAATGGAGTGCACAGCTAGTGGTGGAAGGCATGTGTTCCGAAATATCTGCTAAAATTAAAATTAATATTTTGCTGACTTTCTTAATAGGGTCACTTGGTTTGACCCTCAGCACCTGAAGCCATTTCAGTTATGCTAAAGACATCATTATAAATCATATCACCCTGTTTGCTGTGCTCCTCTTCATGAATGTTAAGAGAGAAAATATGAGAAAACCCTTCCTTTTTGCTTTTGTTTTGTTGATTTCTTTAGATTATCATCAAAGATAAAGGCATCCTGAGGGCTGATCTTTCCTATTCTGGCATAGCCTCTTCAGGAAAAAAACATAATTATTACTATTTTTTTTCTCTCTATCTCTTCTTCAATGGCATTACGTGGTGCCAAAACCTGTGAAATGATTTTTCTCCTCCAGCACAAAAGTGAGCACTTATTATCTGACGACACAATAATTGCACATCTTTCAGAGACAGGCCGCAGTGGTGCAGAGCGGAATCTCTTCATGTCACTAGCTCCGAGCATCAGCATTAAAGCAATTTCCACTTTTCATGGAGCCGCTGATTCCCTTTTATTTACGCTCAGTCATCTCCTCCGCCTGGCAGGCAGAAGCAGGCCTGGCGTAATCGCTGCTAATAAATTAAGCTCAATACAACTGCCACATTGCATTTGCACTCGTTTGCCCCTAATGTGGTGTTTGTGTTTCTTCTGGTTAAAACAGAGGGTGCAGGGAGAGAGTGTGCGTATCTTAGGGGTGAGGGTGGGAGGTGGGCTGTAAAGGAAAAGTTTGACTAGCTAAACGTTAGAATTAATGAATTCTAGCTCAGCACATTACCCCTTCCTCTTTCAAACCCATCCCTGATAAAAGAGAAATGAGACAGCCTTTTTTGCTTGCTCTGACAGTAATCCACAGCTGTCAAACGTCAAAAGGAATTTCAGCATGCACACATACACCCACACACACATGCATGCACAAGCTTGTACACACAATTGCTAAAAAAATGCATATAATAACCACAAGTGATCCGTCAAAACAAAATGATTTGTGTTGGGACGCTGAAAGGCTGCAAGTGGAGCATAGCTCCCTACTAATCACAGTCTAAAATATCACACTTGCTTTCCTTTTCAGCACCTCACATCTTCAGAATGGGCTTCTGGAGCAGCATAAATGCCTCTATTAAGTGGAGATGTAGGAAAGATTCCAGAGGCTCTAGATGTCAGTAAAGATGTTGAGTGTCTGCCCTGACTGCATTCATTGCCAAAGGTTGGCAGGGAGAGGTAGTGTATGCATTTTGACAATGGCTTTAGTAAGTACATGAACATGAAATAGAGCTGGTGGTGAGAGGTCGAAAATGAGACCATAGGGGAAGCGAGAAATGAAACAAAGGAAACTTTGCAAAGAAAACACAAATGTGCTTTGACAAAACTAATAAACATGCTGTCAAATGTTCAATTAGGTTATTCAGACAGATTCTTCAACCACTCTTAATAGTGAATGCAGAGATGTAAAGGTGCACGTATTTGTCACTGAACATTGTGCACTGCACAGCTAAAAGTGTCCTCCGCATTTAACCCATCTATGGTAGTGAACACACACTCACTAGTGAACTAGGGGCAGTGAGTACACACACACACATCCAGAGCGGTGGGCAGCCAACTCCAGCGCCCAGGGAGCAGAGAGAGTAAAGGGACTTGCTCATGGGCCCAACAGTGGCAGCTTGCCAAGCCCGGGAATCAAACCCACAACCCTGTTATTGATAACCCGGCGCTCTAACCGCTGAGCCACCACTACCCACAAGAGAGAGGTTTCCTGGGTTTGCCTGGACTTTGCATCTGTCCACATTCTTTTGCATTGAAACAAATTTACTGTAGTAGCATCTCATGTGAAAATAGTGAACGTGCACTACTAAACAAATTCATCCACTCCTTACAGGCAGAACAGAAGCAAATGCAGTGTGCTAAATAGCTGTGGTTATGGAGTTCATGAAGTGTCCTTACAAACAAGCATACAGTGACATACAGACACGTTATACATTCAAGCAAAGCATCTCTCCCTCATTAACACACACAAGAGCCCTTCTCTCTCTTTCTCTCTCTCTCTCTCTCTCTCTCTCTCCATTCTTGGATCCAAGGCTGGTGCTTTAGCAGACAGAGCACCATATATTATTTATCACAGGTGCAGCGAGTAGGAGAGGTACTAATGTGAAAGGAAGAGAGCAATTCTGTACCGGTAACCTGCTCACTCTGACAGCGTCGTTATTAAGTGCTACTCTCCGTCCTCCACAGGCCTGCAAGTGTCTGCCTCCACCTGCAGCATCAAAGCATGACTCATGTCAAAACACTAGATGTGTCACACAAGCTCAGGAGTTGGCTATAGTTCAAGTGGTGCAATAGCTAGCAATGTTTTATGCATTGTGCTCTTTCAACAAAAAACAAATCATGAAAGAAAAAAGAAAGAGACAACATGTTCATACAATGGGTCACATAAATCTTTAACATAAAGCCAACCAAAGCATATGTAAAAAAAAAAAAACTTGCCTTTTGAAAGCTGAAGGCTCAAATCATGTGGCTGTGGAGTTTACACAACTTATTTACAGAAGAAGGTATATTCATTTCATCTCACTCTTTTTTTCCAAGACTCTAAAGTTTTTTTTACAGGCTTGCTAGTTTAGGAATGCATTTGCTATAGTCTACTAAGTTTATTTGCCTAAAAAGGTGTCAGTTGATTATTCCAACAACTGACACAACAATCAGTTGATTACTCCACTACTAATATTATAATTGGTAACTGTTATTATGTTATTTAAACTTCTGTTTGGAAAAACTCATTTAGTTACAACAAATAAATATATAATATCAAGGGAATAAAAAAGAATTTGCTGACTTGCGGACTATAACGTTGTATCCTTGGCTAATGCATCCAACATGCAGCAGTTTTGTACAGCAGGCAATGTGAGAACTCTGCACACACCTCAAGAGGGTTATGTCAGGCAGCTGAGAAAATAAATAATTTAAAAGACATGACTTCTCTTTGATAGCTGACTTTGTCAACACGCACCGCGAGAGAGCGAGAGAGAGACAGAGAGAGCTGGAGAGAAGGAAATGTAGTTTACCCCAAATAGAGTGAGAGAGTGAAGAGTGGGTAGCTGCCACTAGCTACAGGCCTTACTGTGAATTATGGCAGCATGGATGAATCAAGCCATAAAACCTTAATAGCTCTCCTTCTCTCTCTCTTGCCCACCCATCACTTGTCATGTTTCCACTCAAGTTCTACACACACAAACCTCAATCTGCCAACCGCAAGCACAATGACATATGGTCTCTCTCAGTGGTGAACATATGATTGACATCATGAAAGTTCAGACAAGACAGACATGCTGTTGGCGACCGCAAGCAAGCATGCTGTTCTAAAGCCTCAGAACACTGCGGCAGTGAAACATGGCAGGACAGCTGGTTCCCTTCAGCACAAAAGGGAAGCTTCTAAAACCAGCTGACAGAGAAAGGTGAACTGCCTGACAGCCTGACAAGTTCATTTAAAGGCTCTGCCCCATGAACAAGACTTTTTTCCTTTGTCTTCAGCTCTTCTGATATGAAAGCTAAACTGCTTTTGAAAAATATATGAATACAAATATAAAATTTGGAAGAATTAAACTTTTTTGTAATAATGAGAACGAGTACACACATTCTCATTTTAGAATGGAACCCTGTAATGTTTGAATTTTAATAGCATAGAAAAGAACTAAAAGAGATGTAACAGAACATCTCTTAACAAAGCAGTCCTTCACACACACGCACACACACACACAGGCCCGCTGATCAAAAAATGAGGTCCTTTAACTCGCAGAGAAGCTGTCTTTTTGACGAAACCACTGCCTTGCTAGTATTTTGATGTTTTGGTGCCTAAATGTAAAGTCTCCACTGAGTTGAGCTGGAACTTTGAAGTGGCATCTGGTGCTGAGTGTTTCCTCTGCCAAGTCCTCCTCTTTTTTTCCTCTCGGAAAGACACACCGCATTCATTACCAATTCCCTTTAGAGAGAGAAACACACAGCCAGCATTTTGCTTTGCTTTAAGCCAAGCTGTATACATGCAGGTGGAGGAGGCGTCTATTGAAAGCAAGATGAAGAGAAAGACACTCTGAACATAAACATTTCCTTTATGCAGCACTGTCATGCTGGGTTACAAAAAAAAAAGCAAAAACATGACAGATAGTGAGAGAGGGAAAAAGGTGGAGAAAAAGTAGAAGAGAAAAGCAAGCCCCTTACGATGGTATTGGGCCACAGGGCACTACCGAAAGGGGATAGTGATACTTTACTGTAAGCTCGTTTGACCCTCAGTAATCATAACAAAGTCCCTGATTGAGGCTGGAGAAGTGTAAGAATAGATAAAGACCTGCTTAAGGGCTTCTTCAACAATTGATATTATTTTGTCAGGTCAGGTCATTTTGCTGTATTAAATGCTGTTTTAAGTCAGTAATACTGAAAGTTCACTTTAGCCAATTCTTTCTCCTTATTAAGGCCTGTGTGTGCTCACTGCAATATGGTTCGTTGAGCTTATGATAGTCGACCCTTAGATCCAACGCAAACTTAGCCTGTGCCAAGACAAGCAGTCCAGGAGTAGCAGTCTAACAGAGTTCAGCTTTCTCTCTATGCAACTCGCCAACTATGGCACTGCTCTGCCCAGACACACGACAGTATGTTATGGTGTAGACAGACCGTACTTCATTTGAGGCACTTATTCAGTAATGCCGGGGTGGATTTCCTAGATACCTAAATACTTTCATGGATCGATTTGACATTATGATGGCCTTGGTAATAATTAGCTAGGAGCTCCATTCGCTGTACGAGATAAGAGGAAAACACATAAATCCTTTTCGCCCTAACCCATATTTTTGTCTGTTTCTGCAGTAGAGTTCACATTTGTCCAGGCAGATGGCTTTCATTTTGTGGTCCTCAGAATATTCAGAATGGATTTGCCTGCTGACACCACTGACGTATTAAGAATAACCAATGTCTTCAACATACTCTTACGTCTTGATTTAGAGTTTGAAAGAAATGCAGAAATCTAACTCCTGAACTAATGCCACGGACTTCAGATATTCGCGGCCCAACACTGCCACCCAGCGGTCATCTGTATTACTCCTAGGCCGCCTTCCAGCGGCACAATGCCGTTCAAATATTCATGCACAACCCTTATCTTAAACCTCTCGACTCATATTTTATTCAGAATCCACCTGCTTGGTTTTTACGTTACACTTGTGTCTGAGGTTCTCCGACAAATCTTCAGCGCTGCAGGTAATCTAAATACTAAAATATTCACGGATTCACGTCTCTTTAGCAACGAAGCAGGGCAGACGGCGCAGGCGCATAGTTTCCACTGCTGTCAGAGCTCCAGTATAATGTAGCAGCAGTCTAGACACGGTTCTAGCAGAAGTAGCAAACATTTGATGTGTATTTTCCTCATGATTTCTAGTGAACTAGAGTCACTAGATCTGCTGCCTGTGAACCAGAGTCCACTGGAAGCCGTCCCGTCCTCTTTTCAGAAACAGCAGTAGGTCTTTACAGTTAGCTAAACACGAACATGCTGGACTAAGAATAAATAGTGTAGTCCAGACAAACTTTACTTGTTTGTATTCCCGTGCACTATTCAAATGTATGTTAAAGTGTCTGAATTCCCTTACTGAATCATAAATAGTGCACCCTTATAACCCACAGGAGCCTACTGAGGAACTAGGGCCCATATCTGTCACAGCTTTGACCTTTTTTCTAAGTTTTCTTTAAGGTATGTGATTTTAGAGTTAAATTTCCAACAACGGGGGATTTGTGATGGTCTAACAGGGCAGAAACTGTTCCACCCAGGGCCCAATAATTCACAGCATGAGTAGAAGAAAGCAGAAATGAAAGGCCCTGGAAGGCCGTTATGTCCGCCCATCATTACCTGTGCTCTGCTATTAACTATTACAGCCCATTTGCCCTAATGAGGTTTGACAATTACGAGATTAATAAAGAAAAATCTTGACAGGCTTTATTGATATGGCAGGGAATTAAATGATTAACTATCTAATTAAAATTAAGGACCTTGAAGTGCAATTACTTGTAAAATGAATTGACCTTCACAAGCTAAGAGATACACTTTTTATGTCCTCCCTAGACAGAGACTGAGGGGCTGAGACGTTTCTGTGTGTGTGTGTCTGTGTGCAAGTAGTCACTCACACACACACAAAGTCCTTGCAAAAAGGGAAATGTGAGTCGGAGGAGGCTAACATGGTTTCCTTGATATTTGTGTGTGTGACTGCATAAAGATTAGGGTATAAAAAGCTTATCATCCCACTATGTTTATGTCATTGGCATATTGTCAAGTCATATCTCTGAGTGCTCTCTTGTATTACTTGTATGTTGTGTAAATGCTATAAATTTGAACTGTGTGTTATTAATTTAAACCTGAATAAATTAATGCAATTGACTGAATAATTATTATTTATAAGTATGCCCCTATGGCTTGCCATTGGTCCAATAGTGAAATTGGGTGCAAAGGCTCATGTTATAGACACAAAATGGAGTTATGTAATAATTAAAAGTTTATGGAAAGGACTCCTCTCCTATGCACTATAAAACCGCTCCTCTCCCCTCTCCTTCTTGTGATAAAAGCTTTCACTCCACCACGGCCACTGCTCCTCCTGATGATCCAATTATACTCAACTTCGAGAAAGGGGTGGTCTGGCTTCGGGTCCCATCAGCTTGTAAGCCCCCCAGAACCCCAGTTCAACTTTCTTGAGTTCTCCTTCCTTGCCTCAACCAAGCAGGCATGGTCCGCACTTCGCAAATTGCACTTCTGATAAATCATGTCCTGTCTGTGACTGCAGTATCTCGCTTATCAAGAGGTACCCTGAAGCTGCCAACCTGACAGCAAAATTTCATGCCCTTTTAACATGAACTGAGATCTTTAATGATGCTGTTCTTAATGGCTCCTCCCAACACCCTATTAAAGAGGACTTTCAGCAATGAGATGATATGTTGAAATAATTAAATAATTTTATGTTATGAGTGCTCTACCATTCATCTTAAGCAGAAAGAGTTCTAACGAGATCCCTTACACATTGTGCCTTATCTTCAGGGTAATTTTTTTTCTATTGATTTTTCTCTCCTCTTTCTAATCAGAGGAAGAAGCTGCAGGGAAATGTATCGTATTTCAGCTGGTGCATCGTTATTTTCTTATCGATCCAGAGATCGCTTAAGATTAGCTAAATCACCAGTTAATAAAACATTTTCAAACAAAAAGTTTTGTGGGGTGTCAAATACAAAGTCTTTCTAATGTTAAACCACTTAATTACTCACAACCTCCATGACTCCATGATCAGAGAACTTAATTTCAACAATATGGAAACATTCATGAGCAGAATTGCAGGGCATTTGCCAATTTGCACCAGTAAGCTATTAGTTTATGTCATAGTCTGTGTATTAGAAAGGAATGGGAGAATATATTCATTACATTTTTGTGCATTACAATACTGCATGAAATGATAATGAAGACTGATGCTTTTTGGCACAAAAAGCCTCTTTTGAAATACAATATGCAGTCAATTGTGACAACTGTCATTTTCAAACAGAGTGGGATAGAGTCTGAATTAGCTTCAAAACCGAATGTGATCCAGTTGATATGATTTCACTATTGAAACAGTAATTGGCTTGGCCTAGGCATGCAAAGTTAACATGACAACATACACACGTAAATGCTCAGGGATTTTTGACATCTCATCCACCGCTGACTCATTGCACAGCATCTAAACACCCCTTGACATGCTAGCACTGAAGGAGGCCTCAGCTCTTTATGCTGTTCAGGCCATTTGTCAAAGTGCCAAACCGCAGCTTGATTACAGAGAGAGCAGTGTGAGGCATTACAGCTAACTAATGAGCCTCCATTCATTGTGCCTGACAAAGCCCATGATAAAAATACACACCCACTCAGCAGACATGTTAATGGAGTGCCACTGTCTGAAACCTGACCCTACAGACCCTCTTTGAAGACATGAGGCATGAGTAAAAGTGTAATGGGGAAATAATAACATGATGAAGCGGATTGAAAGGTACAGTCCCTGAAGTAGTCCCTGAAGCCCCCTATGTGCTCTGGAGAAAATGTCACAGATTGACACATACTCTTAAATACATCTCTACCTATCTTCTCATAAAATGTAATACATAATGCAATATTATGCTTCATTATGCAGCTGCCAAAAGAAAATAGACTTGATTTTGTTAGACAGTAGAAGGGCACATTCCAGTCTACATGCAAATGGTGTGAGTGGAAAATCTTTTAATTCCTTGTCAGTGAAAGCACCCTCTCAGGTAAAGACAGCTGTGAGCTTGACCTACAGCCCCACACTGCTGCTGCTGAGTTGTGTGTCAGTAATGCAGTGTAACGTGCATAAAGTAGTTGATATTTGACATGATCTCATAAAGAAAACATATATTAAGTAAAGACCCTCTTTCTAATATGAACTTTAAATTGCAAATGTGTAGCAGTGCCCCCTATTTAAGCACAGAACACACACATACACACATGTATGTTGTATATACCTATGATGAATTACATTACCATTTGCATAATTATCACCATGATTTACAGCTCAGGAAACAAATTAGCCTCTGGGTCTGTTTTGACCTCAGTAAATTAATTTAGAAATATAGAATGACAAAAACAGATAACTTAATTCTTTCCTCGGGTGCTGTTAGTGTTCCTGCTAGGTCTGCAGCATCTTTGTTTAAAGGGCAAACAGAAATTTTGTCTGATCAGTTAAAACTGAGTAATGTCACTCACAGGTGGTGTGTCTGTATGTCTGTCTGTTTATTGATTGAAAAACAAAAAAATTTGTTCACAAAAAATGGGCAAAGTGACAGTGACAACATGTGCAGAATCAGTGATATGTGGCTTTAGGAGTTTGACTGCATGAGTACTCCCAACAAAAAGATCATCACACACTTATTTGAGATCCACAAATCTCTCAACTGTAAAGGCAGCCATGCAACTGAAATATATTAAAAGATAACAAAATTTGTTCAAAATATGAACATTTTCTGGCTTTTCTGGTAAGACCATTACTAAAGGTGCACATCCAAAACTGTACACATGACCTGGACTGGACAAAAAAAAAACAACACTGCAGCTTATTAAACCCACTGCATGATCTGGGAAAGACTTTCCTCAGGTAGTTTCAAAACACACCTTTACACACCTTTCTAAAGCTGTGTTAGGCCTCGAGCCCTGCTAAGTGATGAGCAGCAAGCTGGTGTTGAAATATACTAGATGCAACATGCAAAACAAAAAGGACATGGTAGTGTGATAGTAATAGTAATAACAAATACTTTGTAAAACTTCTACATCAATTCTTACAATCATAGAACAATCCTATTTTAAAATGCACAAAAGCATTAACAGAGGAACATGGAATCCAAAGGGACAAGATTCTGTTACAGGTTTATGTGCACAACAAATGGAACATGTAGAGAATGCAGAAAGTGCAATCAGTAGAAAGGATGCTGGAAAAGGCACCACACTAAGCTAATCCTGGGCTGATAGGAGAGAGGCTTCTTTACCATGCTTTCAGATAGGCAGTGAAAGGAGCATACCACTGTGCAGTTAGCAGGCAGGAGCAGGAGGATGCTGAAGGCTCCCAGGGGAGCCCTGGGTACATCACAGCATTTCCTCAACCACGTCCCACAAGGGGCCATGCTCAATGCGAAGCAATCTCTCTTTCACATACACACATGCACACACACACAACCCTCCATCTCCTGATCATTCTGCAACACCCGTGCCTACACAGCTGCCATCTATTATGAATCAATCCAACTCCCCCTCTCCAAAAATAGCCTGCCATGTCAGGAATGATGAAGAACATTTGGAGAGGTGACGGGAGGAAAAGAATGAAAAATTCTTGACTGTCTGTTTGTTTGTTTGTAGCGTCGCTTGAGTTGTACATTCATATTCCCCAGAGAAGACTGGGGAGGCAGGAGCCATCCGTCACCCTAATTGGGCTGTTTTAAGCAGCGTCGCTGCACTGACAGCCTCGTCTCCGCCTTCCTCTGGTCCAATAACAGCAGAATGTTCTGGAATCAAAGGCAGGCCCACATGCAAATCGCGCCTGTCACTATAGTGATCATCATTTCCCCTTTTCTGCTTCTCTTCTTTAATCTAAAGTTCACTAAGCCCATTTTTTGTGGAATGCAAAAAGATTCTGTCTTCTTTGGCATGTTGTTTGGGAACTGAAAGTGGTGTTTAAGGGTGTCTGGTAATGTGTACAAAATGTATCTTGTTTAGAACAGAGGGTGCTTTTAAAAATCGTCACTTCCCTCGTTAAAACAACCTTGACAGGCCAAAACCAAGCATGCAAATTATTGATATAACAGTCCTCTCCTCCTTTCACCCTCATGCACCACAGGCGTTGAAATATGTCTGTTTAGGAGCAGCCCGGCTGTCTCAGGCCATTGAAATTCCAACCCTGAGAGCTGAGGTCTCTTGTCTGGAAACTAAATCAGCAGGATTTTTTCCCCCAGAAGTAGCGAGATCTTGTTAAACTTTATGAACAGAGCTGCAATACTAAGTTAGAGGACCCAAGGGGCAGTTAATAAACACACAGAATTTGCCAAAAGAAACAGACAGCTTAGAGGGAAAATGCACACCACACAAATATAATTCCTCTCTCTCTCTCTCGCTTTTGCTCACTGGAGCTTTCTATATGGAAAAACAGTGATTCAAAGGGAAGAACAGATACAATGTCCTTGGGTCACAAAATTGATTCTGAATAGATGAATAATTGTACTGTTTGGCATTGGAAGAAAAATGTTTATTTTAACAGAACACACCAAGAAAGCATGGGAGAAAAAGGCAGTAATAGCAAAAACAGTGAAATCAAATGTGTATCATTTATATTTAGTTAGTAAATTAGTAAATAATGTTATAATTATGTGTAACGATATATACACATTTAATGATAATCTGGCTGAGCAGATTTATAATTTCTGTCATATTGACAATAAACAAAAGAAATGTGTTAATCAGTCACAAGACATCCTTCCTGATCTCTTCATCCCTGTGCCCCTACTTTCTCTCTTCAGCCCTATCCCACTGCCTCCATCCACTCATCTTCTTGGCAGCAGCTTGCATAGTGGAGTCCAGGCAGCATATGCTAGTGTTATTGATATTAGCTGGAGAACTATCACATGCACACATACAGATTGCCTCTTTCATCAGCAGCCCCTGTGGTGGAGCAGTGTGAGTTGTTGGGGTCTGGGCCTTGAGAGGAAGAGCAGTGTGGGCTTCTGAAACTCTGTGTTGTCTAAGTGCAACATCTGACAATGCACATATGTGAAATGGTGACCCCATGTAAACTTGGTTACATATTATTCAATAATGAGGTTTGGTACATTATGAAGAAAATTGCAGGAAGAAGGATGATGCAAGAAAAGATGAAAAAATTCCTCAGGTACACCATAGGACAATCGAACAAGCACACACTTATATACACACATATACACACATATATACACATGAGCACAGTCTGTAGCCAAACAGCAAATACACATAGGCATAGTTCATAAAGACAAATGCAGAGTGTTGTAGTGGAGTGGTCTGATATAGTTTTTTTGGAGCATTTTTGGAGCATTGTACTGCTTACTTGCTTACACCAAAGCTACATGGAGTGGCAATGACAGAAAGGCTATTCTCCCTCTTACAGGTCAGTGGAGCATTAAATTGATTTTAAAGCTTGCTATGGGAGGTAACAAGTTAAAATGTTACATAATGTTGTGTTAATTTATTAGTGAATGAAAAGAGGACTATGCACTTCTATAGATAGTTAAACATTTTCTGTTGCTCTATTTGCTCTTGTACCTTTTAGCTAAGGATTACATGGTTACTGGGGCCACTGCATACACCCAAGGATACAGGCACATATTCACAACACAGACCTTATTTAAATGCTGTTTTTCAAAAGGGGCCTCTCGCTCTTTCCCCTCTCTCTCTATTTGAATTACATAAATACATTAACTGGAAACATTAAAACAATTAAGGATAAGATTTGTGTGTGGGAGAGAGATCAAATGTGAACAGTGAGAGTGGAGCATGGGGAGAAAGGATGAATTATTAAATTTTGAAACCCTTGCGATCATTCAGCAGTAATAAAAGCTGGGTGCGGTGTCGGTCCTTGATGCAGAAGGGGCCACACATAAAACATGAAAAAGGCATAATTGCCACTTACTTCATTTGAATTGCTAACAAGGGAGCCTGACATTTCCACATCCTCTCCTTTTACTGAAGGTCTGTGGGGATGAAGGCTCACACACTCCCTCTCTCTGTCTCAGACAGAAAGAGAAGCTGTGACTGCATGCTTATTGGAGGGAAGAATTGCTGTGCAGTGTTGATAGCGTGGATAAAACTTAGTTTAAAATTAGTTGTTGGCATTAAATTAAATATGTATGTTTACACCCCCCCCCCCCTAAAAAACAGTTCAAAGAAGTAATTCAAAGCTCACTATTGCTATTCATGGCCATGTATGTAAACATTCGACTGTAACTGTAATAAAGTGGCCAGTGAGTGTAAATACATGGTATTTAATACCCTTAGCAACACGTATGAGTAGCGCTAGTCTAAGATTAGTTCATGCCTTTCATTTCATAATGAAGGTGAATACAGGCAGGAAGCTGACCTTAGATCAGTAATTATAGCCACACATTTCATGCTGACAAACCTCAAAGAGTTTATCTCTCTCTCCTTCCTGGACAGAGAAAAGTGTAGGGTAAGAGCAGGGTGTCAATTTCACGTTTCATTATCTTTAATTTGATACAGGTTTATAATCTAATTTCAAATTAATCACCATACTGGTGCCACTAAAATGAAATCCGCCTCGTAATAGAAGTATAATTAGCTTTCATGGTTCATTTTGGAAAGCTGTATTGAAAATCCAATTATGGCAAGTGATTATCGGAGATTCTTATCCATGACATATTACCACTGCTGCCTTGTAGAGGTCTTATTTGTCCAAGCACATTAAAGTACCACATCTTTTCTTTCAAGTCTGGTTTTGATAATGGGCTACCATTTTGTTACAGCATTAACGCTACTATTTCGAATACCCAAGAACGACCACAGTCTAGCAGTTGTGGTGTCATTACCTGGCCTATTCATATTGTAATATTTGTCCTACATCACGCTATACGCATCAAGATCCGAGCTTTTAAACATTGAGTTGTACTGCATGCTACATTGTTTCTTCTGCTGTGGAATGCGGTAGGATAAATTCCTCAAAGAAACAAGCTTAGTTATTAAACAGTCCTATACTAATGTGCTCATTTGTGCGTTCACTCTATCTCAGGGACCCTTGGTTTCTCAAAATTGCTCTCATTGCGCTGTCTTTCTCTTTCTTTGGAGAGACAGCTTTTAAACAGTGCTTTGTTTCTCTTGCGCACAAACAGAAGAGTGGAATAAAACAGATGAGCAGGCCAGGGGCAGAGCCTTACAGAGAGACTTCTTAGTTCTTGACATAATAACAGCACTGAAGATTGGATCAAAGGCAGCAGCCAAGCTCATCCCACAGCTCATCTCCAACCTTTACATCAGCTTCCCAGCTGAACCTGCCTGCACCACGGTAAACCACACAACACACACTTCTCCCTCTATCTACGCATTTTTTCTAATCTCCAGATGGGGTCTAGGAATACACATGTGTAAATGCCTGCAGCTGTTAAAAGTAACTTTAATTAATTTCCTTTCAGGAGAACTGTGGAAAAATTGGGTTTTGCAACAGCTTTGAAGGGCTGTATGCACCAGTTTGGTGAGTACAGTAAAAGTCTATTTTTTTAATGATGCAAACTCAAAAGTACTTGGCCTATATTTACATTTGCAAAATCCTGTCCTTCATAAACCAAGAATCTTGCTTCTACTAGAGAAATGTTTTTCCAGTTTTTAGCGGCCTTGGACTGGGGTAGTATCTTCTTAAAAGAAAGTTTCAACCAAAGAAACTTTGTTTTCCAGTTTGCAATATTTAATACACTCTCCTTTTCTTTGACCTTCAATTCTCAATTACTCACACTGTTATATGCTATTTTATTCAGAGTTATCAGTCATGTTTTGTATCAAATTTCAGCTGTAGGCTATTCTGTAACTGATGCAAGATGAAACTGATCCCAGATACTTATAGTCAGAAATTAAGGATGCATACAGGCTCAGGTCTTCATCAGAACAGCAACTGTCTCTCCACACTTCCCCCGCGGTGCTCATTATGCTAATGCTATGCTAGCTAATTAAGTGCCAGTCAGGAAGGAGTGCAGGCCTCCCAAGACTCTGCACTGCGGAGATCAATTTGCTGTCAGAAGAGGAAGGAAAAAAGGCACCCAGAGGCGACAACAAAATAACACAGTTTTACAGAGGATGATGATAATCAAAAACCATAATTGCTTTTTCAATCACATCGTTAATGGCACAATCTTGATGCAGTGCATTGTAATTGTGCAATTAATATGGATATCCTCCTAGCATCTGAGCCATCTGTCAGGCTGCGAGAAGCTCTGAGCCTCTAGAGTGTTTAGGAGAGATGCACTGCACAACATAAAGCTATCAACAGGATCGGTTGTTTTTAAATGGGTGTTCACAGTGGGCTTAATGAACTGCCTTTATATGTGCAAATAATAATCCAGAATGATTTATCAACACTGTCTGCTGCAATAGTTTAAACCATCCAGTTTTAGGATATTATGGTAGTTCAAAACACAAAGACTACACTAGCCTAAATAGGACTCAATTTAACCAGCGTTAGTTATCCTTATTAACCAACCCATCAATTAAACATCAATACTGACCTCAAATGAACCGCCTATCGCAGTCGAACTGGCCGCACTCACTTAACCACACACAGCGAGTGGCTAAGATACAGCTTGAATAGCCCCTCAAGACCAGAGCTTTGGACACACAAACAGGTGTGAGAAAGAACAACAATCATGGTCTTCAGATGGCAGCAAGCAAAAAGCCCTCCAAGCATCTCACCATTACCTACTTATCTAACACCTCCTCTAGGGAAGAAAAGGTTAAACCTCTTCACTTTCGACTCTGGTTGTAATGGCAGGGTTAATTGGATCGTAAATGTGCAAATTATTATGAGGCATATAGTAACTCTTAGTCATGAGTTTACAAAAAACAATTTTAAATCAAGTTCAATGTCAAGTTCAATGTCAAGTTCAATGTCATGTTATGTCATGCCATCAGCAACTGATTTAATTGATACAGGGTAGTGGTGGCTCAGCGTTTCGAGCTCCGGGCTATTGATGACAGGATTGTGGGTTTGATACCCAGGCTCAGCAAGCTGCCACTGTTGGGCCCTTGAGCAAGGCCCTTCAACTTCTCTGCTCCCTGGGTACTGGAGTTGTCTGCCCACCGCTTCAGTGTGCTCACTGCCCATAGTTAACTTGTGTGTGTGTGTTCACCACCAAGGATGGGTCAAACGCAGAGGACACATTTCGCTGTACATTGTACAGTGACAAATACATGCACCTTTACCTTTAAAACATGTTAATTAGATTCCGAAAGCCTGTAAATATGGTTTGCCACACAGACAAACATCATGGCCTCAGATGGAGCGATCTTTAATGGTTTAAAATGTAGCCAAGACTTTATATTACTGATTTGTCATGGTAATAGAGGTCAGGAAATTAATCTGCAGAATTCTATGTAGTTCTAACAAATCACGTACCAAATTAGGCAATTGGGCTATGTTGGGCATAGACTATTAATATCAGCTCGCTGGTAGCATTGGTGGCCATTTTTCAATGACATTTTCTTTCATACTGTGACTAGGCCTAAGCATCTGTCTGGTAATAAGGTTCTAAATCGGTGGCTTGTGTACAAAGAAGTGTAGGTTGAATTCATTTAATCTGAAATCATTCATGAGCAGATATATTTCTGGCCTGAATCGGCATGAACATCCCAAATCAAATTTGTAATGCCAGCAATGAAACATTAAACATATGGCAATTATTAAATCAAAGCTGGAATTACATTATAAAAGTATTGTGATTCGAGTGCACTGATTTTCCTGGATACAGAGCATGGCTAAAGGAATAGGGAGGCATTGTGACCATGGATCTTAAGCAAGAGGTCAATTTGTTTCACTGACACGCAATCATTTTGAAACCATTCACTACCCACTCACTGTGACTCAACAGCTCATCAACGCACATATAGACAATTCAATATCCTGTCAAATGAGCAACTTATCCGATAGCCTATGACCTCCTGAAGATTCAGTCAAATCTACCACAGTCATTCAGAGAGCTCAAATTCAAATCAAAGATCAAATTTTAATTCTCCACAATCCCACCTGCCTCTCAAATAGAAGTTCAAGAAGCGTATGAGAAGGGGAAAAATGGAGATGATTTGTTTGAAGAAGACATTTAAGCTCGACAGTGCCTCACAGTGAAAACAAAACCGAGCTGTGATGTCTCCCCCTGCTAGCCTGAGGCAATGTTCAGAGCAGTTCAGAGTTATGGCGCAACAGAGAGCTATGAGGAGAACATCTCCAGGCTGCTGCTTAGAAACAAACATGTCTCTCATCCTATTCCTTCTCTTCTACTGCACCCCACCCCAACCAAATAAATAAATAAATATAATCTTAAATAGAAAATCTGAGAGCAAAGTTGCACTTTGTTTTGATGACTGTTTAAAGTGTTTTCCTTAAGTATTCTCAGAAAGTAATCTGATTTTCAAATGGCATAAAGTTTCAAAATTGGGCATTCTGCATGGTCAGTACTTAATAACATCCCATTTTACAAGTATCACAGTTTGTAAACACATTTTGTAACCAGCTAAGCTTTCACTTCTTTGGAGGATTTCTGTTTATTTTACATTGCAAAAGGCTTTTATTTAGGTATTTTGGCATTAATGAAATTCAATCTTCCCCCTACCACTGAAATGTTCCCTGTGCCACTGGATGCAACAACAAACATGATCAATCTACACCACCCCCCACCGCCCATCTAAATCCTGTACCATTTAAAACACCCTTATAAGAATTTGTGTTTTTTCTTGTAAAACACTAGATCACAGATGCACAGAAACATGGTTAATACAGTAACAATAATTTATCTTTTAGACAAAAGTAGTGGATATCTTGTGAGCTAGTTTTAAGAACAAAGCTTGGTTACAGATTTGTCCTGGACACCCACAGCCAGCATGTGGATGTGTTCAATTCTATCACCAGCTCACCTGATTCAACATCAGGAAGCATATACTTGACAAAACAGGTGTTGACTGCTAACTGGTGTTCGCCGCTAGCTTTAGGAATGTTTTATTAAACACAGTGGCAAATATAAAAACACTACTATAATATATATATATATATAAAATGTTTTATTGACAGAACCTCACGGGAAAGCTAACCTTGCTGGGTACTGGACTACCTGACTGGGAGGCCCCAGTCAGTCCGGGTTGAGAACAGCATCTCCAGCACCATCACACTTAACACTGGGCCCCCCCAGTGCAGTGTTCTGAGTCCTCTGCTGTTTACCCTGCTAAATCATGACTGTGCAGCAAAACACAGCTCAAACCACATCATAAAGTTTCTCGATGACACAACAGTGCTGGGTCTGATCAGCAAAGGCCACGAGTCAGCATACAAAGAGGAGGTGCAGCAGCTGACAGACTGGTGTAAAGTCAAATGGTCGTTGACTTTAGGAGAGCACGACGCAACCACTCTCTGCTTAACATCGATGGGCCCTCTGTGGAGATCATTAAGATCACCAAGTTCCTTGGCCAAGAAAGCCCAGCAGCATCTCTACTTTCTCCGGAAGCTGAGAAAGGCCCGTCTCCCTCTACCCATCCTCACCATCTTCTACAAAGGCACCATAGAGAGCATCCTGAGGAGCTGCATGACTGCCTGGTTTGGGAACTGCACCGTCTCTGACTGCAAGACCCTCCAGCGAATAGTGGAGACGACTAGCGAATAGTGGAGTCTGTCTCCCATCCATCATGGACATTTACACAACCTGCAGCATCCGCAAAGCAAACAGCATTGTGGATGACCCCACGCACCCTTCATACAAACTGTTCTCCCTCTTGCCATTGGAAAGAAGGTATCGCAGCATCCGGTCCAACACGACAAGACTCTGCAACAGCTATTTCCTACAAGCAATCGGACTTCTCAACTCCAGAGACTGAATGAATAGACTCCTCCATACACACACACACTCATTTACCCAATGTGAATCCCAGACAATGTGAAAGCATTGCACCACATACTACCTCACTATTTCACTGGACTCTTTGCACATTTATTGCACATTGTGTTTTGCTCTGTTATTTATTTTAGAAAAATAGCTGCTAGAGTACCGCACTAATGTGTGCTGTGCTCTATTGTCTTAAACATCTTACCAACATGAGCTAAAAGGCCACTCGACAAGGAAAAAAGCAACAACAACAACAACAAAAAAAACACATTTGCAAATGCACACAAGGACAAAAACCATAATGATCATTGTTACATTTGGAGGATAGCTTGATCTGTGCACCACCACGATGGATTTTAAATGCAGCAATGAAAATGTGATTTAAGAGTGGACATTCAACTTTGATTTGAGGGGTTCAACAAGAACATTGGATAAACTTTTGAGAATTTCAGCATTTTACAGGCTGCAAAACAACAGACAATTTACTGATACACCGTTTCAAGGACCAGCGTGGTGTGTTCCCTCATTATTTCATGATAAATTAAGAGTATACACGGTCTGAATTTGTAAGATATATATAAGAACTTTCCAAAAACAGTCCCAGGAGGCAGAAAACAGAAAACTATCAGAAACAGCTGAAGTGAACAAATCAACAATTTCTTACATTCTTAAAAATAAGTAATGAGCTGAGCAACAAAAGCCATGCCACAAACACTATCGAACAGGTAGGCATATCACTGTCAAAGTCAACAATCAAGTAATGCCTTCACAAAAAATATGGAGGGGAAAAGAAAGCCTGCCCACTTCTAAAATAAGAAATAAAACAAAATTTTAGGATCCGGGCCCAAGCCTTTTTTGAGCAAGCTAGTGGCAACAGTGGCAAGGAAAAACTCCCACAGGTCAAGAGGAAGAAACCTTGGTGGAAACCAAGACAAAGAATTTGTCTTAAGACAAAGAATCTGAACCTTATTTCCACACAATTGAATATGATTTTTATTTGCTGAAAACAAACCTGAAGGCAGAAAGAACCACAAACAACCAGCATGGCCATGGTGTTTGAAACTTCATGCAGTCATTGACTGCAAAGGACTTCTACCCAAGTATTAAAGACACTTCTCATTCAATTACGTTTGTTTTTTATAAATACTTTTGAACCTCTGAAAATGATGGGGATTATGTAAGAAATAGAAGAATTACAAAAATTGTCACTGTCCAAACACCATCCTAATACCTGGCTGTATTATAATTTTTAAATGCATTTTTTGTGTTGGTGGTGTGCAACTGTAAGGTGTGTGTGTGTGGGGGGGGGCTTTCAACATAATTCCTGGGAAATTAACCTGAATTACTTGTTGCTGAATGTTTTTGTTTTACAGATGCTCAATACATGAAAAATAAATGATTAGTCATGATATCAATGATAAGTTAATTGCAATTACCAACCAATAGTTAAAATAAACACCATACTTTACATGTCATATACAATTTTAGAAAACATTAGAAAGGGGATTGGAACTGTTTGCCAACGAGGATCACTAGTTTACTGGTGCACAGGCGTAACTGGAATTTTATCTGCCATACTGAAATTACACTACCACATGGTGCAAAATGCACATTTTAACATGTAGCAAGAGTGCCCCCACATGGCTGACAAGTGCCTCTTATTATAAAATACACCTTGATGGAAAAAATCTAACAAATGTAAATAGTGGTTACATTATAAATAAGAATGAGACGCCACATGTTTAAACAAGCCACAGGATTTCTTTAAGAGATTCAGTTTTAATACAAATTCTAAAACTAGGCAGAACAGAATACAAAAAAGTACATAGCTGCAATATGTAAGGTCCCACACATGGAAAATTACATGACTGAGAAAAGAGAATACTTTTTATAAATAGGTCTAGAAAACAGACCAAGAACATTTTGCCACTCGAATGTCAACTACACTCTCGTGATATGTACACACTAACAAACTGTCCATTTTTTTTCCTTTTGGTTTGAATTAGCTTTGTTCTGACTCACAGTCTCAGATACATATATCTTTACACGAATGAATACATGATTCTGTATTTTTGCAACTGAAAGAGTTCTTAACTTCCACATAATGCTAGTCATTCCTGTGCACAAGCAAGGCCACTGCTCATTTCTTCCTAATGTTTTTTTGCCCCATATTGTTAAAGTTCCTGTACACTGGAACTAATAATGTCCATAAAGGTGGCCTCTATACAGTAACACAGCTGGACATCAGGATCAGTACCACCCAGTTCCTCAGTAGATCTCGTAGGCAGAGCCATTTTGAATAATTCCACATCTGATCCAAGTGCTTCCTTTGTTTTCTCCTTCAAATACTGTAGCCCTGAAAAGACAAGCAGATCATGCAAAACTCATAAGGCTCTCTTATAAATCCCTCTCTCGCAGATTGTATGTTTTATGCACAAAAACAGTTACAATTCACTGGCAACATACTGGTGATAAATGGGTCGATGTCTCGGGCCTTAGTAGCAACATCAGCAGCACACACTTGGCCCACCTGGACCAGCAAGGAGGCCACATCGTCATAGAGAGGAGGGAATGCCCGGCAAAATGACACCAAGCATGGCAACGTGGGCATGAAGAACACAAAACGCTTTGCACGTGTCAGGACTAAGGTAAAAACAGTAAAAAGGAGAGGGGAAAGGGGAAAAAAAAGAATTTACTTTTACATGCAGTAAAGACGGTTGTCATGTTCAGTTATAACCAAAGGAGGGCAGCATACCATAATCATAAGAAACAAACAAAAAAAGGACACATCCTTGCCTGTGAGTAGGGTGCCCATCACGCTAATAGCTAGACGTGCCACACTGAGGGATTTGGGCAGAGCATACTGTGTGCACAGGTGAGCCAGCAGCTGGATGGCAAAGATCTGTGAGGGAAAGCACATAAATGAAATCAAGATTCAAAACATATGCAAAGTGTGTCATTAGAAATACTCTGATGCCCACATAGTCAATTAGGAGACGGCTGAAAGTACGGACAGATAAAAAGTAAAAAAAAAATGTAAAAAAACAAGACAACTGGCCAGATGGTTTGACGAATCAGTAATGCACCTGTTTTTCCAGCTGAGGCTGTGCAAGGAGTTCAGGAATAAAGTCCAGGCAGATGTGCATGGAAGGAATGCCAGCTACAGTCAGAGGAAGCAGAGCTTGAGGATAACCCTACAGAAAGCACATCCATATCACATACAGAATTCAGGTTACTCTTTGGCCATGTGTACAGTTTTAAATGTAGAAAGGTTGAGATCACAATCTGTGTTCAACACGGAAAATACAAAGAACAGTGCAAAGCTTGCTATAATTCATATTCTAACCATAACCGAGTGCCCTGTTTCTATTTTGAAGAAATCAGTTATCATATACTATATAAGTGTTGAAATGAAAGACTTCCTGACTGTGGTTACAATAATATGTGATCACCTGGAAATGCACCAGTTTGGCAATGTTGGGATCTGCAATGAACATCTGGTGTAGCAGACAGCAGATGAGGCACTGCACCTCTCTAAGGTCGCTGAGTAGTCCCCCCTCCACCTGCCGCTCCCCCTGAGCCCCCATCAATCCTGCCTCAGCCTGTTGTGAGCCCTGAGGTCCCTGCAAAGCCATGGCTCTCCTCTGTTCTCTCAGGGGCTGGCTTGAAACAGACTGAACACTCTTTAGCAAGCTGTCACTTCCTCCTGCACTCAACTGTTGCTCTTCCTGAAAGGAAGGTAGACACACCTCCAACAGGATCTGTACTGCTGCACTGTCCTGCGAGGGTATAAAGAGGAAGGCATATATAAAATTACATTAGCACACTTGCTACACAAGATGATGAATTTTCTTTTTTGATTTAAGGTTTAATTAAGAGTTCTTCTATATACAACGGTGACAACTATTAAAATTCTTAAATGATTGTTGTCTGGTTAACTGTTTGTTCAAATAGTGGTCCCACTATTTCACTATATATGTTAACCTTTATAATCAAAAGGTATATGAATGTGGTACCTGTGCAGCCAACAAAGCATTTTTCAGCTCCTCTCTGGTGACTTCTGGTGTATCTGGCTGACCAGTGAGCCCCAAGTTTGAGACTGTCTGAGTCTGACGCTCAAACTCTGCAGTCTCCTTCAGGTGGGCATTCAGATAGGCTTTAGATGCCAGTAGGTAGCCGTTCAACATGTGAAGTGTGATGTCCATTAGGGGGGGACACCTGCACACCAACAAAAATAATTACATACATTCAGAGTTTATCTGAGAGAGGAAGATTCATTATCATTAGAAAGATCATCATAATTTGTTGATTTGTTTAATTTAATGAACATTAACCTACATGTTACATGTTATTTTATTCATTACGCACAGCAAAAATCAATGAACTGAATAATGTTCTTAACTTCTTAACATTTCATACAAGCCTAAGGAACTGAAGCTCTGACACAGCACAGCACAATTACACAGCACTAATACAAAATGTGGCATACCTAAACACTCTGGGGTCACAGCGTAGCACAATGAGTGGGTCCACCAGCAGGTCATTCTGAGTGTAGCGGTGCTGCCTGAGGAGCTTGAGACAGGGCTGCAAAGCATTCACAGTCATCACCCACAGTCTGAGAGAAATAAAAATGAATATACATTAGTGGTGCAACAATTAATTCTCAACGCAATCAACAGATATACAGAATAAGAAATCTGCAAAGAACTCGTCCTGTAAATAATTTTCACCCTACCCACATGCAATTACGGACACATGCACACACCTACGAGGCATGACTGTATTAAGCACCATCCAAAGCTTGTTGACAGTCTGCAGGACCCTGCGAGAGACACCTTCCTCCAACAGCAGGCTTATGCTAGCTGTTAAGGCTTCTGCATAGGGGATCAGATCACCGGCACTAAGAAGAGTTAGGTGCTCCAGGATCCTCATCAGCCGGTGACCACTCTGTACCACATTTTGGAAGGCTGCAAGGAACAAGAACCAAAATCTTTATAGTAAAAGAAAAACTTAGCAGCGCACCAGATAGGGAAATCATGAAAAAAAACTGTTTAGTTTCTGTTGACACAAAGAGAGTTAAGGGAAGTCAACCCCAAAACAGCCTAATAGGGTGAAATCTTACACTGAACAAGAAAGGTAAGATTGATGAGTTTTAAGTAGTCTTATACATCTGGTACAAATATTGAATTGTGTTTGCAATTTTTTACAATTTTACATTATTTTTTTTTACAAGCACTAGTTACAATTTCCAAATTCATATTACAATAATTCCATTCATTAGGTCAATTCATAGACAGTAGATTATAAAAAAAACCCAAAATGGCTCAAATGCATCATTCTACAGAGTCTGACCCATAGGTGCTAAAAGTCAGATACAAACAATAACATCAGAAATGGCATGTCAGACAGCTAATAATCACAGAGACTATAATTAGCTGCAACACAGCAGATGAAAGCCTGTGGCTCTCTTTTATCTGTTTTCAAAAACAGGCTTAGCTGTGGTATGCCATTCACAGGAAGCACAAAGCCACCCTATGCTGAAAAAGAAAAACTGTAACCAGAGCAGCAGATCAGTCAGTGCAAACTCTACTCACCATTGTGCAACTGCACTTGTGAATACTTGCAGGCTGGAGTGGTAAGCAACATCTTCCGCAGGAGGGGCAATGTGCCAGTCACTTCTTCTTCACAAATCCAGTCCTCCACCATACAGAGGTGAGGGTAGTTAGTGGCCAAGAGGCGCAACAATGCAGAATGCAGCCCTTTGAAGGATACATTAATAAAATAAAAGGCATTTAATTTAAAACAAGAAAAAATAAACTGTACTCACAGATACAACATAACTGCAATACAATTATGAAGTTATTTAAAATTTTATAAATACTTCGCTTACCCCCCAGTTCCTGCTGCAAACCCTGAGCCTGGTGGATAAGATATTTAATGGGGATCTGGTCCATGAGAGCAGCAGAATAGGACTTGGGTTTTTTCTGCATAAGGGCTAAAAAGGAGAGCATATTGTGAATTATGGCGAATTATCCAGAGCTACAGTTTATCAGGGCAGCTGGTGTACAGCTGATTTTACAGTTTATTAACAAAGCCAAAGGGCATCACTATAATAACATGAGTGTAGGGAGGGAGTCTAATTAAAAGCAACAAGCCGGACAGAAGTGGACACACAGTTAAGGAGGAGAAACAGTGTGTAAAACATAGAGAGCTTCCATAACAAAGGTAAAGTGTATTTAAGACTTCAGATAAAAGAATGATGTTTTAAAACCTGGCAGTTCAATACCATGGTACAGCTGGATCAACAGGGAAGACTATCACAAATAAATACCATAAATTATGAATTTGCATAAAATGATCATAACTGCTCATAACTTTTTATTGTTATTGGTTTTACTGACCAAGTGCCTTAGTGTTGGCCAGCAGAGCCTCCTCATAAGACAGGATATAGTAAAGTATCAACAGTTGTGTAGTGATACTATACTGAGAACGCGCTTTCCCACCATCTGCCTGAGGGAGCGAGAAAGAGAGCAAGTGTGTGTGAGAGAGACAGAGAGTGAAATAAAAATGGTTCTGTACACGGTCTCACAGATAAATGGCTTTAGGCCCCACAGCCAGAAAGGAGACAAGCATCCTTGAGTATCAATATGGAATTTGTAAAATATAACACAATTACACAGTAAATCACCTGCCATTGTCACGGCAGCAGACTGAAGAATTACAGTTGTTAGAGGCCTTTCTTTTCGTAAACTAAAATATTTCTAGACTTTCCTAAATATATCACTATTCCATTAACAGAAACAATGATGCACATAATACTAGACTGCATACTACACTACATTAAACATCAAGTACTGTGTCATCTGAACAACGTTAGTGAGACAGAAAAACAACTACTATTCCTGCTAGTCCAGAACCTCAAGAAAACTATGAAACTGCGAAAATTCAGTAGCTTAAAGCCCCTCTTACCCCTGGTCGGCCCTGAAATACATTGAGAATTTCCTGTTCTGTGATTGGCTGGTTGGTGGCCTCAGGGTTGGCCTTTGAGGCAGGAGTAAGGATGGAATTAATATAAACGTCAATAAGAGGGAGCAGCTGAGTGTGAAGAGGTGTGGTGGTCTCACACAGCTGCCTGAAGATCCAATCCTGGAGGGAGGAAGAGAAGGAAATAAGTAAATTAGACCTCCATCAGGGAATGATGGCAAGGATGGCTTAGTTACCATTCACTTCCTCCACTGGAAATCAGTTAATCGATGCCTTTAATATATCTTCTTGGTTGCTATACCACTGTCAAAGATTAATTTGTTAGTTGTTACGAAAAACACCTTCAGGCAACAGAAAAGGTTCTTGTTTAAATCATGATCTGCACTAGGTACAGTGCAGATGATTGTTGAGTAAAAGAGGTAATGGGAGACAATTAACAACCAAACAAAAACAAATGCAGGGTATGAAGAGATGATAAAACGGAATAGACAATACAATACTGAAACAGAACATAGTTGACCATAGCTATTGAATTCTTTGTACCTTAATGGAAACTTTGTGCTTGGTAAAGGCTCTGCTTTTGAGGAGTTGGTAAATACAATGGATGGGAAGAAAGCCTGTAATGTTGGCACTTAAGCTGTTAGTGACAGCTACTCTCACAGCATGTGCAGTTACCACCTAAAACACAAAACAGTTCAATTAGTTCACGAAATGTATTAGTTCTCTAGTTGTTTCTCTGAGAATAACAGAGCCATCCATGGCTTAAGAGTCCAGGAAAAAAAAGCAGCCATCATGCTTTATGATTAACATGGTTTTATGGAAGATAATAAACAACTATCCAATTCACAAAATTGCTATGGTAACGGTAGTTTTGTAGGTGGAGAGAATTTTAGATTGTTGGGTCTTGCAAGCATCACTCTTTGATGTTTAGTTTCAGGGAACTGAAAGGGCCATGTGCCTCTCAAGGAAGTCCACTGTGGACTTTGAAGTGTGTTTAGGATCATTATACTGCTGTAAATGCCATCTTTATCACTGGTTGCAACACAGGCCCAAAGCATGACTGAACCACCCCTATGCTTAACAGGAGGAGTGGTTCTCTTTTCATGAAAATGCATCCCTTCCATGAAGGTCATACTTGTGCAGGTGTCACTGCACAGTAGAACACTGCACCACCAAAAAAATCCTGAAGATCTTCTGCAGTCAAACAGGGGCTTTGATTTACTTTTCTAGCAATCCTAAAATTAGTTTGTCTTGGTCTTTCAGACCTCAACTTAACTGAAGAAATGTTACCAAAAAAGCATTTCTGTTTTCTTATTGCTTTCTGCTGCTTTGTGGGCACCAATGCTGGGCTGCAGCCCATGGTTGCTGACTGCTGAGAAGGATTTGATGACTCAAATAATAAAAGTAAAAGTAATGCATCACTTTGTATCACCTGGCTAACAATTACTGTAAACAAGCCATAACCATATAAATCAAACCATATCAAACAAGTCTGAGACCTTGGTAAAAAATGATCAGAGAGTTTCAGTAGAAAGTTTTAGAGTGTCCAGACTTTGTGAATTCCTTTTTTTCTCTCTTTTTTTTTTTTTAACTGTAAACATTTACAAAATCTTAAAAAAATGTAACTTTAATTTGATGTCTTTCTGAGATCAGTTCATCATTCATAGTAGCAAAAATGTTGAACAGGGGTGCCCAAACATATGCATGCCATTGAAGAATGGAAAGAATGAAACCCTGCACTTTAAGAATTCAAATATTTTGTACTGTACCTGCTCAGTGAAAATCTCATGAGTAAAGATAGTCTTCATTTTGTTCAGAGAGCTGGGTTTAATGGCAATCTGAGATAGAGGATGGTCAGTCAGTGAGATGAGCAGAAAAAAAATAGAAGAAAATTGAGAACAGTTTCTGTTAAGTAAGGCCAGGCTATAGATAAGTTTCGCAGGCTGATACTACAGACAACTAAATCAACTATTTTACACAAACTCTATTAACACAGGCTAAAATACAGCAGTCATGCACAAGCCCTGCTTCTGTTTTTAGCCAAACTATCCAATATCTATCAACACACAAGGTCTTTACTGTATTCTTCTTTTTCTCACATCTACATGTGTTTACTGTGTAAAAAAAAAATAATGATGATTAACACTGATCCTAAAAGCTCACCTTCATTCCAAGCGTGGAGCAAACTAGCTCAATGATAGCACTAAGCTGGTTGCTATGGAAATACATGGCAACCAGTAATAACATTTCTCCAAAGGATGCAGACACACCAGCAGCACTGGAAGAGATGACAAAGAACCAAACACTTGGTAATTCATACTGGACATGGCAAGGGAACAGCATTAACACAAACTCATTAACACTGCTTAACACAAACTCGGTGCTAAAAAAATATATACTTTTTAATAAAAAAATTCATCACTATAAATTGTGAAAAAGTGTGTCTGCCTTGTAAATAACACACACTGTAAATTAGTAGTTATTTAGAGCATTAACTAGGTTTATCTTGGTTTCATCACAGAAAATACACTCTGTTTCCCTTCTACATTTACAGCATTTAGCAGACCCCCTTATCCAGAACAACTTACAAAAGTGATTCGCTGTTTACTCAATATATATAAAATACCCTTAGCTAGTTCGAATAGACTAGTTCAACATGTTCTAAGGTGATGGAGGCAAAAAAGTCCTAGAAAGGAGAAACTAAATTGTATATTTAAACTTTTCAAAAAGAATAAGAAAAAAAAAAAAAAAAGAATAAGAAAACAAATGTGGGCAGTGGTGGCTCAGCGGTTAGAGCGCCAGGATATCAATAACAGGGTTGTGGGTTCGATTCCCGGGCTCGGCAAGCTGCCACTGTTGGGTCCTTGAGCAAGGCCCTTTACCCTCTCTTCTCCCCGGGCGCTGGAGTTGGCTGCCCACTGCTCTGGGTGTGTGTGTGCACTCACTGCCCCTAACACGTGTGTGTGTGTGTGTGTGTGTGTGTGTGTTTGTTCACTACCAGATGGGTTAAATGCAGAGGACACATTTCGCTGTACAGTGTACACTGTACAGTGACAAATACGTGCACAAAAAGAAAAAAAAAAAAACAAAAAAAAAAACTCTCAAATAATAAATGTCAATTTGCTTTCAAATATGTGAGATAAAAAGATGGCAAAGTTAGAATTTAATAATTTATTTATTTTCAGCATATGTGGAATATTGAAATACTGCAAAATCCCCATTCGTATTAAACATGCACATGGTTCATGGATACATGTCCTTACCTCTCAAAGTACTCTTCCTCTTTAATCATCCAGCTGAGCCACATCACCATCAATTGCTCCTGTTCTGGAGTACTAATGATAAATGGGCAGAAGAAAGTAACATTATAGAAGCTACGCATGCAGTACACTCTGATTATCACTTTCAAAAAATATGAAAATGTTGTATTTTCACATATTTTACTCAGCATACGCCTTAATGCTTCATTTCAGGTGTAGAAAAACATGGCCAAATTAGGGGTTCCCAATGCATGAAGTTTTAAAAACATTCTATCCTACAATATAAAGCATTTGATGCTGAACACATGTAAGAAGACAATACCTGACCAGTGTGGGGAAGGCGAGTAATTTACAGAAGGACAGGGAGACAAAGCGAACTCCAGCAGGAGTAGCAGGGGGACGACTGGTCATCAGCTGGAGAAGTTGCTCAGCTTCCTCATCTGTTGGTCTGGGTATAAATATAGAGAACATTACTACTCAATATCATGCTCACGGCATTACAATAGCTCACATGAATGCACATTTTTACAAAGATTCTAAGCATGGAGGTGGCAGTACAGCTACACTACTTATAGTTAAAATCCTTGATACCGTGTGTGAGACGACAGTACCTAAGTCCAGCAATGCCCATAAGAGCACAGTAGAGTCTGAGTAGTGCGCTGGCCTTCACCACGTGTTCCTCTCTCAGGCCTGAGTAGCCTGAACTGCTCTCCATCTCAGTATTCAGCTCGGTGTCATTAGGCACATGTGTACTGCGTGAGCGAGGCAGGATGGCCACCAGTTCCAAAAGAAGCTGCCGACGCATCTGCCACAAAACAGAACTGCTCTCTCTCTTTCTCTGAAAGGGTAAGGGAAGAGAGAAAGAGAAAGGAAAAGGAAAGGGACCAAGATTTAATGTTTTAGTGCAAACATATGCTCAAATTATAGACACACCCACAAAAACTACAACCCAATCATCTGGATAGCATTTAAAAGTATATGTGCACCTGTTGCCCATTGCGAATAAACATTCCGAACCAGGTGCGCACTTTCCCATTGGTGCCCAGGAGCAGACCGCTGACATATGACACCAGAGGACTTACAGCTTCATCCGCACTATCTGGCTTATAGTCTAGTGTCAGAGCAACTCCCAAACCTGGTAGGTGACACTCCTCCACCTAGGGGAAAAAAAAAAGAGGGCATAAAAATTTTTAAATTAGAGAATTGTTACTACTGCTGAGGTAAAGGAGCTTGTTTTCCATAGCTGCGGATGCTCACCACCATGGCTCTAATGTTGAGCGCTTGGGACGGGTTCATCTGGCACAGCTGCCTAAGAGCTTCAGTTCTGCGTCTCCCGCCCACACTCTCCTCATCTTGACGCTCACCATTCTTTATAAGACTGCGGCATACTAGTAGAAAAATGCACGTGTACACGTTTCAGTCCTGACAGTCCATACGTTCATTCTAGATAGTCCTCCTCTATTCTAGACTTCATAACAGTCCAAACGTTTTTTTCTTTACACACCACTGTGACACAATCTGAAATTAGTTTAAGGGACACATGCATACTGCATAAGCGAGGGAAGGGGGGAGAAAAAGACTATTTAATGTCAGAGAGAGACAAAATGTAATGTTTCAGTGCAAATGGGGCACCTGATGGACATGGAATACATCAGAAAATGGGCATAGAACTGTATGGCTGCCAATGAACCAAAATCATCAGCATTGAAAAGTAAAAACACTTAATAATAAATTAAGTAATAAATGCTTGAATTCTAGCTGAAAGTCTACACTTCTATCTTTATAAGAAATATTATGTTATCATCTATTTATGATTATTATTTGACTGATTACTGCTTTTGAAATACAAAGCATTCATTTATTATAATTTACAGAGAGAACAGGGATTTCTCAGTTTTTCTTGAATCATCTACCTCTACATCTTCAGCATTCTGAACACATCTAAAATTCCTTTTTGACTGATCCTTACATTTCTGCAGATTATTTGAAACCTGCAAAGGCACACTTTAAACCACTTTATACCTTTACAGACAAAACTAGATCATTGTTGAAGGCTGAAAATACTAAATCAATGTTTTTCAGCGTTAACGTATGTCACAATCACTAGACCTCTTTAAAGTTTGAAAAGTTCATATTTTTATATTTGATAACTTTGTATGTCTTTTTAAGGTTATATTAGAGTAAAGATTAAGTGTTAAAACTAAGATAAAGATTAGTGTTAAATTGTGAGTATGGTTCTGATTTGTCTATAGACTAAAAAAAATCCAAAATAGCAAAAAATCCAGACTCATAATGCACCCAAATTGCAAAGAATGAGGTGTTATCTAATCAAGTTTAAGTACCTTCACTGAAGCTGTCTGGGACATTGGCAACAAGGAGACAAAGGAACCAGTCTCCATTTCGCACATGCAGTAAGGCCTCTGCCACATCTACAATAGGCAACAAAGATGGAAGTTCTGCAGAAAAAAAAGAAAATAAATGTGTGAAACAAGCATTGGTTTCCATTGGTCACATGTTAAGGTGCACATTTAAACTTAATTTTACAAGTAAGGCAATATTTAATTTACATTTTTTAAAACGTATTGCTTACTTTTGGGTGGTTGTATGTCAATACACGCTGCCTTTTTTAACTTCTTGAAAGTACGTGGATCTATGTTTTGTAATTTTGCAGCTGTCAAATGTACCTGCTTGAAGGATGCAGAGAACATCAGCCACTTCTTCCAGGTAAACAGGACTCTCAAAAAGCTCAGATGACTTCAAAAAAAACTCCCCATTTGAGTCAGCTACCTGCACAACAAATGGAACAGACATGTGTCATCAAATATCTTGCATGACAAAATTTATATTCAAAACGCACTGGTCTGTTAACGTGCAACACAAAAAGCGTTGATGGGGTGCACAGATGGGTGGGCACCTTGTTCATGATGGCCAGCAGCTCGCTGAGAGCCAGTCTGAGCCTCCTTAGGGGATCACTGTGTTCAAACTCCAGTGTAAGGCCATGTTGCAGCTGAGAAACCAGGATACTCTCACCGTTAGACCCTCCGGCCTTATGCCTGTATTGGGATAATCAACTTCTTTAAAACGGTTTATTTGGGTTTTTTTTACTCAAGTGTAGGGTGTAACATTCACCTAATACACCAAGTGAACATGTATTTTTCTTCCATCAAGCATTGTTTTGTACACGCTAAACAAAGTTACCCATGAACATACTCTTTTCTACTTTAGCACACTGGAAGTGGTGGATGTTTAAGTACGACATTATAACTTCACCTGAGTTGCTGCTCTTTCCTGGCATCCTGTTCCAGGGCGTGAAAGTCCACAGAAAGCAGAGCTACTATGGAGTTCACTGCCTCTACCCCGGACAGCAGGCGCAGGATGAGCTTCTTATCCTGTGCCCAGGCATTGCTCTGGTCAGCAGGAGCACACAGTGCCATCCTCACCAGGCACGGCAACAGTAGCCTCAGCTCTGGATCACTCAGAGCTGCCAGACGGACCACGTCCACCTTCTGCATGGCCTCAAATGCATATGGGCTCACAAACTGTAGACCTGAACTTTCTGTCATTCTGTTGTACAAAAAGAGGAGATGGCTATATTCAAAATCCGCCAACCACATCACATTTACCAGATCACCACTTTTACAGCTTCATTTAATTAGCACTATATATATATATATATATATATATATATATATATATATATATATACACACATATGTCTAGAGTATTTATCTCTAGTAACCCTAAAGCAGCCCGCCAACGCTAACGGTAGCTAGCTATGCTAGCTAGCTACGCAATTAGCTAGCTAGCTAGCTAACGGTCTCGCGTTCTTTCCATGAGTAGTAGATAAAGGCTGGGCAACTTAGCTAGCTAAATTAAACAGAAAGGTGCTTAGCTAAATGATTAACTTCAATATAGTCCGTTAACGTATAGCTTTATAGCTAGCTAGCTACAATGACTAGCTATCGGGCTAGGCAGTTAGCGCTAGCTAGCGAAGTTAAAAGTGTTTAGCACAAGCAATAGCAAGTATACTATAGCTAGTTTACCAGACATTCATTTACTTCGTGTGCCATGGGTGCTCGGACTGGAATATTGTTTATTTAAAAGAACACGTCTTACCTTGAGGTTAACAGCAACTGGTAAATATCCAAAGACACTTTAGCGAGGCCCCGAGCAGACCTCGGATAATCGTGGCTTGTTTCAGCATACACAGCTGAGGCACCACAGGCCAACGCACTCCGCTAAAAGGCTAACTGTGCACACAGCTCTAAACGGCTAGCAGTGAAAGCCATTCAACACTATTGGGATCTTTCACTTGAATTAACGGAGCTTTACGGGCTTACAAAAGTTAATGTAGAGTTAACGAACTAGCTACCACATTTCATTCTTCTGAAAACAAGTGCAAGAGTTTATTCAACTAGCTAGTAGTTTTAATTATTTTGCGGAGGGCTTACCACCCGGCTTTCTCTGTAAGCTGCGGAGCGACTGTGGAGCGCAGTAAGGCTGACCAGAACAATACAAGGCTACAGCTATGGAAACAACCCACTCGTGTGGCCCAAGTTAGCTAGATAGCTAGTTAACACGCTGAGGTATGCAAACACCACTTTAGCTAAAATGGCTAAATATAAATACTGTTGGATAAATATAATACTGTAATTACTGACTACTGCTACATATCGACATTTCAGTATTTTCAGTTAAACTAGGGTAGATTTACTAGATAGCTTAAGTTACTCGGGGCTTTGAGAAGTATTGCGTTCGAGGCGACAAGAAAACGTCCAGTCTTTAAATCTCAGCATAATTTTTGTGTATTCCGAACATCGGCACATATTGTTGGCTTCGTGATTCGGTTACATAGACCTTCATCACTACACTGTCGACTCAAACACTGGCTTGTGAGATAGCAGCAAGCATCAAGTCAGCTACCTCTAGTTTCACACAGCCTACATTGTGTTCATTACAGCACATAAAGGGAGGGAGGGTGTGTTAAGTAATGCAAGGGAATGGAAATAAAACAGGTGTGCGTGTTCAAAGGGTGATTGAACATTATATGAATCGTTGTCATACCAACCTCTTTATCATACTGCAGTAAAATTGTAGCGTTTTCGCTACTTAGCTAGCTTATCGGCAGGCTTCAAACCAAATTCCACCCAAATTTAGCCTGTTCACCTATTAATAATGTCATAGCATACCCTTTCTAACCTCAACTAGCTAGCATTAGTTAGCCTACATTTGAGGAAAATAGCACACGACCCCCACAACAACCAAAAAAACACAAGCACAGAAATGAACTGAGTTGACTCACTTTATTCCTAAAACAGAAGCCGTGCCAACTGAGAATGGCACGGCATTCATATATAATTATTTATATATTGCCGTTTTCGTGTCTAAATGTGTGGTATAAAATACTATATACGACAATGTACCTCTTTCTTTTAGACACAGTGAACTTCATTGCTGTACAAGTCCTCTACAGCTATAGCATAGCTGTGATCTGTCCATTCACAAAGGCATGGACATAATTCCCCCAATCCTACCACCTCTGTACATCATGACAATACAAATATTCTTTCTCCCTTACAAAAAATAATACTCTAAAAGCAACCTACTGCAACTTTTATTCTTTCTTTTTGTGGGTTTTTTGCTTGTTTTTTTTTATTAAGACGGTTACATATATTTTTGTCCAATTGTTTGAAAGCAGGAAGGCAATATAAACCTTCTAGATCTTTTATATATAAAAGAGGTTAAGAAATAAGACAAATTATACATTTAAAAACTTACAATAAATAAGACAAATGCAGGCATTTCATTTGAATGCATGTGTATCCAAACAAAACAGGGAATTTTAGGTCTTAAAACCAAGAATTAATTCATTTCCCAGTCTTAAAACCAAGAATTCATTCTTTCATTTTGAAATCAGAGATGTCCCTTTTCCTCCAAAAACATTACAGACTCCTTCCATACGCAATAGCTGTTACATCTGACTAGTGTCATGAAAGCAAACAGTACCACGGTAATCACAATGGCATCAGAAAGCTAGAACACTTCCATTTTCTCCTTCTTTCTGGCTCCTCTTTGCCCCCCCCCACAAAAAAACCCATTTCCACTTCATCTTTCTTTGCATTTTTTTTGACATCAAAAAGCTGGTCTTCCTCTGTGGTGCTAGATCTTAAGCATCATGACTGCCACAGCCAGACAGTTTCATGGTGTCCCAGATGTTTGGGTTGGGATCTCACTGGAGGTCACCTCTCATGCCCATTCCCTGCTCTGGTTCTGCTCAGTTCTTGTCAATAGATGTTACAACATGTTCATAATGAAATTGTACAGCTGGTTGAGCACCACAAAGTGAATGGGCAGACATGAGCGTCGATCCTGTGTTGCAGGGTCACAGGTCAGCCAGGAGAGGGCGTTGTACTGCTCCAGAACAAATCTGATAGAAGTGCAAAAACATAAGTGTTATTTATTACACAAACACATTTTGAGGGTATGTTTCTACACATACTCCTGCGTTTTACTAAGTGGCTGCACAGGGCAAGGCACAATCATTTTAGGCAGGGATATCAATCAATCATTCTTAACATTTCTAGTCTAATGCTTGATTTAATATCAATGAATGCTAACGGAACTGCCCTTGTTCAAATCTCACCAAATAGGTTTTAGAATTATTGTTCAAATCTCTGAACCAAATTGTACTGGTATACTGGTAAACACATTTGAGGTTTTGTAGACGCCAAGAACTCTGATTGTGAGCCTAGTCTGATCTTGTTCTGAAATCCCTGACTGCAGCTTAAAGGCCTCTGTAATTATGAAAATAAACAAGAGCAGTGGCTCATGGCAGAAGGACAAGATTTCACACCTGAGCACATCTGAGGTCTGATTGGAGTCCAGTGGGTGGGAGTGTTTGCCATGCAACAGCTCATCCGACTGCACTGAAGATACATGAATGTGTAGAGAGGCCTGGGGGAGAAAAGAAAGGTGTATCAGCTGAGTGCATAAAATCTACTGAAAGATAATAGTATGGGGTAAACAGCCATTGTTGCAATAATCGATTAACAGTTCATTTCAGAACAAATATGTGCTGTAAAACATCACAAGTTCAAAGCCAGTTCTAGTCTCTCAAAATTCCATTAAATTCCACAATCTTATGCATGGCTCAAGGAGCCTGACTCATCTTTCTTGTGCTCCTCTCTCATACACCAATAGCACTGCTGACCCAATCACTGAGAACTCTAAATTATTTAAGCCTCCCTTTGCAGGAGAAACAATCAATATTGCATGAGCAGGGAATAACAGGTCATATGACCAGGTGGAGGTATGACTGGTGGATGTCAGTGAAATCAGTTAGAGGCTGTGATGTGGTGCAGCATGCTGGTCATTACATTTCAAACTATGTTTCAAGACTACACCCTGGGAATGCATTTTCAAAGGTTAATGTTCGAATCTTTGTACAGGCATCAAAGACCAATAGCCTTTATATGACAATACATAAGGAAATGGCTTACAAATAGACATTTTGTACATCAGACAAATGTCTTAACATATTTAAGAGCAACATCTGAAATACAGATTTCCTGGATCACACAATCACTAACCAAAATGGGTCCCATACAGAACATAGCAGTGGAAGCTTTTGGTTTGCTCTCCAAGAAACCATACACAATAGGTCTGAGAAAAGCCATTAGACTTAGAAAAAAAAAAAACAATTTCAACATGCAAACAAGCAAAACAACATAAGAAAAAAATGGAAGCAAACAACATTTTGCATATTAGTAAAATATGAATGAATATCTATACCAACTAAAATGCCCCCCCCCCATATTAATCTTTGCTAAAGTGTATTATTTTAACCTGTATGTGATTTAATGAATGAAAGAGCCAGAGAAACACTGTTACCTTTAAGAAAAGTGGGCACTGGTTCTGAGCTTGTGGGCAGGCTGACCAGAACCAGTCGGGCAGTGGGCCTGCTTTAGCAGTTGACACAAAGTAGCCTAGAGCAAGAGGTTGCTGCAGGATGTTGGGGGCCTCATCATGAGACTCCATCCGATCTGTACTCTGACCCTGAGAAAAGGGGAGACAGAAGATTCTTTCACAGCTCTGTATTCTGTATATTTCAGGAATATACAAACTGTATAAAAAGGCATGTAATTTCTTTTGGTCAGCTTTCACACACACTGCATACCTTGATGCCGTCTCCTCCATGGTGATATTGTGATCCTGGAGAATGGACTGGGGAAGTGGTAGGGGAGGCTGGAAGGATACTGATAATGTCTGGATCAACCAAGTCACTTTCTTGCTCCAAAAGGTCAAAGATACCGCCAATTGGATCGGATCCATCTATATAGCAAACAAAAGCCAACAATAAAAATCACAGCAATTCATTGAGCAAAATACAGTAATTCATGTAATAATTCATGTCTTGGCTTAGAAAAAGGTGTTGCAAGTGATCAGTGTGCTGGTAACATTTACCACTTCTGTCCGCAGCCCTTACCATTGATAGGATTGAAGGCAATGTCCTCTGTGGTGTAGCTGGAGCTGTTGACCTGGACAAAGGCAGAGGTGGGGAACACCAGGATGTGGGTACAGGAGGTGTCCTGAGGGGTGCTGAGTTGTGACGTCTGCATGTTTAGAGTTGTACTGCGGCCAAATACGGAACCAGTTGACACAGAGTCTGAGAAGACAGAAATATAAAAATAAAGCCTTCTTTACAAATTCTCAAAAACTAAACTAGGCATGAGGTATAATGAAAAGACAGCTTTCCAGAAAAGAAAATATATTTAGGGCAGTAATCTTTCAGTGAATTCGGAAGCTATAAAAAAAAAAAAAAAAAAAATCCTATAAGTGATGAACATTCCTCACTTTCTATAGATCTTGATAAGATGGCAGAATTTAAACCTTTCAGCACTCCAGGAAACAAATCCAATGGTTTTCAATGTCACACCAGTGCAGGTGAGTGTTGGAAGGTGTTTTATGATGCATAAACAATCATATCTGATGGGCACTACATGTGTTGTGGTACGCAGCTGTCATCACTCAATCTTTCTCTCTCACAAACACAAACCGTATCAGGGGGTTTCAAAACAGCTGGTAAAATCTCTCACACAAACACATTAATTTTAGAAGAACAATGCCTATTCAAAAACACATGAAGAGAAACAGAAAGGGTGCGATTACCTGGCATGATGATGAATGAGCCTTGAGGCTCCATGGCGACCAAGCAGGCACTAAGAATGCTCGGAGTGTCAGATGATGAGATGCCACACATCCTGCACATGTCCTTTAGCCGGCGGCTAAGAGACTGCAGATTCCTTCTGCTCAATAATATACTCCAGTCTGAAACCGGGAACAAAGCAAAGAGAGAGAGTGTGTATTTTGGGAACCATTCTGGCAAGGTTTTATTTAGCCTCAATATTCAATTAGGTTTTTTTTTTATTTTTATTTTTTTAGATATTTGGATTCTACTACTACAATCATTCAAATGAAACATGTCTTGATCTATTTTTACCAGGAAATGTATTTTAAAAAAATAAATAAATAAAAAATAAATAAAAAAACACTAAACAAAACAAAAAACAAAATAAATGTATGCAATATAGAAACTGTTACCTCGCAACTCTCCATGACCTATCCGCCCAAGTCGGCCAATGACCACTCTCCACGGAACCGATGTCATCTGAACCAAACCCAAGCACCACTCCCAGAGCTTTTGCAGACCATTTCTCCGGGCTGAGCCCTTTTTCCTTCTTGCTCTAAATACATGAGGAAAAAAACACAAGCTGAATACAAATGCTACTCAACAGCTCAAGCCAAAAATGCAATGACCATCACCTATCTGTACCTGTTGGGGACATCTATGTTGATGATACAGGTCTCCAGTAGCTCTCCGTACATGTCCGTACAGGTGGCCAGGAGCCACCTCTGGTCATGTGACAGGCAGTATCCCACAAACAGCACATTGTATTTCTGCGAAGCCTCGCCAAACGTCTCACCCAACTCTGTCTGCTTGTCCTTCACTGGTGCCAAGATGAAAGGAGGCGTGTACATGCGCAAACACTCTGGCCTCTGTAAAAGGCAAAAGCACAGAATTTGGGTCAAATGTCATCAATAATCTGGCAGCCAACATAAAAACCAGAAGGAAAAGGAGAAAAGGCAAGGCCAAGACACCATATACTGTGTAGTTTGACTTGCACTGAACTGGGCAGAACTACAACATGTTACGGTCATCTCTTCCCCTCTAAATAAACCACTCTACCCCAGTAAGCAATCACATCTCCTTTGTGAGAGGAGTAAAAAGTGCAGGAGAGAAGGCAGACAAAATTGGATTGTGCAAGTGACTGGGGCAAGAGCAGACAAGAGGTCTGAAACCCCCAATGCTGCCAGCAGCAGGCATACTGAATCCCATCAGGGACGTCTCACAGAGCTGCCCAAGCGGATAATGGAAAGAAAACTGGTGGAGCTGCGAGTTCCCTTTGGTCCTGTTCCAGGACAGGGAGGTTAGTGTAACACTCTCCATGCCCCATTGAATTCCACTTCAGGAAACCGTACAATTTTAACTCCACACAGATCCAGAAACAGCAGTAGCACATGTAGCTACAGATGTGTTAACAGTACCTCTCCATTTCATTGTATGCATAGGTAGAACAGAGTTCTGTGTATCTTAAAAAAAGAAAGCTCTGACATGCTTAATGAATACAATTCAATTAAATGTTACTAATACTTTAATAAGCTGACTAAATAAAAGAGGGGGGGTCATTATTTGCTGGGGATTAAAAAGACAAAGGTACTTTAAACAAATGACAGAGGCAATGGAATAGCAAATACTGTACCCAAGCAAGTAAAAGATTAAAGACCTTTCCAGAAGAACTGTTACTGATCAAACATAAGATGGAGACATCAAATGGCCGCTGCAGCTTTGGTTAAGATTATTTTTTCATTTAAGGGTAAATCCAATGAACATTGTTCAAGTAAACAGACAGAACAAATGCAATCTGTCCATTACTTCTTTGTTGCACAAATGCCTCTGCCCATTCTCCCACTCACCTCTGGGCTCTTGAGGGCAGTGTCAAGTGCAAGGCCAGGGCCAAAGCCTGTTAGTGATTTGACATTGGTGGATGCAGGGAGGGGCCGTCGGCACTGAGAGAACACTGAGAAAGCCAGAGATTTCAGGTGCTGCGCGTACAGCTGCCTCTCTTCACTCTTTACTGGCTGCAGGAGGTACTGACACGGGATTATCTAAGAGAATAAATATCCAGTCAGTAAACTTGCAAATCACAGCAACAGCAGGAACCAACTCTTTTGATATTCAAGACAAATATGACATCATTTAGAAGTTCTGAACTAAAGACAGCTACATTAAAGCAGACTCAGGAGTATATCCAAACAATTTCATGCTTGCTAGTTATATGTAGTTACACCTAGTAGCTGTCTGTTACATTCCTGTATGATATCTTGGTACTGCTCTACCACTGGCTGGAGGATGGTTATATGCATACCTGCACAGAGATGGAGTTGCGTATGTGAGGGGGGAGGAACTGCACCATCTCCAGGTAGCAGCGCAAGAGTCCGAGTGTCCACACGCTTGAGTGGGCAACCCCTGTCTCCACATCCTCATACGAAAAAGGGTCAACAATGTAAATCATAATGGCAGGGGGGTATGTGATTGCATGAGAGTCCCCATCAGTTGGTACACCAACCTTGTCCCTCTCCATGGTGCTAGAAAAAATAAGGTTATACATTTAAATATGCATGAGGATATGCTTAAATAGTCTTTAAGAACACAATCAAATAGCCACTCAAATACTGTGTCTATCTAAATAAGTGAACATACTACACAAAAGGTATGAATGTGCTACATAGAATTTCTTTACTTATCCCAATGTTTGGAAAACATTTAGTATATTACTGTCACACAAACACTTTGTTGTTCAATTTTGTAACATCCTAGAAAATTAGCATTGCAATTAGCCTAGGATGTGTTGTTATGATCTGCAGATTAAACTGTGTAAAATAGAAATGCTTTGCATACCTCTCTGGTGGTTCGGAAGGCCCCTGAGTTTGATTGCTGCTGGAGGAGTTGTCTCCAGAGAGGTTTGAGTTCTGGGTGCCAGCCTGCTGGCCCAGAGCCCCAGATTGTGAGCTGTTGCTCTGGACTCCTATACCCCCAAAGGGAGGAAAGGAGCTTGGCTTGCTAGGCTGCATGCTGCTGTTCTGTGGGCCTGAGGAAGGCGTGCTACTGGTACCGCCTGGTAACCCTGGGCCACTGTTTCCTGGGCCTGTGTTATTGGTGAGGGAAGAGCCTCCAGAGGCCAGTGAGGATTGGGGGTTAGAAGAGGTCGAGCCTGAGGACTGCGTAGATAAGGACTGGGTAGGGAAAGGGGGTGGGCTTGGCTGAGTGAGCAAGGAACTGTCCAATGGCTGTGTAGCGAGGTATGGAGCTGAGAGGATTAAAAAAAATAAATAAATAAAATAAAATAAAAAATAGAAATGAGGTTCTCAATCCAATTAATAAAATGGCCTTCAACAACTAATCAGTAATACTGATTACTACTGATTACTTGCACTTTAGAAATTTCAGCGAGCAAACTCACCAAGGTCATGCCTGCAGACTTGGGCAAACAGCTTGAGCTTGGCAAAGGCTTCAGTGGTGCCGCTGACTCCCTTCAGGAACCAATCAGAGATCGGCTGCTCTGACAACTTCTTGGCTGCAGCCCCGCCCACTCTCACAATTCCATCTGCATGCACTTTGGAAATTGGTCGATGCTGACCAAGTTTGCAGGACTTTTGGGCAAAGAGAAAAGCAGAGACAGTTGTTTCACTGTTTGATCAGCTTTAACAATTTTTTTTAATAGCAAAATTATTTCTCACAACGGGATTAATTGCACACAACCAAAACAAAACCAAACGAAACTAAAGCAAAGCATCTCTTAGACACACCTCATAGACAGCCGTTAACTCCCTGAAAAAACTCTTTGCTCCATTGAGTAGTGCTTCGTTCTCCGGGCAGAGTACCAAATATCCCACGTCTCTCTGGGAGCCAAAAGGCTCCAAAAGCAGCTTCTCCCAGTAGGGCAGGCCAAAGGGAGACAGCACCACAAAGTCATACTCATATCCCACCAGGAACGTAGGAATGGGCAAAGGCTCGGGGGACTCATCCGTGCCTTTGGTAAGAGGAGAAGAGAAAACAAGACAGACATCAAGTAAATTTAATTACCAACCCGACCCCTATAGAGTTAAATAACCCTTATACACAGATTTGCAGCATTTTACTGTTCTATGGCAATGGTTCTCAAATCAGCAATCAGGGACCCTTGGATGGTGCAGATTTTTGCTTCAACTAACATAGCAGGAAATAACCCCCAAATTAATCACTGAGTGCCTGGTGACCACTTTGAGAGCCACTGCTCTACAGTAAACAATTACCTGCTTTATAGCTTTTTTTTTTTACCTGCTTCAATTAGCTTCATAATTGGATTTCAAGTTAGTTTGTTGGGGGTGGTGGGGGGACGAGACTCTGAGGGCTGTGAAACTCTGCAAGTGCTGTGGCCCTCCTGCAATGCAGGGGGACATGTATACCCAAATACCTGCTGTAAAAGGGCGCAAATACTTCCTGATCATAGTTGATTTTTACTACCTGATTGTAGGAGTCATGGTTACTTACCATAGGACCCTCTTCCAGCCATCTTGTGGAACTGCTGCCACGTGAGAGGCCCCTGGACACCCCATGAGCGAACAGTTCTTTTCTTCTGGATAGCGTCTTGAAGCACAGGCTGGAGGGACAGAAGCACTCTCAACACATCTTGTGAGCACAGAGCACTCACGTCCACAGCTGAAAAAGAGAAAGACAATGACAGACTTTAATATGTACTCAAAAGTACACTGCAACATACCACAATGTAATTTATTATGATCATTTTGCAAAGCATTTCAATTTTATTATAGAAATCTTAATGCATATGAAAAAGTCACATTAGTAAAATGAAGACAGAAACAATGAATTATGTAAACCTTTGTAACATTCAGGTAAAACTCAAATAGTCCAGATTCATTTTATAATGTATTGACAGTTGTAATTCATAAAAAAAATGCTGTTGTATTTTAGCCAACTGCTTGAATTATTTTTGAGAATATTTATATTCACAGCGGTGTGTAAATGAGAGCTGAACTGTTTTTTATTTATTTATTTAAGGATTTAAAAAAATAATAATCAATAAATAAAAAAAACAAGACTGACCACTGCGTTTGGCCCAATGATGCAGACAGGTGCTTTTGACCAACATCTCATCCACTTTGCCTCCTGACATGTTGTCCATGAATTGTCTCCCATGTTCCAAAGCCAGGTAGCAGTCGTTGTGGAAGTCCCTCTCCTCCACACGCACGCAGGGAGGGACAACAACACATCCTTGCGCCCTGGAAGCTGTTCCCTCTGGTTCCGCAGCCACAAGTGGTGAAAAAGGGTTGGTGCACTGATCCTGCAAGAGCAAGATCAGCTCATCTGGGATTCTGTCCTTTACTCCTCCACTGCTCTTTTCCAAGGAGGAGCTCCTCAGCGCGTCAAAGCGTTTCTCTGCTTCTCGGCTCACGTCCGAGCCTCGCCCAATGATGTCCAACTCATCCTCCAAGAAGAGGCCCGAGCCATTACCGTAGCGCCGATTGACAACGGCACTGAAGCCACAGCTGCATGGGTACTGCGCCTCCATGTTGGGGTCGTTGATGTACACGCCCACGTCAGCGCCCTTGATGTTCATGTTGCACACACAGATGCAGCAGCTGTCAAAGTTGCAGTCTTTGAAGAGATTCATGACTGACTCTGACAGGATAAGGGTGACAAAGAGGCTGTGGGCTTCAGGGATGGAGGGAACAGTGGCTGGCTCCACAGAGTTGAGTGGGCGGCAGGTGGAGGGTGTGGAGGCGGGTGAGTATAGGTCCGAGTTCTCATACTTTAGGGAGCCCTGGACACTGGAGGGGCCACGTGGGGTGCGAGGGGTACGAGGCGTGCGGGGAGTCGGGGCAGAGAAGCGAGGAGTGGCAGGGGAAGGGAGGATCCCTGTGCCACTGTTGCTGGGTGGTGCGCTGTTTGATATGAAGGGGGTGTGAGTCTGGGGGGTGTATGACTGGTTGTAGTCCTGTTCCATAGCACTGCCCACACTAGGGATGTTACTGCAATAACATAGGTACAGAAGAGACAAAAACATTACACAGTAAATATGACAGAGCATGATTCACAACCATTCTACTCCTATAAGCTCTCCAGATAAGCAAGTTAGTAAGATACGCAACTTTCAAATGACCAACAATCATTTTCAAACTGTGATGTAAAATACAACCTGATGTGATTAGCCATGTAAATTTTTATTACATTAAGGGACAACTAAACAAAAACTGCATTGTCTTGCTTTTGTATATAGTTGGTGGCTGAAAACACCTCCACTGCAATAATTAGAGCATTCGCTCATCAGCTGCAGTACTGTACTGCCATTCTCCAGGAGCCTTCACTAGGGAGAGACAGCCTATTTTTGGACAGACAGGCCAACAGGCAGCTGTGAAAGGAATGAAAGCACAGCTTGTTCATAAAACATGCTGCATTGCTCATTTAAGATCAATCATTAATGTAATAAACCATTACCATATTTCCTAATTGTGCATACATTAACAAACTACCAATTAAGGGACAGCAATGACAGATGAATGCCAAATTTAAAGACTACATTGGAATTACGAATTATTTTTTGACACTGGCTTCTTACCACTGCCCTTTCCTAATTAAACTAATATCTCCTTGATTGTGCCTCAGAGGCTGCCATAATTAAATTGTTGGAACTAGCTAGCTAAAACTGTAATAAACCCTTACCTACTGTAAAAATGACAATAACACAAAGCTTTAATAATCCACTGCTCTGACAACACTAGCTTTCTGATACAGCTGTTCCTTTTCTCCCTCTCGCTCTACAATCTCTGGATACCTGAGACTGCCATTTTGCTGCTTGAATGATTTGTCGCCACCTACACACAACACTATACTTTAGCAAAGGTTACCTCTGTTCAACAAAACTTAACATTTTTAATCCACTATCTTACAGAAGTTCCACATCGGCTAAATAACCATAAAGACCTCTCTGCAGGTACTGCAGGTATGCTACTCACCTGTCCCTGTTGAGGAAGCTCATGGCAGGTATGGGGTTGAGAAGCTCCAGCTTGCCCATGGACCAGCTGGGCCGGTATGAACACTCCTCCGGGAGTTTGATGGGAGGCAGGCACTGGCTGGGTAGGGTTTTCAGTGGGGCGAACATGGAACAGCCCACAAATGCCTGACACAACTCAGGCTTATACACAAACGAGAAGTCCTGTAAGACAAATTTGATGTACAGATTTTAATCAATAGTCAAAACTGCATACACGGTACTATAGAAATATACAGCACACCTAATATTTGGTTAACTGTCCTTTAGAAAGTTTAATTAAATTGGCTGGTCTCCTGCCCAAACTAGGCAGGGAAAATGTACTTGAGGTAAGGACGGGGAAGGCAATATAAAAAGCTCAAATGTTAGCCAGCTTTATTGATACATCCTTTCCCTGTTTCTAGATTTAAACAGCCCCAGAGCATGTTGCTACTACCACCACACTTAGATTTTTGGAGGCGTAAATGCGAGGCATTCAACCTCAAGAATACTGTACCAACTTTTCATTTATATAAAACCTTGCACCAAAAGGCTTTTTCTTTTTCTACGTGGTCAACTGCAAACCTGACAAGACTTAGTGCTGTTTTTGAAGCAGGGTCTTCATTCATGGATGGCAACCTCAGTCCATTGCGAAAACTTACTACAGTATGATCTAGTTAGGCAACAACGCATAATGCTGGGGAAAACATTACATGCTGTTATAGATCATCATACGACAAAGTAGTGTACTGCATTCTGTATGTTGGTGCAGATACATTTTAGATCGTCTACTCTGAGAAATGATAAGACCTACCTTGATCTCAGATGGTTTTGGACTACAGAAGCTCTCCTCCACCTCAATCTTATACTGGCCTGCTAAAGCTGATGGGCCATCCAGAGAGGTGATGCCTGGCCCAGACTCCATGTTACCATACTCCTTACCGCCCATGTTCATAGGTGAATAGCCCATTATGTGCTGCTCCAGAGAAGGCGGGGTGGGGAACATCTGGTGCAGGTCAGCTGAACCTACAAGTGTGGAAAAAGAGTGGGAAAGCAGAAGCACAAAGAAGAAAAAGAAGAAAAAATTATAAAGGTCAAGGCACGCTACAGCACCCAGAGTGTGTTTTCAGGATCTTTGCTATGTGACTGTTAAAGTTAAAAGACTGCATATACATTTAATTTCAACTCGATTAATCACTGGAGCTTCTTTTTTTCTTTCACAGGCAAATCTGTGTCATCCTAGAAAGACCATTGGATAAGCGCTTCAAAAACCAGTCCAAAAAAGTAGGACCTTCTACATTGCAGTAAGCCCATGTCACAAAATGGATGTGAAATGCTACATTTGTCTGAATTCAGACATTATCAACTTAAGAGTGGGTTGCTACATGAAAAAAAGAGCTGATAATTAAAGAAATTGTTAAACATTTGTTTGGTCAACAAATCTTTTAATAGCAATCTTGTAATCCCAAATCAATACAGGAAAAAAAACATACAAAAAATGTATTTGTGTTTTGGTTTCATGGAGATCAACCCAATCAGAAACTCTACTCACTAATACATGACACAGGGTCCAAGGTAGCTGGCTTTGGTTCCTTGCTGCCAAACTTCTCCTCTGTTCCATTCACTGCTCTCCTTGCACCAGGCTATGTAATTGTAAGGGGAAAAAAATAAGGCATATTAATAAAATTATCCCAAAGTTCTATGGAGATTCAGCAAAATAATGACAATTTGTTTTTTTCAGACTCAAGTTCATCTTGCTGACAGTAATGTGATAAAGTAGGCCTTAGATCATGTTTATGTATAGATGATGTTTAAGCCTGACTTTGGACAAAATGCTATGTTGCTATATAAAAATGCTATATATCATTACAGATCATGAATAGGCCTGTTCTTCAAATTTCAATTTGGTAATGTATTAAAAATAAATTTCATGCGATGCAGTCATGAGGGGGAGAGAGAGCACAAGTTGTGCTAGGCTCTCCCCAACCTAACATGACATCCACAGTGGGTTATTACGAAATGACCAGTGACCATTATTACTAACATCTTGTTTAACAGTGAAAGAGTGAGCAAGTGCATGAGGGTTAGAGGTTAAATGCAGTATTCCTTAAGCTAACCGTTTGCTCATCTTCATCTGAGTTAAAGAGGTTGTCCAGGTCTTTGAAGGAGACAGTCAGGTCTGAGTCATGGATCAGACTGGTTGAGGCAGCAGTTTTGTGGGCTGCACCTCGCTGAGCATCTGTATTAGGGAAATGAGAGAGGTAATTACAGAGAAAGCAAGAACAATGCTTTTCATTTAGCCATTGAGCATTTTCTTCACTCTGCACATACTTTAGAGACTGTACATCTGTAAAGGGAGTACATGCCACATTTAGTCCATTTGAGATTAGCCTGAACAAGGCCATTCCAGAAGATACTGCACTGTGTACTGATCTAGCTAACACAGAACAGTTAAAGATAGACAATTAATAAAGGATAAGAATTGTACAAACAGAGAATGGTTGCTGAGAAAAGTCAAAAGGGATAATATTGCTAACACACTTTCAGCCATACTGCACACAGTTGACTGAACCTGGCATGTTCCTCACTGAATGAATATACTAAGTTGTACTGCAAACCCTGACTAGAAAAGAGAAGCATAATGTCTTACCATCTGATGAACCAGCACTGCCATCTTCTCCCTAGAGGGACATTAGAAAGAAAAAGAAAGAGAAAAACAGAATGAATTAGGATGCACGTTGCCCCCACAGGAATGCATTTTTGTTTGTGACCTTGTGAACAGCAACCCTTATGTAACTTTTAAGTTTTTTCTGCTTTCGCTTTAGTAACAGTCTCAACTATCCAGGAAAGGCTTTCTACTAGATTTGAGAGCACTGCTGTGAGGATTTCATTGCATTCAGCGACAAGAGTGTTAGTGACGTCAGGATGTTAAATGATCACCACCCCACTTCATCCCAAAAGTACTGGATGAAGCAACATCATTCCAGAAAGCTAGGACTGGGGCTGCTTGTCAATGTAATGGACATCATCGATTTCAAATACATAAATCTGAATAACATGCATCAACGGCTGTGCCCACTAAAAACGGGCCCAGTTTACTACTTTGCAGTACATTACGTTGTGTCTGAAATAACACACTTAACAGCATGTTAAAAATAGTTCACCACCATCAGAAGTGCATACTCCACAATCAGACCACAAACAATAAACAACTAACAGTCCGTAATCAATATTTCAGTCCTGGGACCGACAAGAAATTAGTTAAAAAAAAATTGTTGTGCAACAAATTACCATAACTAAATTGTGTGCACAGGCATTTGTGCTCTAGCATGTGTAAATAAACTGGGAATATAAATAAGAAGAAATGCATTGCAAAGCCCTTTTTCCTAAAAGTTACACTGCTAAGCAGCTGCCTTATTCTACCGATCCTTATCAGTCTCTCACTATCAGTACAGATACAGCTAGCCAGCTTATGCTGTAGTGCACTGAAGGCTAGAGTTGCCACAGAGGAACTCTAAGCGGGATGGTTCAGTGAACGTTTTTATTTACCTGCTAAAAGGCACTGGTAGTGAAAGAGACGAAGGACAAGAAAGGACCTTTCCTCTCATAACACATTCAGATTAATCTCTCCCAAATCCTATCCTTTACTTTTGTCCCCTGTTTAATCTGCAAAGTACCACCCCACTGCTGGAGCAAGTGTGAGTTATGTTTGAAAAGCTCTTACTTTGTTTTTCCTTCCTTGCTCTTTCTCAATGCCCGTTTTGTCTTTCTTATCAGAGAAGGTGAACTTCACATCCCCATCCACAAAAGCGTAGGGGTCCACCTCTGGCTCATGGTCGCTGTCAGCAATGGCTGCAGCTAGATGCTGGTTTCGCCGCTGCAGGTAGGTCTGAACGCGCTCATCTGACACTTTCAGAGTATGCTTTGAGGTGACCATTAACCTGTAGACACAACAAACAAAGTGTCACTCGTTAGAGCCTGGTAGTATCTCAACTTCATCATATAAGTCTACCAAACCAATTGCAAATCTCATGAATGAGGTTAATACTTGGAACTCTTTCTGTATTGGCTGGGCCAGTGTCCACTAACAGACAGATCAGTCCACTACAGCTCCGATATGGGGTTACAGAGCGCTGGCTAGAGTTAGCCTCCAGAGAGAAAATCAGTTTGGTCAGGGATTACACTCACTCAAACAGCAGATCAAACAGCATCAGAGATACTGGCTTCTCAGATTACATAACAGACGATTTCAGCTGTTCCAGTCTTACAATCACATCCCTTCATTGGTTCGCTCACTCACCATCAAGTATATTCTACATATTTTATTAAAGTCTTTCACCAAAGCATGAATGGATACTCACTCAGTAACTGACACGTTCCCATCTGCACCAATCAAGGCCTCTTCTCTTAGCTTGTCTGCAGGCAAAGCGGGTGTTGGAAAGTCTAAGTCTTTCCTGCGGGGGAGGTTGAAGAATCTCCAGGGTGCGTGATTTCCATCATCCTCTAGGCACACTGCTGTCCCAACATACACTGTGGGTTCCATGGCCTCGGGGTACGCTTGGTGGAAAGGTGGGGCAAGAGAGTCAACGCGAGGATCATCCGTGCCCTTTTGGGGTAGGAGGCAAGGCTCTGAAGGAGGGTAGAAATGTTGACTGTGGGGTGTGGAGGGGTTCTTTAGGGTGTCTGAGGGCTCCTCGCCCCGCTCACAGGGGTGAGGGCTGAGCGGAGGTGGCTGAGGGGAGCCCACCAATTCTGGAGGGCCCCCAACACTGCCAGCTGCTCCTCCCCCAGTGTGTAGCTGAGGTGGTTTGGGCATAGCGCAGACTTCAGAAGAGCGGAGGCCAGAGAACCGCCCGCCCTCCTGACTACGCAGAGCCAACCGCTGGCCTGCTGAGGCATCTGTTTCCATGGAAATGTCATCACAGACAGAGCTCCGGTGGTGGAATGGCGTTTGCGGGCGTTTCTGCTGTTTGTCACCTTTCTCAGGCTTCTCTCCTGCTTTGTGCTTGGTGGGCTGCTGCTGAATCTGCCCTGTGGAGACAGTCTGGCTCTGTGTACTGCCCACTCGTTGCTTTAGGGCTTTGTGTCTGAGAGACAGAGAAAAGACATCTTTGTATTTCTCATAGTCAGTTACCCATACTAAGTAAAAGTGTTCAAGTTTTCCAATGACAGAGGCATTACAGAGGCATTTTAATCCACCTGGATACTTCACTGGATATTTCACTGAGAACATCAGCCAATTCCACATTCTGTCTGTTTTCCCAACACAAAAGTGATGTCTATGGTTATGGTCAAGCTTGTATTTTTGGACCACATACTCAAAACTCAATCTCAATGGTTAAGAGTACTAGAGTCACACCTCCTGGATTGCAGTTCCTGCACAGTTTTGTGCTTTCCTGCTTAAGCACACTTGACTCAACTCACCCGTAAATTGCCAGGTTCAGCCTTTGTGTTTGAGCAAGGAGATAATCCACCTGTGCTGGACTCTACCACTTAGTTCCCCACACCGATAAAGGGGAATTCAGACAATTTATAATAAGGAACAATTACACACTTTTTATACCTGTTGTCTAATACTGTGAATATAATACTTGGACTGTGAATTATATTAGAACTTAATTTATACAATTAGAAAACATGTCATTACACAGGCTTAAATAAAAAGCTAAATAACTTCTGACTGTACTACAGCATGCTCTGTGTGTACCTTGAGCAGTTGCAATTTGTTCTCTGCACAGATTCAACAAAATCCCATGATCCCATTTTCTCCAGCACCTCCTCTTCACAGGTTCCATTGGCTGTGGCAGAGAACTTGCGTCTAAAAAGGAAGACAAAATTAATAAACTTAAGTATAATGAAACCAGACTGAAGACTGGAGCCTAGGAAGCAAAGGGGGACATAAGCATTTACTTGTTCAGCGCTCGATTCATGTTACACTCCTGCCAGACGCGTTCCACCACCTGACTGGCCATTTTGCGTGGAATCTTGCCTCCATGATGACTCGTGCTGTCCACGCTGAAGCCATCTATTGCTGATGGCAATCGCATCCACTTCTGTGCTGCGTGAGAGTCAACTGGAGTAAAGGCAGGAAAACAGAGGGAGAACGAGGGAAACAGCAGAAAAGAAGAGCAAAGCATTAACCTTCCTTTAGGTATAAAAGCAGTTCAATCACTTTTTTAGACAGAGCAATTACAAATACACTTCTTCACAATTCCACATCTGATTCTTAAACTAAAGACTAAAACAATGTGTGTACCTGTCTGGGCCTCCTCTGGTGAGGTGGGAGGAGTGAGTGTAACAGAGGAGATGGCGGGGTCTCTGTTTGAAGCAGGCACTTGGTGGCCACCCGAATAGACAGCAGTGCAGTGCGAGGACCCCACAGGTGTTACAGTGGGAATATCTGACTGGGGGACCAGCACCAGACAAGCAGGATATACCATCCGCACACCACCTTTGAAGACACGCAAGTTACGCACACGTTATTAGATGCGATTTGAAGAGTACACCCACCGTCTATCAGCTGGGGGTTAGGAACGAGCATGCAGATGTGAGACTTAGTAAGGGGCAATCAGACGTTGCCACACCGACCAGTGGGCGCATTAACATTTAGAATAGGTCTCTGTCCACAGCTACATAATTGAGGACAAAATCCTCTTTATTTCATCACCTATAGGCCTGATTCAGAGATAACAGTGCTCTCTACATTATTTTGTTAATTGGTCAAAGATGATGTGTGGCTGTGGCTGACATTTTAAATGCACCCTGCCTATCTGAGTAGACAGGCAGACTTTATGAAGATCGTAAGAGAGAAGGTAAAATACATTTCATTGAAAGTCACTTTAAGTCTATTATAATTCTGGGCTGCATTCTTAAGGCCTAAAGCTGGTCAGCTTGTTTGGGGTCACTGTCATACTTATAAAATAATAAATAAATATTGCACTAATCAGTTTTCAATCTTCTTTTTAACCCTTCATATTGCAATTTAAGGTACGTTCAAGGTAAGATGCAATGTAATGAGATATAATGAATCTATCAAATTTCATCTTCAAGACTTCATCTGACTTCATTATAAAATTTATCACCCATGGCAATCGCTACATCCCCTACATAGGGGAGACGATCACTCTGCTTACCAACTAGCACCTCCACAGCAGCCAGAGAGTCGTCCTCCCAGTCAATGTCCTCCATCTTGTCCTCAGCGCTCTCCTTGGAACTTGGGCTGATTGGATAGAACTGCTTCCATTCCTCAATGAGCTTCTGCGTAGGTGGGTCTGACAGCTTGAAGGACTGCCCTGTCAGCGTCCCGTTCAGGCCAAACGGACTCAGAATCACTGTACAAAAAAAAAAAAAAAAAAAAAAAGAAGAAGAAAAAGAAAAATACATAAACACGCTACCTGATCATATTTGTCTTCTGCATGTTCTTGTTTGACCTCCCTACTTGACCCAGTGTTCAGTCTTCCACCTCTCTCACCTCTTTCTGTACTCAGACATACACTACTGTTCACACACTGTAAATGCCAATGAGTACAGCCTGTAAACGGAGCCTAATAAACAGCAAGAGGCACACAGAAAAAAAAAAATGCATAAAGCTAATAAAACACAATCTATCCTCTGAAAACAAACACAAACTAAGAAACATTCTTTTTCCTTGACATTTTACAGGAAACACTGCTCCAGCCAACTGGTTTGCCTTGTGCTTGTGTTTCTTAAACCATTTCTATGAAAAGATTCTCTTGTGCCCCCCCCCCAACCCCCCTCCTCAGTATTGATCCATGGTCAGCAGAATAAAATTGAGCTTTCTGAAAGAAGAAAGGAGAAAAAGGAAGACGAATCATCCTGAAGCCCTTCGATTAGCGCACTCATTCTGTGGCCTTCCAGACACTAACCTATAACCCAAGAGTGACAGAAGGATGAAGCTGGACACATTCCTTTAGCATAGAAAAGGATGGGGAGGATGAGAGAACTGAAAGACTTGGAGGAATGACTGAAAAGATCAAATTCCTAATTTTACATGTGGTGTACAAGCTTTGGCTCGTTATTAGACATTATGAGAATATTTCTTCTGACCCCCGGGCATCCTACCCTCTCCCCATGGGCATGAAGACTATTGCTCATGACCTGTGGCATTTCTAATAACAGACCTGTTTACAGAAATGATGTGCGAGGCAAGCACAACACCAGAGGCGGGCGACCTAGACCAGACACGCCAAAACAAACACAGTTCATTCAGGGAACAGTGCTGCAGGGCAGACGAGCGCTTTTTAATATCCAACGCCTTTCTGATTACACAAGACAACATGCACCAAATCTGCACAGCTGCCGATTCACAGTCTCCATCATGACAACACTGGTGAGACATGTAGACACAAAAAGTATTGACACAATAAGTTGGCTGGGGCAGACAGATTCTGCCGAATGCAAAAGTGCATAGCACCGCTAAAGCAGACAGGTGCTCACAGACTTTGTTTCAGCCCTTATGTAACGACTGTAAATATTTATGTGGTTCAAATTCGACTACTCTGCTAAAGAAGCTCCCATGGTGACCCAAAGATTAAATTAAATGGGGAGGGAAAAAAACAAAACAAAAAAAAAACAAACAAAAAAACAAACAAACAAAAAACAAAACAAATCACCACAAAACACACCCAAAAACCGCATCATCTATTTGCTACTCTCTCTGTTGCTTCTTCCCTCCTGCTTTCTCTCTCTTCCTCCCACCTCCTGCATGTAATTTAGGCTCAGATCAGTTAAGGGAGCTCTGTGTTCACTGCATTCACTCCAGGCTGTTTTATGAGGTCATATCCCAGAGATGGCCACTGCTTAACTGGGTCTGGCAGTGATGAGACAGGAGAACTTCAGGCAAATGACTGAGGGGAAGGGGGTCAGAGAATAAATGACACATAATCCCATATCTAAACACAATTCACGCCACCGTTCATTTTATACCATCAGAAAGCTTCTCCACCAAGCAAAAAAACATTCTTCGTTCAGTCTGAACTATTTACACATTCTTCTGTGAAGTTGGAAAGTGGAGGGTAGGACATGTGGCAAAATTAAATAATGTCTACAAGTAAATCTTGTAAAAGGCTGAAGTAGTAGCAGTAGCAGGTGTTACACAATCTCAGACACATTAAGTAAGATCTTCCTAGAAGTCAATAAGAAGACATTTAGTCTCTGTGATATATAGCTCTAACTTGCAACTGCACCCAGTCTTTGCCTTTGATGTGGCTTTAAACGGGCATGTGTGTTATGCTGAAGCAGGAGTTTAATACACCTCTCCCAGACAGCAGTCAGATCAAACGAGTAAACGGTAAAATTATCACATGTCAGCATCTACAGAAGAACTGGAAAGGGGTAGGGGCCCTGAATGAATTCATCTGACAACCAAAAGGCAAGCAGAGCTGATTTGTGGTCTTGAACTTGTCCTCCTCTCCTTCCTCTTCGGACAGAATAGAGCATCTTCTGCCCCTCCCAATCGATCTCATGTTGTTTTAGAACAACCGCTCCAAAGTGGAGTCTGCTGAGCTGCCGCTGGGCTTAAATTACACCAGCCTTCTCCCTGATCAGAATTGGGCTGGTGGGCAGAACAAAGCAGAATGAGAAAAGAGGGGAATGAATAAGGAAATGAACTAAAAACTGTTTTTAAAGTGTCTTAGCGATCAGAGGCTCTCAAATTCTTTTATCAATGCAGGCATATTTATCTTGCAACTCAGCATTTCAAAAACATTATGACGTCAACTGCTGCATCTCCACTGCTGGAAAGAAGCTGTCTTGGCAGAGAGGAAGAAACTGTATAAAGTAGGGGTATACCGTGCGTATCCACAGAGAAGTGCCGCAACCTCTCTGCTACTACAGTCAGGCCAAAAATAATCCCTGCTGCCTGAAGTGACTGGTTATTTGACAGTAACACACCAGTGAAATTAAATGTTGTTAGCAAGTGTGATCTGATACAAAGCAGGAAACTGACCCCAACTCAGTTTCTCAACAGCTTTGTAGTATAGAAATAATCTTCAATAGAAGAGTGTGTGTTTGTGATGCTCGCTTAACCAATTAAGAACAATCCTTAATTTGTGACTCAAAGACTTATGGACACCAGGTCACAGAAGACAATGAATGATGGAATGCAGATTGGCATGCAAAGAGCTAAAGACATCCATCTTAGTATTAATAAAATGTGGCCTCATTTATTTTAGAGATTTCTCAAATATTAGTGGATAATAAACCAATGTGGACAGTGTGCTATTACTGGCACAGGACACAGCAACCTTAAGGCATAGAAGGCCACAGGGGTGTCCCTTTGGGCTGTTAATGCAACAGCATGCAAAGATGGCCAAATGGACACTGACCTTGAAAGGGACTGGACGCCTGCTGGGCTAGCGTCAGGTGCTCCTCACTCAGGTGGTACACTGGCTGATGCTGGTTGATCTCCACACTGGTGCAAACATTGCTGTCACCATGCAGGAAAAAGCTGAAGGAGCAGGAAAGGTGCTCACTAGAGAAAGAGAGAGAATGGAGAAGTTTTAAACATTATTTTATTTACATTTTAACATTATATACACAACTTAGTTTTACATACATTCACAGTATAGCCCACAGGCAAATCTTAGTGCCCAAATTAACAATTTTTCATTACCAAAATGTTAAAAACAAGCAGTGCATAGATTTACTAGACACTTAAGAGCAATGCTGAAAATGCTGAAAAAGACTTAACACTACATTATTCCTTACTGAGCTCTTACATAAACAACCTGACGACATTCTTTTAGTTAAGACATAAGCAGCAGCAATTTAAACCATTAGAAGCAATTTATATGTAAACACTGATTTACTTAATAGAACACTGAAATAAATGTAAATAATAATGCAACTCATTATAAACTTTTTTTTTTTCTTTACACAAGAAATGTTCTTTTTTCCTGCATTTATGTTTAATTGCATGCATTTTAATATGTGGTACTGTTACAAGCAACACACACGTACCTTAGTACAATAATGTTACAAAAAAAGTTACCACTGTACTGTATGTGTACGTATATGTGGTGGGGTAGAAATCTTTAGACTGCTAAGGATTAAATTCGACTTGGGTTGGTCTCTCAGGTAGTTGCTTTCAAACTGAACGCACTAAGTGAATGCTGATGGCTGCATAATCTGCTGTCAACACCACTAGCAGTATGCTCAAGTCTGGCTGACAAACCCCACTTTTAAAAGTTCAGACCATGATGACTACGGTGTACTATCTGAAGGAAGAAGTAGAGCAACTGGTGTCAAAAGAAAGGATATCTGAAATTAAAGTATTTTTGCTGGTGTTGATTACTAGCCCACTCCCCAAGCTACCCTTTGTTTAGCTAGCACAGTTACAGATCTAATGAGTGCTAGAAAGCACAGTGCAGCTGCAATTCTTAGTAACTGCTGCGCTATGGACACAAGTGTTGACAAGTGTTTATTTTATTTAAAAAAAAAAAAATGCAAAATTGAATGCTTGCGCGATGGAAAGTCGATGGAAAGCTACCACTTACCAGTACAACCAGCAGGCCCCTCCCCCACCACCACCCATGCCAGACCAGCGGCACACCCTCCTACCTGTCTAATGACCATGTTAAAACCTAAATCTGCCACTATTAATATCACCACTATTAGCCATAATTACTCTCACCATCACTGCCATGACAATATTAAGTTATACTACACCATGATTATTATATTATGATTATGATCAGAACAGTTCAACAGTATAGATGATTTGGTAACTTTTATCAATAATTTATAAATAATTCTGTCCAGAGGAGGATGGGTCCCCCTTGTGAGTCTTGGTTCCTCCCAAGGTTTTTTCCTCCAGCACTGTCGCCATTGGCTTGCTCACTGGGGGTCTTAGATCTTTCATGTCTTCTTATGTTATTTCTTTTTTTCTGTCTTTTACTAATTACTAATTACGTAAAGCTGCTTTGTGACAACAGTTGTAAAAAGCGCTTCTGGGTTCAGTTCTGGGCCCACTAACATTTCACAACCAAGAGTCACATCTCTGGCACAGACACCATATAGAACAGCCAACATCATAAAAAGCCCTGTGAAGAAAGTGAAGAAAGCCCTACTTTCCATTGTTTGAAACTAGCAACTAAACGAACACCGTGTAGAATTTTACACCAATCATTCAAGAAATTTTAAAACATCACTGACCATTGCAAATGTTAAACTGCTGTACATTGGGAGTGAGCAGCTGGGTAGCATTAGCGTAGTTAGCGAGAGTCAGAGAGAATTAGTAAAATTCGGTGTGTTAGGAGGGGACACAAGCACACCACCAGGACCCTATGATTTACACACCCGAGAATTGTGAAAAGATGGGGGAGGGGAGCAGATCTGAGATAGAAACACTAAAACACATAGAAGTTAGTGATTTCGGCAAGATTACAAAGTTTCTGAACATTATAAACCTTGGATCATACCCATTTCTTGTTATAGCAAATTTATTTTTTTTTATATTTTTTGAGTCCGACCCCAGCATGTCCGCGAACGTTAACAGAAGCAATTAACAGCAGAATATTAAAACAAGAACACCATCACTGGTGAGTACAGCTGATGCACTGTTGCTCTGACTGACTTAATGATAGTCTTACAAGTAAACAGATAATCTATATAAAGCTAATAAATATGTATTTACATAGAGTGTGTTTTAGGTCTTATTTCATACACTTCCAAAACTTAGAGAACATGTGCATTTGCCATGTAAACACCCGAGATCTGATCGAGAGGCTTCAGGACAATTTATTCTACCCCAGTGAGTCACAGAAAAATCAAGTGCTAAAAGCTCCCCCTTGTGGAAAACCTTGAGTGAGTGAGTGACACTGGGTAAAAAACATAAATGAAAGTCTTGCAGTTACTGCATAATATCTCAATAACATTTCACTGTTAATTTCATACAAAACAGATGCAACATGCCATTCACAATTGTTTTAGCACTGCAACACCACTTTTCTTGCAGATAAGTAAGTAATAAACAGACTATGAATTTCATAGGCCAATCCTCCTCGCTTACCAAATTAACACGTTCATGATCATTTGAAGAGTAAAAGTCAGCATTAAGACTCTGTGTAGGAGTGTGGATCTGATTTACAGGATCAATCTTCTTACACTGGACAAGAACACTAGTGTCACTGCATAACTCATTGTCATTTCTTTTTATATTGCAGCATATAAATCGACAGTTAAACACTTCATTCGCTTCATTTTTATTATTCTTAAAGATTAATACCACCATACTTATACAGTGACATCCAGTGAAGTTGACCATGTTTCAATTATAGTGGAGGAGGAACAGAAGTCAGGAAGGAAAGGGAAAAGTAAGTGAATGAAGAGGAAGAGGAGAAAAGGCTCAAGACGCACAGGGTTCAGCACTTATAACTGACAAGGTTTTCTGCAGTTGGTGACAGCGGCGTGAAAGAGACAGGGAGAGAAAGAGTTAGTCACAGGGGCAATAAGAATGTCAAGAGAAAGGCTTTGGCATGTAAGGAATTCTGTGTCCAGTGGGTGGAAAAGGATGAGGGGGGAGTAGAGCTGGAGAAGAGTCACAGTAGAGTAGGGGCAGGTGGGACAACTACACCACCTCAGCAAAGTGGAATTTTTTTGAATTTGTAGCCAGTGTTTGTTTATCTGAGCAAGAAAAGTAGAGGACAGCAGCTGGGGTGGCTTTGATAATAATAACAGCAGCAAGGTTTGGAGTCTGCAGTGTGGGAACGAGAGGAGGGGGATTGAACATATGTGGGAGGAAGACAGGGTTGAACTTGTTTCTTTGTGTGTGTAATAAAGGAGGTGTAGAGCATATCTGCTTTCTTTGACTTGGAATGTGTGGGCTTGGCTTACACTGATGTCTAGCAGATGTGCTGCTGGGAACATCTACTGTAGCACCAGTACTGATGTTCACAGCGCATGCATTCAATATTACACAAAAGGGGCAACTAGTCAAAATGCCAAACAGAGCTACGTTACAGTCAAACTAACACTGTTCAGGCTCTCTTCAGCATCACACACATACACACACACACCTCTACACAACACAACTGTCTTGGTCTCCAAGGAATTAATGTTGTTAGAGAGATGTAACTGCATCCACCATTTACTTAACAGTGGTTATAGTGTGTCCGAGAACACAAATGTTTGTAGACTTTCATATATGACAACCTAATCAATAAACATCGTTTCACTTTGTTTTCAGCATGTCCTTTAGCAAGTCAACAAATTACAATTATTTTGCCTCAGAATGAAACACACAGGACTCATTTAAAAACAGTGTCAATATAACAAGCTCTCTTAGACTATGTCAGATTTTCCTTTAAAACAGGACACAAGAGTGAGGTTCACAGTATTGCACTTAATCCATGTGCCGGAAAAACCAAACCAAAAAACCCTATCCTATTACTGCCACTTGATGCTATTAATTTGACACGTCAGGCGCATATATATATATATATATATATATATATATATATATATATATATATATATATATATATATATATATATATATATATATATATATAAAAATTTACTTTTTTTATTTTTATTACAGACCCCATACAAGTATGTGTTTGCACACAGGTACGATTTAAGGTAGGATAAATTTAGCACTGTAGCCACAGTCTGCCGGCTGTCTGGCCTGATCCTGTACTGTCCTACTTAACAGAGCCCATCTCGCTCTCTCTCTCTCTCTCTCTCTCTCTCTCTCTCACACACCTCTGCTTTCTGCCGCCATCCAGTAAAGGAGGGGGGTCCATTCACCTCATAATGACCACATCCACAGACTATTTTCAGCATTCGCCGTGGGCAAACCTATAATTTCCTTCTTAAATGATTAAAATAAATACAGGTGTTTAAAAATAAAAAGGGCTTAATAACATCTTGTACACATTCCTGCTGCATTATAACTGCATTCTAAAAATATAATAAGACATTAGAAGTAAATGAGAGGATTTCCATGTGAAAAATGCGGTTTTCATCCACATATGCATTTGTCCTTCAGCCAGACCTCTCACTCTCCTTGCCATAAATGAACATGCCTGGTTCACCCTCTCTCAGAGCATACACAGGCCACATTAGCTTTAGTAACAGGATCCCAGGATGTTCCTCATCTAACTGCTGCCTCTCTACACAGATTTATCTTCTCACATGACAAGTATAAGAGAGGGAGAGAGCAGAGGAGCATGTGAGTGACCAAGAAGGTGAGCACTGCATGACTTGGATGAGAATGTGATGTAAGCATTTCGAACACTTGCAGGAGCTTGGAGTTAAGGTTACTGACTAAACGATATGCAGCAACCTGGTCATCCCATGAGAGAGGACTGATGAAAGACAGACAATCGGAAAGTAAGGAAATTGGCAAAAAATTAAAAATAAGAATATGCATAAAGGCACGAACACTCCTGCACACTAAACAGGAGTTTTAATCTCATGCTTATTACCTACTCAGATGTGATATCAACTGTGTCTGTACAGTTTGTAAACTTGACTACCATTTGTTCTGCTCAAGCTGACTGTGGTAGTGTAAGTGGATCTCCTCTTGGTTTGGCAGCAGTGGGCCAGTGTCACATTAAGCAGTTGTGGAGACACCATGCACTACACTAACAGGTTTACCACAGTAATCCCTCCAAAGCCAGTGCAGAAGGAGTGTGTTCAAGTTACATACAGACCCAGAAAACACTGTATTTAACCACAGCAGCACACAGCTGTTAAAAGTTTACAAAAAGGAAAGAAAAGGAAACTGGATTGGTATAGGGACTAGTAACAGGTTACAAAAATTATAGCATTTTAAATTAGAGCTGGGCAATATAACAGTATCATCACTGCAATATGTTACACACAGAGTATAATTAGTCAAGGTCAGTTCATATACAACACCGTGCATGAAATACAGAATAGAAATCTGGATAGGGATGTCACGATACCAGATATTTGGTAGTCAGTACCAATACCACTAAAATGTGACCACTCTTGATACCAATTCTGATACACAATCCATTTCAACTGCTCTGAAACACTGTTTACATTCTGCTTTTTGTTTCTGATCATCCGACTCAACACACAATCAAGGAAATCAAGGAAAACAGTAATTACACAAATATGGTAAGAGTGATCAGCATATTTTAAAGTGGTTAAGACAAAGATCCATGGTATCAGAAATAAATGATGCTGATTGCAACAAAGACTCTACACAAGGTCCCCCTGTGGCACAATAGCACTCCAGGGACAAAACAAAACACCTCCACAGTAAAAAATGTACACAAGCTATCCCAGTCAGTCACTAGAGATCCAAAATCAAGAGTGGCTAAAACAACAATCTTGGCTGTCTAAGTGGAATGGAAATATGATGTAGGCTTTACCGACATTACCAGTGTGGTAAATCCACTATAGACATTTTCAGTACACACATGCATCCATTTGACAGTGTGTGTCAGAGGTGGATGGGCTGGATGCTAGGGTGAGCGTATGGAAGCTTCTACATGAATTGGTGAGCACAGGGGTGCAGCACTCTGGAATTTGGTGAGGTCAGAAAGCAGAAAAGCATGAACACCATCACAAAATGAATGATGAGAAACAGCACTCTCTGCAGCTTCAATTCAGTTTGTATTCATCAAAGCGATAACATGAGGCAAGCAGGTATAAAGGAAACTCTACTGCTCCTTTACACAACAGTTGCGCTCTCAAGCACCTTCCACCCACAGCAACAGGTGCCCAGCAAGAGTGACAATGTGCTTTGCTTCACTAACATCCAAATTAGCTTACAGGGTCCAGCTGATTTGGAGCCAAGATGACACACAGCATACTTTACAGTCTAGTACACCAAAGAGCTCAGGAATACATTTTAAAAAGACAAGCATGGAAATAAACTACAAAACTGCAATTTTGATTTAAAACCTTCCACCCTACTTATAAGTGGAGGATAGATAATCTGTTACACTCTTAACAGAAACACTGATGCTGGTTTCTGAAAAGCATATTACAGTACTGGCATTGACCTCAGAGTATATTTATTTAAAACAGTAAAGCAGATTCATGGACCCAGGATTCATTCCAGTGCCCCTATTCTAATCTATCTGGCTTCTTTACCACAGAGACAGAAAAAGTTAAATACCTCTTTGGCTAACATATTTGGTAAGTGTAAGTGTACCGCTCTGCATTCTAGGTAGAGCTTGCCTTAAACAATTTCCATGTCAATGCCAGTGTCCAGATGACACAAAAGCTTCAAAGACCACAAGTTTTAAAGATTAGAAGTAAGAGCCTATTAGGGCTGCATTACAGTGCAGCAACAATTTGTTTCACCTGGTGTTTGTTGCAAAAGAGACGTGCCGGTTGTGATTCTAGAAATGGCAGCAGTGCAAAACAAGTGGGCCAACCAGACTGTTTAAGTGTGCTACAGTTTCTCTCATCACAATACACTAACACATTCAAAGATTAAGATGGATAAATTAGACTTAACAATAACACTTCTAAAAAAATTTATTTTTTTAACTAATTTGCACTTCATCCAAGCTCAGAACTAGCCAGGCCTGATAAACTTGCCCGAGTTTCATTGACACACCCACAAAATCAGCTACCAGTCAGTAATTTTGCTTCTCTGTTAAGTAAATGCAATAGAACACTGACACTACATCCAATGTAAACATCTGTCTGAGGATTCAGGAAAGTCAGTCTTACCTTTTGTTAATAGGCTTCTCGTCCTTCTCATAAGGTTTGACAAACCACTTGCCAAGGCGCACAAAGCTCCGATTCATCAGGCAACGTTCCAACAGGTTGTGGATGGCTTTGAAGAGAAGCGTACGACACTCGTATGAGAGGCCGCTTTCCCACACACCGTCATCCTCACCTGGAAAACACACAGACATGCGCATACAGTTACAGACTAGAAACATGCAGAAGATAGGTTTAACAGCAAACAGTCACTGCCCTGTTCACACCGTGGTCTGTACCTCATGTTTCAGTATAGTAGGTGAAAAGTGCTAATTTATTAAAAAACAAAACAAAGAATATATGTACACAAGTGTGAACCCCCTTTGACATGACACCCAAAAGTGAGATGGGGTGAATTTTGTTTTCACAGACACTGCTTAGTCCAGCGCATGCTTGTGGAGATTAGAGAATGTTTCAGAAGACCTATCAATGCAGCCACGTACACAGAGAGCCTAAAGAAAACCTCCAAAGCGCTCTCTCTCTCAGACTGGGGCAAAGGTTTACCTTCCAACATCACAATGACTCAAAGCACAGCAAAAGACAGAGCAAAGACATATGGAAGGACCTAAAACTATTGCTGATATACTCAGTTTCAATTTATATTTTTATATTAAAAGCCAGACTCACAAAATCCTAATAAAACCCCAGATCAGATTGAAAACATAGCACACAATGTCAGTTCTTCAAATACATTTTTCATTGTAAGACCGCAAGAACTGAACTTAACAAAAACTGGGCATTACATGCCACAACAACGACTTTCCCCCGATATAACGGATCTAGAGATAATCAAAACAAAAACAGGCACAGTTGGAAATGTTGCACCTCACCAGTTTACATGCATGTCACAGTGTAGGCCTAGCATAATAAGGAGCAATTCCAAGCAATGTCTAAAGTAGGCAATTCATAATGTACATCATCTCAGCACGGAAGCTTGTGGTGTGACTGAAATGGGACTAAGCTGCTGGCTGGATCAATTAAGTGATCATTTCACTTTACAACTTGGACCAGGATGCTTCCACTGTAGCATAACCAGAAGTCACAGAATTACATAACGCTTCTCTCCATCACAAATACAGAAAATGCATTTCAATGTTTGAGAAGTCAACATTCCCCAATTGTTTGCACACACATCTATGCACAGCTTGAAAGCAAATGCAAGCAAAGGTGTCCTCTTGTTGTGTCCAACATAGACAAAACTTCCTGCAGTCTGTATTAATAACAGCTGTTGGTGTGGTCTGGCTCATGTTCGACTGTGGCCTCCATGCTTCAGTAATCTCATTAGGAGTCAGTGCTTAGACCTGCTAGAGCTTAAGTTCCTTTCAAACATGTCTCTGCACTCCACCGTTCCCTGCAGGACCCATCAACTCCAATACCAACCCCCCCCAACCCAAAAAAACAAAACAAAAAAAAAACAAAAAAAAAACACCAAAACATTAATTATACTCAAAATGATTGCTTCCGCACTTATACCTAAAGACTCAAAAAAGAATACAGTATTGACAATACTAATAATAATCTCTCATGAATTGTCAATATTGATGCAATATTTTAATGTTTAATACTCCCAGATCACCATAGTGGAAAAATTACATATCTGTATAAATTCAAACAAAGTTAATCAATTAATTGTGAAATTAATAAAATGCCAATACATTTAAACCATGATCTCGATTTGATACCCACTGCAAACATTCTAGATCAGCAGCAATTCTGCAGACAACAGTATCACTGCTATAATCAACAGAACAATGATGGCAGCATAACGACCACAGCGGACATTTATTTGCAACTCTTGCTTCGCTCCACTTTGCTGCCATGACACATGGCAAGAAATAAAAAATAAAACCCCACACCACCACACAAGCTCACATCAGTCTCCTGTTTAGATCATTTCAACAACTTTAAATCTGCCGCCCTTGTGCATCTTAAGTACCTAATCATATAAAATAATAACACTAACAAAATATGGTTTTATTATTATAGCAAACAGAAGCAGTTAGCACATTTATAAGTCTTCACACATTCACATCCTTGGTAATAAACACATTACAATTTATTTCATCTTAATCCCAAGAAAACTGCATTTAGTTAGAACAGAACATTTTTCTTAATCAATTGTCACCCTATATTTTTTATCCATATGTTTTTATGAGGCAGCATGACACATACCTTAACAGTTATATCAATTCTCAAACACTGATACCTGGAACAATTGACACAGAAATCGAGCACCCATGCACATTTAGGGAAAAAATAAATAAATAAATAAACAAAAAACACAAAGGACAAACAAATGAACAGCCACCCCCCTCATACAAATAAACAGCCACCTTCACATCTGTTTCAGAGACTCAATTAATTACCACTGCAAGAGAGAACAGCTCCCATCTCTCTTTCTTAACAACGAAAAAAAGTTGCATTCCATCAAGTGTTCCTAATCACCCTGTATATGAAGGTCTAATAAGCAAGGAAGAGTTAAACAGTTGTTAACTGATCAATGAAGCGCCTCAAATGTTTTTGCACAGAAACGTCAAATGGTGTTGTAAAATCAAGAAAATGGTTAGCATGGAACCAGGAGTCACGTTGGCCTTTTAGATTTGCAGTTGCCAGTATTTTAACGCACTAAGGGGTAGTCGCTGAAATAAATTGGAAAGCTAGCAGGCTTAAGGCTAAGACTGCAACCGTGTATAACCATTGATGTAAAAGTCACGCACAAACTCTTCATTTATATATTTTATTTTGGGGACCTCTGTGTACATAAAATAAGATCTACTCAGTAACTGGTACCTTTGGTTAAACTGTTCAAGCATTTGCTGGAATCCTCACTAAACTAAAACAGGTCGAGACAGGTCGAAGGTAGACAAAGTCTATAACAACTCACATGAAACAAGATAATCAAGGATACTTAGTTACTTAATTTATATGTACAGTCATGCCCGAAAGTATTTATACCCCTGTCAAAGTTTGACTTAAATTTACTTTTATTTAACCAGAAATTATATTTTTGCCTGGAAATGACACAGGCATCTCCCAGGAGATAACACGATGATGTACAAGAGGCATCATTGTGGGAAAAAATATTTCTCAGCTTTTATACACATTTGAACAAAAAGTGGCATGTCCAAAATTATTCATACCCTTCTCAATAATTAATAGAAAAGCCTTTATTGGCTATTACAGCAATCAAACGCTTCCTGTAATTGCTGACCAGCTTTTTGCATGTCTCCACTGGTATTTTTGCCCATTCATCTTTAGTGATGAGCTCCAACTCTTTGAGGTTCGAGGGTCTCCTTGCCATCACCCTGATCTTTAGCTCCCTCCACAGATTCTCAATTGGATTCAAGTCAGGACTCTGGCTGGGCCACTGCAAAACATTAATGTTTTTGTCTGCTAACCATTTCTTCACCACTTTGGCTGTGCGTTTTGGGTCGTTGTCCACCGGTTCCCAAGGCCAAGTTTCTCTGCAGACTGCCTGATGTTGTTGAGAATCTTGATGTATTGCTCTTTTTTCATGGTGCCATTTACTGCGATCAAGTTCCCTGGTCCATTGGCTGAAAAACACCCCCTAAACATTAGGTTCCCACCACCATGTTTGACAGTGGGGATGGTGTTCTTAGGGTTGAAGGCTTCTCCTTTTTTACGCCAAATGGTGCACACATCATTGTGGCCAAACAATTAAATTTTTGTTTCATCTGACCATAAAACAGAACACCAGAAGTCTTCTTCTTTGTCCAGATGAGCATTTGCAAAGGTCAAGCGGGCTTTTGTGTGCCTTTTCTGGAGAAGTGGTGTCCTCCTTGGCCTGCGTCCGTGGAACCCAGCAGTGTGCAGTGTCCGTTGAACTGTCTGCCTTGAGATGTCGCCACCAGCAGAGTCCAGATTCACCAGGATGGCCTTGGTGGTGATCCTTGGATTTTTCTTCACCTCTCTCACTATTCTCCTGGCCAGCACAGGTGTCACTTTTGGCTTCCGACCACATCTTCTGAGATTTTCCACAGTGCGGAACTTCTTGTATTTTTTAATAATACTTTGCACTGTAGCCACTGGAACTTGAAAACATTTTGATATGGCTTTATAGCCCTTTCCTGACTTGTGAGCGGCCACAATGCACAGCCGCAGGTCCTTAGTGAGCTCCTTTGTCTTAGCCATGACTGTCCACAAACCAACTGCAGAGAGCTGCTGTTTTTCTCCTGTTGAGTTGATTAAAACAGCTGTTCCCAATGAATCAGGGTAATTAGGATGCTTTAAAACAGCTTGGACTATTTGGAATGGTATAGAACTTTGGATTTTCCCATATACTGTGACAGTTTTCAAAGGGTATGAATAATTTTGGACATGCCACTTTTTGTTCAAATGTGTATAAACGCTGAGAAATACTTTTTCCCACAATGATGCCTCTTGTACATCATCGTGTTATCTCCTGGGAGATGCCTGTGTCGTTTCAAGGCAAAAATATAACTTCTGGTTAAATAAAAGTAAATTTAAGTCAAACTTTGCCAGGGGTACGAATACTTTCGGGCATGACTGTATATACACTTCAAGTTCTTATCTACACTGTGGAAAAGTGTGGATTTAAACTAATGCTGAAACAGCTCAACGCCTGATACCAGCTACAGAGTTTTATTCATGATTAAAAATACACCCAAAATCTATTAAAAATACATTTTTATTACTACCAAAGATGAACACCATCAACTCCCACTCCAAGGCTCCCACTTTGTTGCAGACCAGAAAATTCTTATTTAATTGGTAACAGACAACTTCTGCCTGTCTCTTTGTGACATGAACTGGATCACACTGGAGCAGGAATATGACAGCAAACAAGGATATCACTAGCTTTGAAAGGAAACAGACAATAGAACACCAACACAGATTTAAGCGAAACAATCTAAAATGGTCAATTAAGTGCAATAAACTACAGGGTTTAATTTTTTCTTCTAATTCAATACTAGAAATTCTGTTCGCAGTACAGAGGTAACTAATTTCATCTGTTACAAACAAAACCTGTACAAAACACATGCCCAAATTCTGCCAATAAATCTGCACACTAACTCTGGTTACTATTTATTTCTATGACGTATTTACACAATAAGAAAAGTGCACAGTATTAGTTTTAGAGTAGAGGACAGTTAGACACTGTAGAGGGATGTATGGGCAGAAAGTGAAAGTGGGGGATTTGAGGGTAGAGCTAAAATTGTGAAAGGACTCCAATTTAGAAGCAGATATATGAGCTCAAGCGATGCTTTCAACACTTTGATGTCTCTCTCAGCCTGCATTAAGGGACAGAACACACTGACCTTTTTTGTGGGCAAGAAGAGGTCTTTGATCGACTCCAATAGCAAACTGACAAAATGCCATGCCAGATCAAGTCTAGAGAGGTAGCCAGACATTGGCTTACACCTTTTTTGTCATACACATGTAATTCTGCCTGTCAGAGCAGAATTAACATGCTGAAAGTAAGAAAGGAGCAAGTGTGTGTGTGTGTGACTGAGTGAGTGAGAGAGAGAGAGAGAGACGCATGTCACTGCAGCCACAGGTTTGTATGCAAGAGTCATTAGAGCAGCGGTAGGTCATTAAACAGAAAGATTAATGTCTACTGATCCAAAGGCCTCAGGGGAGTTAGAAAGGACTGAACCGAAAAAAAGGGCAGAGCCACACAGAACAGCAGCCTCAGTCAAGCTCCTTCTGCATTCTCTCTCCATTCATCCAACCAAACGTAGCCTCCCTAATCACTTTCTGTACCTCGCTCCCTTTCACTGCATGTTCCATGTTTCCACAACTCTGTCTCCCCTGTTCTCTCCACGCACATTTGTGAGTGAAGCACTACTAGGACTGCAGAACATCCATTAATAATTAATGAGAATTTCCTTATAGCGTGTGCGAACATGAATATTTGGCAACAATCAAGATGGAGGGAAAAAAAAAAAAGCCTGTCATCGGTCACAAACGGTGGGGGTTTGGTATGTCGATTGACATGACTGCTGATAGTGTAATCTACATGCTTCAAAACACTACACATATTTAGTCAAATGCTCGGATGATGCTTCAGTACAAATTACAAATCTCAGTGACAGACCACATTCTCACCGATTATGACGGTTTATAGTGAACATTACCCCTGAAGCATGCATAACATAACAGCGTAGAAAAGTTGTAATGCCGCCATTACTTTTTACAGTAATTATTTCTCAACACAAAACAGATTGTTTCGATAAAACCATTACATTTTGTAAACACTGAGCCACTAGAACGCCATGGTCACACATTTGAACCAGCATCACTCTGGTGTGCCAGTGAAAAGTAAAGTAACGTTTGAACAAGGCATGGGAGCCTCATACGGACACGGACTAAGTCTTTAATAAGGACAATAAGTCTTCAACCTTGACTCTACTACTGACTTTTCATGGGCACCATAATGAGAGGAAAAAACAAAACAAAAACAAAAAACAAACACTGAGTGCAAGACAGTGTCAATCACTCGACTCAATCGTAATAAACATATCCTGATAAAAGAAAGTTGCTAATACAGTAAACAATACACTAATAGTCACTAATACAAACAATCAGGGGGTGGAAATATCTAGGCACCTCACAACTCAATTTGATTATGATTCATAGGATTGTGAAGCAATTATAAAACAATCAATGCATCTTGATTCATCTATTAAGTATTTTTCTAATGATTCAAAATGCAATTACTTACAATATCTTTTGTTAATAAAACTCATTTACTGCTCTTGTTATAAAAATGCACAGTTGAGGTGACGCAAGATTCTGGGGCATGTGTCTTCACATTTTATAGTTATTCTACCCATTTCCTTCACTGATTCCATGATTCCGTTCTTTGTGTCATTGTAGAGTTTTGGGATCGCTGTGTCAGTTAAAATATCTTTGAGAAAGGACACTTGGCTCCAAAGTGGGCAACACAGCTCAAAAGCTCTGGTTCTCAAGGACTGAATACAGATGCGAATCTGTGGCAATCGTGAGTTTTTAAATTCGCCTCTGCCCTTTCAGAACAGGCCAACCAGAGGACCAGGATGCGAGAAAGCTTACAAACCAATATGGAAACAGGCAATGCAATTCGCAAACTATTACAACTTTTTCAAGGATTTTTATCTGAAAGTCCTTCCATGTGCTAGCTTTTAATGCAGAGGGGTGCCGGTCAAACTTCAAGGGACAGTGTGTGAATGAGTTACTCAATAGTAGTGAACACACTGGAGGCAAGTCTGTAAGTCTTCCATGCACTAACAAAAACATACTGTAATAATCACAAACACTATTCCTGACATATTAGCCATAGTAGTAATTCGGGGATTGAAATATGGTCAATGCTAATTAATTAGTCAATTGTGAGCTGAAAGAGTTGTCTTACTGGTGAGCTGAGCAGATCTATCTATAATCTGACTCGCTGAAAAGAGTTGGAATGGCTCTTCACTAGATGTGTGAATAGCCAGCAGTATTCCTCTTCATTTTCTTTAGGCTTAATATAAAAATAAATAAATAAATAAATATATTTTTTTTAAAAACACTGGTTAGACAATAAACAAATAACTTCCAGGAGGAACACTAGAGTTTAAAAAATTATTTTTTTACAGTATTGTTTGAATATTTGAGTAATGCTGATTTTTTTTTTTACTGAAACTAGTATTCTTAAAGAATACTCTCAATAAGTTTACTCTCAATAACTTTAAATGCACGCGTGCGATTTATTTGTAGCTGCAGTTTGTGCTCTGAATAAATACATGCTTCCGCGTCACCTCAGCCCTACCAACAAGTATTTTTTCCTCCTGCTTAGGTCCTGTACAAGGTCCATCCCATTGCACCACTTTTCTTCTCTTCTTTGCAACTAAATCACACCAATCTGGAAATGTGTGAACAGCACAGTACAAAGGTATTTGAACAGGGCCACTATAGAAAATTTGTGAGAACCAGCAGACAGCTCCAGTTTGTGCACGCATACACACACACACACACACACACACACACACACACACACACACACACACACACACACACACACTCTCCTTGTCTTTCGTAAGGTTGTTTGGAAGCTGCCTGCATTATTTCCAATCGGATCTGGCATAATTTCCTGTCAGGAGCGGAGTGCAAAGTAAGCAGAGGACATTCCAAAGTCAAGTCAAGTCAAGGGTCAAGCAGAGCTGAGGATTTACAAAACGGCTTGAGAGCGACAGACCCTCCAGTGCAAAAGCAATCCATTCATGCTTTTCGTCTCGTCACTCTCACTTCCTCTCTCTCTCTCTCTAGATATGTTCGAACACGTTTTCAATAAACTTCTGCGAGCAGCTTAATTCAGCACAGAGTTCACAAAACAGACAGTCTGCCAAGAACAGATTCCTGATATTCATTGTATTTTGTATTTCAATGCAAGCAAGTTTTGCAAGCCCCACAGTTACCACTCACGGATCAGTAGCATAAGTCTGACACTCTGATCATACAAACCATCAAAATAACAACAATCTTTTCTGCTCCAGAAGATCATCAATTAACTTGCATCTAAAAATACTGACACAGCAAGAGGCTTCAAGTGTGGTGGGGGGGCACAAAGGGGGGTGATGTAGCTGGTCGAACCTGCATCACAGTGAGAGCGGTAACCCTATCAAATTGGGTGGCGGGGAGCAAAGAAGATGAGTGGAGAAAGTAAGGAATGAACCCTAGAGTCATTACCCTCCCAGACTGACTGCAGCTTCTTAATTTCTATGCAAAAAAGATCAGACAGCGAGAGAGAGAGAGACAGTAAGAGAGCGTGTGCTCATTTATCCTCTGCTCTTTGGGTGCCCCTGGTTAGAAAAGACATCAGCAGGCTTTATGAAGGGATAAAAAGAAAAGAAGCAGAAGAGGGGGAGGGGAGGAAACCATGCATTTACATGAGAATAGACATCTGTGGCCTACCAAGAAGATGCTCATTTAATTTAGCAAGAGGATTTGCTAACTCTGGACCGTTCCATCACACAGCCAGAGGGACCTTGGGGTTGGTTCTCTTCAGCACGCTGTTGGGAACCCGGCCAACCACCACTCAGACAGCGTAAAAACATGCAGCAGCCTGTTCTATTCACTCTCTTACTGCTCAGTACAAGGTGTCAGAAGATCAAGTTCTTTACTCAGTCCCTTCTCAGGAGGAAAGGGATTAAGGGCTGGAAGAAATGGCACTTGCCTCAAAATTAAAAGGCTTTCGCAGGCAGCTAATCTGATGAAGTAAGGACTGGGGAAAAGAGGAGGAGAAAAAGAAAGAAAGAAATATACAAGCAGATTGCAAATGTGCTGGTTGAAAAAAGGTCAACCCCGTTACCCGCCACTATCTAGGTTGGAGGTCTCTTCAGATCATATTGGGAAAGTCATTCAAAATGCTTCCAATACAGCAAGCAGACTTAAAGTGCATTAAATTAAAAAAAAACTTTAAGCATTGACATTAGCTATTAAGACAAGTATAGCTTAACACATCAGGACAGCAGCTGCTGAATTCAACCCCCTTCAAAAGGTTCTTGAATCTAAATCAAATCTAATTCTTTACACTCATCATTCATGTCATTTTCACTTTGCAGCTCACAAAATCAAACAAGTATTAGTTTTGGACCAGAATGTGGACCTCATCTACCCCATCTACTGTTTTACACATTCCAGCAGAAGAAAAATAAATAAATAAATAAATAAATAAATAAAAACAATTATTGTTGTCTTGGGTAGCTACACAGAACATACATTCATATGGACAAAAAGTATTGGGGTGCCTGCTTGTTTGTTGTTTCTTCAAAAACCAAGGGTATTACAGGAGAGTTTATCCTGCTTTTGTTGAGGTAACTGTCTCTGCTCTCCAGGGAAGCCCTCCTACTAGATTCTGGAGCATTGCTGTGTGCACTCTGTGGCAAGAGACTTAGTGAGGACGTTGGATACTCACCACCCCACCTCATCTTGAACACATTCTAAAAAGCACTGGATGGAGCACAATCATTGCAGAAAACACAGATCCACTGCTCCACAGCTCAATACTGGGGGGCTTTATACCCCTCTAGCCCATGCCTGGCATTAGGCATGCTGCCAATAGGTTCATAATGATCTGCTCCAGAAAGTCCTATTCTATTATCAATGCCTCTCTACAGGGATTAGGCAAGTACTGTTGGGTACCGGTACTGAATTCCAGGTACCAGCATAGGTTCAAATGTGAATGCTACCCAATCCTATTTTCAGTAGTTTTTGCTCTATTGGGCTTTCTGAATTTGCTTTTTCACAGCGTGTGAATTGCGCACATGAAACAAACACTGCGTTCCAGTAAGGCCCAGCTAATGGAAACTCACACTGAGAGTTTTACTCTTCTTTCATTATTTTGCAGTACACATGGCTGAATCCGAGAAGAAAGAGTAAAGCAGTTTGTCTGTTGCTATGTTTAGAAATGAAGCAAGTATCCTTCATCAACTGCAATTAGGCAGCACGCCTTACTTGTCAGTTGTGTAATCGAGTTAGTTTCACTTTCATATACATGGTTTAGTTCACGGATGCAGTACGTTTTTGTTTGTATACTGCTGTGATTAGCACTTTGCCATTAGTTCTTGTGGAGCTCCTTTGCTACTGAAGTAATTGTTTCACAGTGCTCGGTGTGATCTGTGGCTCGTGTTAGTAAACATTTCATTGTTCACCATTGATTTTACAGACACATGCACAAGCAAGCCCCACAATGACATCAACAGAGAAGATATGTAAAACCTAATAGTAATCTTTATGGATCACAACCTTCAAGCAGTCATTGCAAAGAATATGCAACAATATAAGTCATGCCAAATTCACTGTTTACACAGGACAAATTTGATGCAAACATTGAGGGAGGGTGGAAATGTAGGGGGGGTGGGATTTCTATGTAGTATAAAATAGAGCAAAAACAAACTTTTATTGTTTATTTATAGACTGCATTGCTCTTTAAGAGATGTAGAAGAGAAGTTCATATTTTTGGCTTTCATAACAAGGTGCAGAACCTTGCACTGCTGTCAAAACCAAAATACAACATTCAGCAAAGGTAGGGGGAATAAAAGCTTTGAGGTTGTGTTGCTGAAAGTGGCAATTGCAACATTGCACAGGTGGAAGCACAAACACATTCCACAAAATAACAGCAGATCATGGATAGAAATCCCAAACCACCTGTTAAGAGGCTGAAGACTACAACAGAATAGTCACCCAACATGCACCTCAAAACCACCAAAGTCTACTTGAAAAAAACTAAACAGAAGCTGTTGGAGTGGCCCTCAACAGTCCAACCCAACAAAACATTCTAAATAAATAACAGATCTTAAACAAGCTGTGCATGCAAGACGACCTAAACGTATCTCACAACTAGAGACTAGCAAGGTGTCCAAACATTTGCACAGGCCACACTGACAGTCACTGCATTAGGCTTTACTGGTAATAGTGGGTTATGCTTATTTGCCACAGATCCAGTGTTATCCACTTTTGAATGGAAAAACACTACTCAAAAATAACTTCAAAATCACACCATTTCTTAAATGGAACATAAATTTAAGTTATTCATTTCCTGTTATTCTCATTGTATTATCGTCCTAAGACAATATCTATTTAAGCTATTTTAGGGCAGCAGGGGGAGCTGTGTATGTAGTGATTAACCCAGTACTTCGCTTATGAGGACAGCCATTTTTTTTTTTTGTAAATTCTTTTACATATTATATATACACACACACACACACATTTTATATATATACATACATATATATACACACACATACATACATACACATTATATATATATATATATATATATATATATATATATATATATATATATATACACACACATATATACACATATACATATATATATATATATATATATATATATATACACACACAAACTGGGGCATGCCATTTGCAAACAATGATGAGGAAGTTGCTAGCACTATTTTTACCATGCAGAGAAGCAGATTCACCAACTGCCATGACACAGCTTTTGCTGTTGTGTGACAAAGCAGTTCATGTCTTTCTGTGCAACCCAATTTGTGCTAGTTTTTATGCAGCTTTTAGAGCCAATGCCTCTAAATGGGGGGATAAATAAATAAATTAAAAAAATAAATACTGCGATAAGAAAATACCAAAGAAAAATTACCAGATTTCTCCAGTGGTCAATATCACATCACACACAGTGATGCCCTCTGTGTATCAAAGATTGGTGTAAAATAAATGATGCTGAGCAGATATAATCTGCCTCTGGTAGATGCATCATGAAAAATAAACAGCGCTTCGCTTTTTTTTTTAAACAAGCAAGTTGCTGCATGATGAACACTGCACATACTGGAATATGACAATTGCACATGTGCACAGTGACAATGACAATGCCAAAACGATGCATTGTCCATCCCTAATCACACAGTTCACAAAACAATCTAAGATGGGTTCAAAAAACAGCTGCAGCAGCAGCATGGTCAGCACCAAGCAGATGTTCCTGAACAGTAGTCAAAATGACAACATTCTGAGAATGAGAACATCCTGTATTCTTCCCCTCTTTTCTTATTCCTTTATTTCATGCTGTTCACTTTCTTTTTGCCCTTTCATGTCATCTGTGTATTTTTGCAAGATGCAGTGGACTCGTAAAAATAAAGAAATAAATAAATAATATATATATGAATGAAAAACATAAAAGCTGTCCAGAATGCCATTTTTAAATACGAAAATAAAAATGAAGAAGGAAACCCTTGCATTTCTCAAGCAGATCCGTGTCCAACTTTAATTTCCAATTGCTAAAGAACCAACTCCAAGCACTCTAGAGGCATCTGTTCAATCATGCAATAGGACCTGAAATTTAAAATGGGGTAACTAAACAGCAAGCATCTGTGCACATCTGTATCAGTGCAGCAAAAGCCATTGGAATGTTTCAATTCTTGTCCTTTGAAATCTACAACATGCCTAAATCTTTTTGATTTCACAATGTGCTATAACAACTTGGATTGCATTGCATTATCATATGGTAATAGTATGAATAAAATAAAAAATAAAATGTAGGGCGGTATCGCTGCTCTTGTTAGTTTTGTAGTTTGGTCTACATAACAGCAATTTTATCTAAGCAGCCCTTTACTAATCTCAGATTTAGCACAGCTTCGTGAAGAAATCAAAAACCACTAGGAGGAGCATCAACAAACTCAACAATAAAGTACTCTTCATTACCTCATTCTGTTACTGTACTAAGAGTTTCAGTCAAGTGTCAAGATACAGCTGTCCTTCTGTGTATAAATATTCATTCACAGAGCACCCACTTAAAAAGCAGAAAGAAACCTGTTCAAAGCACAAATGCCAAGGCAGCGTCTTTGAACTACAACTGTAGTAACAGCAAGATTGCGACGTCTGATTCAGGTGGAACTCTGACATCAAGTGTGTGTGTGAAAACTGTGGGTGTGAGAAAGTCAAAAAGGAATAACGGAAAATAAAAACAAAAACAGATTAAAGGAAAGGCAAAGCATTAGGAGGATATACAAAGATGTGCCAGTGTGCCAGATGTGTGTAACAGGGGGGCAGAAGTAGTACATTCTCCCAGCATCCTCACCTGTGAGTTCAGAGTGGATGAGCTCAGAGAAGTTTGGATCATCACCCCACCAGAAGAGCCACAACTCCCTGCGGCCCTGCCGCTGGCTCCGCCTCCACACACTCAGCACGTCTGCCTTCAGGCAGCGGCTAAAGCTGCTGAGGATGGGGTCCTCCTCCGTTACAGGGAACAACATAGGGGCAGAGGTGGGACCCTGCCATACGTATCGCTTCCATTTGATCCCAGTCAGGTCAGCCTGAGAGAGAGCAAGAGAGAAAGAGAGAGAGCGCAGGAGGTCACACCAGTTAATCAGGGGTTAAGGAAAAGCCATACAGGAAAAAAAAAAACATCAAAAATTAAATTACATTAAATTGAAAATACAAATTTTATGACCGTTGTCTGTGTTTAAACCACCAATGACAAGATAGCATTGTTTTGAAACATCAATAATGATTCTAGTTCTACTTCAAGGTAACAACGCAATTTAAGACTGGAAGTAGCATTAGCAACAGAGCTGCTCCTGCAGCTTTTAGACAGGCTTTTATGATGGGCAGATTAGAATAAACCATCGAACTGCAATCCAATTGTACCACTACCATCAACCTACAACTACTGCAACTAAAATGACATAGCAGTGACCGCAATGGCGCCTTGTTACACCACACCCTCCCAACCAGACATCCTTTCCAGGTAATGCAGTTATTTTGTACTGTGTACAGGGCTCAACAGGTACCTTAAACTTAGTCAGTCCTGCTGTTTTAACATTGTTACCACTGACTAGATCTAATTAGTATTGGAACTACTTTTTGTCAGGAGTATTAAAGGTTTCACAGCTTTGATCTACATTAATTCTGGCCAATCGCACATCTTGCTAAAAAAAAAAAAAAAAAAAAAAAACTAAAAAAAAAAAAACTGGCAGATTCCAACGCATAGCCTATCACAATCTATCTATATATTTAAACGCAACCCCAATTTCATATGTTTCGTATTAATAGTTTATTGCCAATTCAGCATTCCACTGAAAATGCACCTGTTCATTATGGTGCTTAGTGCAAATACATGCCCAGCCACAGGTATACCGCAAATACTTTGGTTTTTGCCATTATTTGGTTTATGTTGTGACTTCTAGTCTTCTCGGTCACGAAGAGCAATAACTCAACTGCAGTGTCCCGTTCCAACTTAAAAACAGAGCAATTGCATTCTGACACTGGCACAGCATTTATGTAACTAACACCATTTAGGGTGAAAACGTCAATAAGAAAAGCCTTGTGAAAAGAGCAATAAGAACATCCAACTGTTTCAGAAAGAAAATCTGAGTATTTTTAAAGAGTTTTGATCATAGTTATGACTTCCTCAGTTCATCGCTCCGATTTTCCTCGTGCTGTCGCTCAAGCTTAGCTTCTCTGCAGCTCAGCGTTCTTGTAGCTAGTTACTGCCATCTTTACATCAAATGCCAAATCACAACGCTATGCTGCCCTTAAAGAGTTTAAACGAAGAGCATTGTGATGACATATGTAGCCATTTATTTGTCATTACAATACTAGCCTTTGCAACACCGATCAGAAACTGAACAAGGCCTCCAACAAAACTCATTTCTACTGCTTGTTGTGAGTATTCTGTCAAAGTGTCAATGTTTTGTGCATGCACATAAGACATCTTTTGGACAAAACACAGGCCAACCGTTAATGTGTCAAACCAAGAATTTACCAGTCCAATCCAACTGTGGAAACCTGATAATACAGTGTTTCATCTACTGGATGCAGCTTGAGTTCCAACGCCAGACAATGATTTAAAACAACAGAAACATCTCATCAGGAACTTAAAGGATTAGTTTGACGAACAATCAAAATCAATATGATTTATCAATTACACCAGATGAACCTGATCAGTCGTGACGTGTGGTAGAAGTACCAAAAAACAAAACACCACACAGGGGACTAGGACCATTACCGGTCTTACCTCTGTAAATACATGTTAAAACATCTCTAGATCTACAGCTGTTTTGCACAGAATGTGATTAAGAAAACATGTGATGGTATGACTCACTTTGATTTACAAAAACAAAACTAAACTTCTTTCCATTAACTCAATGGCAAAGCAGAAAATGAGTAACTGCTCCAATTTTACCTCAAACCTCTACTCATTTTAATTACCTTAATTTTTTATTATACGTGATTTTTTTTATTTATGGAGAGGAAACAACTCTGCAACTCAGTTTAGTGTTTGGTTAGCAACAATAACAGCATGACTAGTTATAAACTAAACAGGCATGTCAAACATCAACCGTATCTTGACTGCATCCGTGGTAAGTAATAATGTAACCAGGTAGGTTGTTTGACGCAAACAAGTGGTGATTAACTAGAAACGATCATGAAGGCTAATCTACACAACTGCATATAACCAAACAAAACAGCATAGTACACAAACATACTACAATTTACTTGTTCCAGTGAGTGTATATTATGTTGTTGGGGTGGAATTCAGAGCTAAAACAACTGAGATATGGACTGGAAATGAAATGGAAATGATGTAGGGTTTCAGTAGAAATGCAAATTACTACTTTTGCCGAAGAACATGAAACTTGCAGCGACTTAACAGTAAAGAATACGCTCTGTCTCATAAGAGTGAGCAACAAGAACACCTGCACAAACATGCAAAGTGCACATCTGGATGCATCACAGTGCTGAGGGACTGGTCTGTGCCATAATCACCAACACTAGAAGTTGGAGAAAATGTACTGTCTGACTAGGTATGTCAGGACTTCTGGATTTTGATGGTGGATAGAAGGCTGGTTACAGGGGCTGAAATATTCATAAGGTCAAAACAAATAAGTGAATTGCACTGGGTCAAAATAGGTCATCAATTCAAAATAGCACTACAGAGAATGGTCGTAGGTAAACACTTCTATGATCTTGTAACTTCATTATTTTAAATGACAAAATGGTGATTACACCCAACTGAAGGAGATTAATTGGGTCAACATGAGATTTGGCTGTAATCTGACACTGTTGACTTAGATGTGAACAGATCGCTAGGTCATGACCCTTCCCTTCCTTCAGTTGCTAACTTCACCACAAACACACTCACACACTCTCTCTCTCTCACTACTATAACAGCTAACAGCCGCCTTGTTTGGAAATCACAAACGCAACAGGTGAAGTGCCTCATTGCAACTCCCTTACTGACAAACACACACACCCACCCACCCCTCCCTCCCCTAACCACTGCTCCCCAAAATGGTGGCAACTATGCCACAATAATACTGCCTCGTTTGTTGTTCAAACTAAAGAGACACAAATCAACCCAGTGCTTTTAGGGGACAGAGAGTACTACAGGCACCCTACAGTCCTTAAAGATAAAGTAATAACAAAACAAGCTTTAAACTGCTCTACCAGGACAAAGAGAAATACAGCTTCTCTAGACAAGTTTTAACGAGCAAAATACGTGTTAATTTCTAGAAAATCAAAACCAGACACCGGCTTTTAGCAGTACAATCACACAGACATGTGCTAACCACTCATTATCTTTTCTGTAGGTGTGGGGTACAGCAAAGGGGATGCAGCACCTACGCTGCACTAGCTTCCCCAAAACATTGTAGCACAAAGTTTCTTTAAAACATTTATTATGAATAACACCGGGCAATAATTGTTACCTTAAGGGTTCCTTTGTCTTTCATATACTGTGCAGCATACTACAACTTGTATCAATACAATCAAAATACTGTATTTCATCCAGGTTGTGTAGTTCAGGGTCAAGCGATATGATTAAAAGGTCAACTAACCAACTGGAAGAGGGACAGAAAAAAAGTATCTGTTTAAATACTTCTAACAACATTTACACTCTTGTAACAAATTCAATTAACAACCTAGATAAAAGCCTAAACTATGCAGAAGGTGTCATTTTGAACACTAACAGTCAAGCTGTTTTTATCACCATGATGCTTCTAGGAAGTCAGGCTTTCTGTTTTGCTGACAGGAATGCAGACAACTGCCAGCTGTGAAGTCAGGACCATGTGACATTTGTGTTTACAAGACGTGCAAGTTTATCATCTGCTAACTTAAAATACGATTGAGGGTCACGAGCAACCCGATGTACGCAAATTCGTCTAATTAATGATATAAGTAACTACACGGAGCAGGCAGAAAAGCACTGTTCTGGCACACCACACCACCGTTGGTGAGCTGCAACTTAATATTGGGTTCCACCTTCTCATGCTCGACATGTGGTCCAAAGCTAAAATTACCTTGACAAAAACAACACGACCTGGAACACTTTGGGAGCTCACGTGCATGTCATAACACACGAATGGCCCAAATATATGATTATATTTGGTCGTTCTGGTCGCAGTGCACCGGAATATTCCAGCACAGTGAGAGACACAGAACTTGCCAGGGCTGGATAAGTCTATCATAACACTACACCATCGCATTGCTTAGTGCAAATAAACATGCCGCTAAAGAGGAAAAGTGTGCCTACACGCCTAAAATTGCCTCTTTGCTGTAGATAAAGTTCCCATGAAAAACGCACAGTGTTACTGATACACTGCAAAAATTGCCTGGTTCGTGCAAAGAAAGTTGACCGTTCCAGCTGTGCAACTAAAATCGCCTTCATTCAAATAATCCTTAGCTTTGCTAGAATGAGAAAACGGGCCATGAAAACGTGTCCAAATGAGCCACGATTGTATCAGATTACAATATAGAGCAAACAGTTAGGTCGACAGTCGAGACATTTAGCACTGGGATCAGCAATAAGCTCTATATTTCTGAGGCATCCTCTCAATGTGTGTGTTTCGCTACCAAAACTGGTACGAACGCCACCCACACTACCCACCACGAACAACAACCATCAACAGCAAACATCGGTATCAAATCCGAAGTCCCCTCCGTGGTGACGCAAGCTGAGGCGAAAACCCAAAGGCAAGACGTCACTGTGTACCGTCGAGATTCTGTTCAAAACATCTGATCCTTCGGGCTGCAGCGACGAGGGGTCGAGCCCACTCCAGACATGGGAACACAGTCCGCTTATACGAACCATTATTAGCGGGAGGTGTAGCTAGCGTTCACCAAACCGTTTCACAAGTAACAGCCCTTCTAACACTGAAATTCTATTCGGTGCAAAAGTTGAATTTAAGTTTGAGTAGCTACATAAAGTGCCATTCAAAACACCACCGAGTGACCAACCAGCAAACAATCGTGTAGTTATTCGCCGTTCGGTGTATAAACCATTAACATTTCCGAACATTTATTTCCAGAAGTAACTCAACTTTTCATTTCACAAACTCAGCGAACACTGCAAATGACTCGCAATAAAGTGAAGTGCTCGTCAGGTTCATTACACCAAATGCAAAACTAATGAACTAGCTAGCTAGCTATAATAAACTACCTAGCTAGCTAAAAACATTGCACACAAACACTGAAGAGTTCGCACAGTTGAAGCTGTGGTGGGCAACAGGCCTTAAAAGCCTGCTTTTTCCAACGCTGTTGCTAGCGGTAGCATGCTAAGTAGCTAACTGGCTCTTTTCGGCTAGCTAGTTAAAAATGGCTGCTTTCCTTTAGTTTTAAATCTCTTACCAGATAGAATAGATTGGAATGGCAATCCTCCAAGCTGGCCCCGTTTGGTACAAAACAAGAACTCATCCTTTCACTGCGTGGTAGAGCACTCCATCATCACGGTCCCCGGGAAATAAAGAGCGATTTGCGAATGTGATTTGTATGTAGGCAGTGCTCAGGAGAATTATTTTTAAACAATCGCTGGGGGAATGTAATTCACCAACCCCATTCGATTGCTTTCGTCCTCCACGACACTCTGAAACAGGATTAAAAGCACCACAGCCTCCGCATCGATGAGACCAAAGCGCGGTACAATAAATTAAACGCAAAAAAGCTACGAAAACGCTATTAAAACAAAAAGAAAAAAGGGAGAGCAAAGAGGCAACTCTCCCCCTCCCCCTTAGCTTAAAAACGGTCTCTACTAAAATGGCCTTCTATGCCTCCACCTCCAACCAAAAGCGATTAAAAACGAAAAGCATTCCGCGTCACAGAGCGTCGAAGGATGGCGAGAAACTACATCAAATCGGTCGTTTTGCAAGCATATTTTCGGTATCTGTTCCTGCTGGTTTCCATTTGAATTCATGGATTCCTTTCTCTAATGGCGGCCACAGGGAGAGCTGTGCCTCCCGCAGCCGATTGGCTCGCTGTGGTCATGAGGGCCGCCGCTGCTTGGCGCTGCGGGGTGCTGCCGGTGGGGGCCGACAGGAGGCGCTGCAGAGCAACCACACGCTGTTCCTAATGAGCAAAGCATTTGAACCCGGGATTTGAACAGCACTCCACCTAGCGGGTTCCAGACAACGCGTTCCTTACTGTACTGTACTGTGTATTTCTCTAATTCACGACTTTGAGTCCTGGAGCTCCCATGTCCCTCACACTGGTGTTTTTTCCCTGCTTAAACATTCAACTGCCAACATATCCACTTATTATCACGCCCCTTCCAAGTGAGTCTGTTAGGGCAGGATCATTTTGCTCAAGACTACGTTGAGTTAAACTTAAATAGATAAATAGATAGATAATCACTTTATTAATTCCAAAAGGAATCATATATTATAGCAGCAAACAGGCAGTGGGGGTAGCAATAACACAGCAGATAAAAACCTCACTATTTTGTGTAACAATAGTGACAGTGACTAAGTAGTAGTTTTAAATATCTGTATGTAATTTAACTTTTACTGTTTAAGGTACTGTACTTTGCTACATTTTAACTCACATTTGTTACAGAGTACAAATTGGTCTATGAAAATTATATTGGAAAATGATGTCCCAAGTTACCACCTGTTCTACTCTACACAGGGATACGACTTCAAAATTAACAACCGTGTGAATTTTAAAGAGATTTCAAGACTTCAAGTTCAGAGAGTAATGCTTTAAATCTCCAAAGTGGTGACTTTACAGGAGAAGGCCAATATATGAATAGAGGTCAATATAAAACAAAAGTGTAATCTGAGTAATTTAGAGCATTTCTACTGGCCCATTTATGAATAATTATTTATACAGTATACAGAATGCACAATAATGGAGATGTTTTTCACTGGACAGCAGCGATATACAGTAGGGAAGGCCAATTTATAAAGCTTTTAGCAGCTGCCATGAGCATAAACATCTAAAAACATCTTGAAGATGCAGATTTGCAGTATGACTTTTGTTGGAATCCACAGTTTATGCCACCTTCAATAGCTGTATTGCTTAACATTTGTTTATGTGATGGTCTGCACACAAACGCCACATTAGATTTACCTAAATGTTTTAAATGTTGTATATTGATTGGTTGAATTTTTCTGTTGCACTTTAATTTGTAAAGGTGTTCCTTAAATTAAAAACAACTAGTTTGAGATTTATATCCCCTTGTCCTTTTTGCACTATGGCCTTGGCAACTCGCAGCACTCCTCATGACTTGCCATGGCAGATTCAGTCATCAAGGACATATCTTTTTTTTTTTTTTGTTTACCTGCCCAGTCAGAAAATCCTGCCTATCCTATTTTTTTATTCTACCCCTCAAGCAGCCCAGAGCATCACCCACTGCTTAAGCAGCCAGTGCCTCTTTCTGTGCCCACCAGTGAGCCAGTCTGGGTCCTCAAGCCACTTCTCCAGCGCCAGCTCTCCAGATTGGTCATGCACAGTCTATCCAGTGCCTTTCTTGTTCCTTTTGTCCTTTTATTCCCATTTATCCCCTCTCATTCTAGACATCATCTGCGATCAGAAAACAGGCTATTAAGGTTAATAAACATATTCCCCATTTATCATTAGTGATAATAAATAAATGGACAAGGACAGGTGAAGGTTTCAAGAGGCAGCCTAAAACAGTTCAATCACAGGTGACAATTAGACACATATACATGAATTACAAATTAATTGTTAAAGCAGTTGTGTATGTATGTGTGCATTTGTCACACTAAATGGTTTTAGATCCTCATACAAAATTATACATTTATTTATTAAGGCTAAAAAGCTTTGCAACACCTATATCACCCATTAGCAAAAGTAAGAGACTCCATGCACAGTTGTTGACTCATTAGTCTGCAGAACATTACATTATAGGCTTGGAGATATTTAAAGGTGAAATGTAAGACTTGATGTTCTTCTTTTCACCATGCAGTTGTCCTATTTCATTTTGCCCTGTCCCGTTTCTAATAGTAAATGCTAACCGTATCCATAGCAAGCGAGGACTGACACAGCCGTTTTAAAAACCTAAATGCCTAAGCAGAACAAAAGGTATTTTTTAAAGACTGCAATACTGCTTGTAAGTATGCTGATGATATCAGTGCAGTTTGAGTGAAAATAAATATGGGGATTGCATAGAACAGAAATAGAAGGAAAAGTAAAGACACACACACACATATAGACACAGATAGCACCGTATAGCGCTTGCCAGTCTGTGTCAGACACGTGTTGTATGAGGAACATTAGGCCAGGAGTCTTGGGCCGCTGCTCAGCAGCTGAGCATTTGTTTACACAGAGCAAGTGCTGATATCCTTCATCACTGTTTCTCCAGGAGCGGAATGAGTGAGTGATCAAGAGGGTCAACAGGGCAGTGTGTTCAAACAAAGAAGCTTGCAGACTATTCCTCCCAGTAAACATGCGAGAAAGACTGGCACACACACACATCAGAATACATAGAGAACAAACTTTTGCTTCAGACAACTGAAAATTATTTGTTTTAAAATCGTATTTATTTGAAAGTTATTTATTTATTTATTTATTTATTTGAGATATTTTTTTTATTAATAGTTTTTTAAAATTATTTTCCATATTTCTCTGACTATTTAAATTTAATAGTCAGATAAATAAATCTGAATTAATTATTAATTATCTTAATTATTGCTTTCTTTTTAATGTTTTTTTATTTGTCCATTTACCGCAAATTGTTGTAGTTTAAGTTGATTAATTTCTTTTTCTGTCAGCCCCTGTTTATTGTAATTGCTCAGCTACATTGATTATTAGGGTCACGCTCAATGTATTTCTGAGTGTAAATAAAGGTTTATTGATTGATTGATTGAGATTGCACTTAAGTAGATATGAAACTTTTGTTAACTTACAAATAAACATGAAAGATGTAACAATTTATTTTGATGGAGGAGACTACATCATAATAGAGAGTACAGCCCAGCTCAAGCTTTTCTCAGCACTGCCAGAAAAAGACTTCAAATGCCTATGCACACCTCTTCAGGCCTTCTATAACTATAATCAGGCTAATCTCCTGTTAGCCTTTCCAGTCGACTTGTGCACTGCTAGGTCTCCCTGTTATTTCAGTAAGAGTAGGTCTTTTTTTAACAGGTCTTTTTGGGGAGTGATTGATGCTCTGGCTGTCTTCTCTGCTGTGCGCTCTCGGGGTGAAAACACTGGGAGGTGTGTGTATGTGTGTGTGTTGGAAGAGCTCTTCTGCATCTTGCGTGTGCTGAATGTGCTGAGGGGACCCACTGGTAACGACTGGCCACACAGCTCCTCTCTGGACCATGGCTGATTGTGTCAGTCAAACACTTGCCACAGAGCTCAGGGGCCCTTTCAGCCATGCTAGGGGGGGACGGTGGGGGTGGTCGGCACCTTTTGTTGTCTCAGAAGTTTCAGCATAAATCGTATGCAGAGGCTTCATTCGCTTAGCAACTTTTTCTCTTTCAAAGGGGGATGGGTGCAAGTGTAAGCGAGTGGGTGGAAGATCAGCAGACACCACTGTTACTTAAAGATGCCCATTTACTCTGACCTTAACCCAGATATTTAGAGGAATTAAATGAATAGTTGGATGTTGTTTTTTACACAATTACCCCTAAAAGCAGTTGTCATCCAAAACATGTTAGATGTGAAGTTTGCGTCTTAATGTTTGTACTGGAGTTATGACCAGTTATGACTGGAGTTAACACCAGTACTCCACTAATTAGGACTGTACACTCATCTTGATTAAATGATCACATATTTGTGACCTCACCGAAATGTTTAGACTTCACAATTGTAATTACAATTTTGCGTGTTTTCTAAAAGATAACACTTAGGACAAATTCCAGGCTTCCTACTACAGCTGTAACTATGCAACATATTTTTATACATTGTGTCAAAAACCGCATGCACACACACAGATATGCATTTTAAGTATAAATGCATAAGACCAAAATAGAAAAAAAAACAAATATGTTCAGGAAATACAACTTGAGAAAATACTAGGCTAATGTACATTAACTAAAACTTTTGCATTTTTAGTTATGATTTCTGTATTTGTTAGTACTTCATGAGTGGGGGTGGGGACTTCATAAGGCCTGAATGTGTCTTGAATGGAAACCAGGGTGGTACAACAACACTCATTGATATGAATAAAGCCTTGGTGGGGTTCTTTGTTGTGTGGATGATAACAGAAGAATCTGTTATTAGGCATTCTGCCTCTTTTTCTTTCGTCTTCTGTCTGTCTGTCTCTCTCTCTCTCAGAGACTGCTTAACATCTCCACTGCTTAAGGATCAGACACATTTTCTCTTCCTGCTGCAGTGTGTTCTGAACACCGCAGTTAGGAATTCTGTCACATCCCTTTATTCCTCCCGCCCTTTCCCTCCCTTCTTTTACTTCCCTCCTTCCACTCCCTGTCGTGCCACCTCTCTCTTTCTCTCTCTCTCTCTCTCTCTCTCTCTCTCTCTCTCTCTCTAGTCTCTTGCTTTCACTCACTCTCTTTCAGAGCAGATGTATGAAATGTGTTTGCATAAAGGTTTTACAGTCAGTAGAAGCAGCATGGGATTAATAAATTTAACATGAATTCTGATTTGATGAAAGGATCTCCCACCTTCTTCTCTAGATTTTCTGCTTTTAAGTAAGCTGGAAGTTGGAAGCTGGAAGAAAAAACAGATGTACAGCTTTATTCAAAATGTAGTTAAAAACATTGAACCTGTTCTGTAATGGATTAATATAGAAAGTACAGAAATTAACTGTGTAGACAAAATTTCATCAGCAACTATCCAATCTTTATCTATAAAATATTCTCTTGAAACTGTGACTCCCAGGAATAATAGTTGAAACACTTATCTCAGCAAGTCTCAGTGGGCCCAAATGTGATGTATTGTCAGACAGACACAGACAGATCAGCCAACCACACATTTTGGCCAGCTCATTCCTCCTTATCCCCAAAGGAAAGCGACCACAACAAAGGTCAAACAGCACTGTCCTTCCAGGTTCCAGCAGATACTGAAAGAGGTTTGCCCACACTGCAGTTTCTTCTCTGCGCTCCTGTTATAGGGGCTGCCAATTAGACATGAAACAACAGGAGGAGCTGTCCTTGCCAGGTTGAACATTAAGGACAGTGTGGAGGTCCAGCCAGGTGGCCAGTGCTTCGGCACTGGAGTCAGGGCTGGAGCTGTTGGACACTGTCACTAAGGACATGGAGCTGGACTGGCTGTGTGGTCATCATTTCTTGACAGGTCAGGGCGGTGCACTTTCTTGGGTGGAAATACAGCGTGATCTAGATGTTATTTTTTTTTGGTAGATAGTCATACAGTCAATAATGTGTCTGATAGTAACCTTCAGCACAAGGGTTTATGGTACAAGCTGTAAAGTGCATGATATTGATTGACTCTTTAAAGGAGCTGTAGGCTGAACAGACAACTTAGCATTGTATAAATTCACATCTCAACTCGTATCACTTGAAACACAGGCGGATATCCAAATTTATTTGCACATGTTTATATAATGTATTACATGTATTACATCATAGGTTGACTTTTTTTTTTCACGATAGTGTTTGATTACCTTGATTATCCTCCCGTCACAACAGCGCATGCCTTTAAAAAACACAAAATCATGACAGATTTTGAGTTTAATATAGGATGTGCTTATCTACTTTATGTCTAGCTGCAAAAGGGTATATTCAGGATTAATACAGTTTGCATTATTGTAAACACATACAAACTTAAATAAAAAAACACAGTTAGCCTTACACTGTTAATGAGTGCATGTGAAAAGAGAGGAAAAGGAAAGAAGAGTTGTTAGCTGCCTACTCGGCTTCAATAAAAGCATTGAAGCACACAAAGCCTGAGGTATAGAAAATATAAGAAGGCAGCAAAGTTTTTTTCAGGTAGCCATTTTGTCATTTTGTAATGGACTTTGAAATACAGGACGTGGAGGTCAAGTTAAAGTCTGGAGAACCAAGAAACCTTGCTGAGAGAACTGCGTGTAGAACTGCTTGAAAATCCCAGTTTGACTGCATAAAATCTTAAGGATGTTTTAGTAGACTCTGGAGTGGTGGTTCTGCTGTGCAGTGACACCTTCAAATATGACCTTCATGGAAGAGTCATCAGAAGAAAACCTGCATCCTCATCACAAAATTCAGCATCAGAGATCAAAGGAATATCTAAACAAAACTGATGAGAAATAACCTTCCACCTTCTAGCCCAGATCTGCACAAGCACATTCTAAGACTCCCACTTTTTGCAGAACACTAACACTTAGCAATTTGCCAAACACTTTTCTTAACTTTTCCTTAAGAGTTCGTTTCTTTACCATTTCAATGAACTGTCTTTTAGAACACCATACCTGTGAACCAAGAGATCAAACGACTGTCAGGTATACAGACCCTCAGGTGCTGAATTGTAAACTCACAAATCAGGTGGAAGCACCATAGAAAGACATGATTATGTGGAGGTAATGTATTCTTCATTATTGTACACTACATAAAAATGTGGGTATTTTTGCAGATGGAGGCTGATGCAGTCCCTGCATAAGGCTTGGTTTAACTTGTCAAAGTTAAGAAGATGAGGGAGAAACATAATTGGCCACAAAAACTCAGAACGGGGTCCTCCACCACCATACTAACTTAGATCCTCACAACATGGCCCAAAGTACTCATATCAAAGTTCTCGTCACAGCAGAGGACCAAATGGATGCAGAACAGATGAGATATATTATCATTTGAACGGAATCAGATCATATAAACCCTGAGCAAACGATATGGTGACCAAACTGTGTTTTTTAACTCTTTTAATTAACTGTTTCATTTTGCAAAACATATGAAGTATTCTGCTACATCTATGTGTGGCTGTATGAAGTATGTGTCATGGTCTGACAAAAAGAGTTCAGTTTTAAAAAATGTGCTTAATCAATCTTAATAAAACTGCAATTACTGACCATGCAGGGTGCTTAGACTTTTGCTCCAGGCCCCTTAACAATAATTGGAAAACAATAATGTTGCTTAAACTATTAAAGAAATGGATCATCTTAACTTAACTTATTATTTAAATGAGATACAAGCAACAGTCATTGATCATGTCCTTGTCAATGAGAGAAGCTGCACAAAGATTGTAATATTGGTAATCAGGATGATCAGAGATGAAAAGAGTTGACATTGTATTCCTTCTGTCTTTTTCTTTTGCATATCTGTCACTGCAGGTGTGAAGTGAAAATATTTTAACAGTTTGCAAAAGGAAAAGATATTTTTGCAGACCTGACAGAGATGTGGAGAAATATGTATGGTAGACCAATATCTGCCAGTATCATGGTTTGGCTAGGGTATTGTATGTGCTGTAGATGAAGCTGTTTAGCCTCATCAGCTCATATTAAGATTTTTTTAACAAGGATTTTATTTATATAAGTATTAATACTTTCCCCCTTTTTTCCCCATACAAACACTACCATCTTTATTGCTTACAGCAGGTGGGTGTTTCACTGTCCTGCTGAGCACGGCTCTCTGTGTCCACATTACCCCTTCCTCACCCTCACTCACTCTCTGATTCATCATCTCTGTGGCAGTCATGACTCACAAATGTGCATCTCACTCTGATTTTGCTCTCTCCGCCACCTTATCTGTGCTCCATGCAGCCAGAAAAACTTTGGGCTCCTACAAAACCTTAGAAATCAGGTTGCAGTTGCAGAAAGACCAGAATGTTATACACATTTGCTTTTGTATTCTAGACCTCCTACTTGGGTGGGCTCTCATCCAGGGCATCTTATGGGCAAAATCAAGATGCATTTGAGCTATGATACTGCCAGAAATTAGCCCATGTGTTTGCTATGATATTCTAGGTGGTTGCTATGGTATTTCTAGATGGTTGCTTGCCAGTTGCTATGGAATCCCAGGCAGTTAATATAGTGTTGCTACAGTGTTGCTAAGTTGTTGCTAGGTTGTTGATAATTGGTTGCTATTGTCTCCCGGGGTTCCTATGCTTAATACTTTGTACTCTGTTCAAAAGAAAAGCCTAGAGGTTTAAAACCTTAAACATTTACACAAGTAGACATTTGTGCAAAATAGGAAACCGTGTTTGTGAATTCATTCATCAGTCTAGTGTAGACTGGCCCAAAGCTACCCAGTGTGAACCACTTGGCTGGACACTGATGCCTCCTCACAATCCACCATACTGCAACTTGATGCATACTAGGAAGTCTTTGATGCACACTGGCTATTTATAAAAAAAAAAACACATTTTGCATTTAATTGATTTGTGTAACAAGTGCAAATACTGGGTGGTGATATCACATAGCAATTTATATACACACGTACACACACATATTCTCTCTCTCTCAGATTGGTTTGACTGCTTCCTCAACTCAAGGCTAGAAGACAGGACAGTAGGATCCAGAGGAAAGAGGGAGTAGAATGGGAAAGAGGTGAAGAGGAGTAGGATAATGGAAAGAAGCAGTTCCCTAGGCACTGGCGAATGTGATATGGAGTGATGTTATTCACCACTTCTGTCTGCATTCTGTGGTCTGGATGCCTGCAGAGACACTTAGAACATGATTTGTTTCATGACAAGCAGAACGTCCCAGACCCTCCTGGACACCTGACTATGGCCATACAGTCATGAAATTAGAGACAAGAAAGCACTGGCATACACTGGACGCTAAATATCCACACCATGATTATCATACACCACACTCTCATACACCAAGGATGAATGTCTTTTTTATTATAATATATATATATATATATATATATATATATATATATATATATATATATATATATATTGTAATAATTTTTTTCTTTATCAACATTCAACATACCAACAATTCATTAGATTGGTTGGTATTTTTTGCCAGGACTAAGCTTGTCCCACCTCGCCTGAAGCCTCCAGATCCAAAACATTAAAATAGATTTTAGTGATGGCAAAACATTAGGGAATTCATATCTCAAGTCAGGACAGCAGAGTCTCTGCAGGGTTCTGGAGCTCCTCTAAAAACCAATAATCTCAGTGTGAATGGGTTTAATATGTCCATTAAATACTTAAATATGCCCACTGGGGAGATATTTGACTAGCTAAGACTCTTTAGAAGGCATCATTTTAGGAAAGCAGAGGCCTTCAACAACTTTTTGCATTTATTTTAAGTATGCATAAAATAACCCATTTGCAGTGATAATGCCCTGGTAAAAAAGTCTTTGGGTGATCTTTACAGTGACCTTTTTGGCAGAAAATGTTCCACCAAGAACATTTTTATATCTTTTGTTAGAGGATTTTTATGGTGACCTTTTCAGTAGAAAATCACTTCTCTAAGAACTCTAAGAAAATACATAAAGTGCCTGTGCAGGTATAACAGGGTTTTTTTGGGGGGTTTTTTGCAGTAAAGGCCTACGACAAGCTGATTTGACCACGAAAAGTTTTAACTCAGTAATGAGCTTAAGGGTATCTAAGAAAGCTACAGGGACTTTATTGCTATCAGATTTGAATAAACTAGTATGTGGCAAAGAGTGGAAAGTCACTCTTGAATGTCGCTGGGTCCACTGAATGGCCAGAAGACTGTTACAGGATGCAGCATGACTGAGTGTCTTAGCAGGGCTCTCTACTAGAGGGATACATAATTAATGGAGTGCGTGCTATTTCTCTCAACACACAGGGATTTGCTCCTTTCAACTTCATCTCAGGCCCCCCGTCGGGCAGCATCTGCAGGGTTATCATGGTACACACACACACACACACACACACACACAAACACACACACACACACACACACACACACACACACACACACTGGTGCCCCCACTTCCTCCGTTCATGCAAAACAGACACAAAGAGAACAACGTTTATGTTTTTTTGGTTGTAATTGTCTTCATTTTGTCTATATAATGCCTAAAGATGTGTTCCGGCTTTCTCCTGGTGTACCCGTGATTACTTTGTCTTGGCCCTGGTTCCATGCTAGAGTTGGCAATTCCATTCAGACGGCTAGCTTATCCTCCAGTCAAATAAGTGCCTACTCCCACTGGGAATCTCTGAGAGAGGGAGAAAGGGAGAGAGGGACAGGGAAGTTGGTTTGGAAAGACAATCAGAGAAAAAGGATAGAAATGCAATATAATGGAAAAGGAGAACAAAACAAATCAAATCAAAGTTTATTTCTCACATATATGTAACAACTAGCAGTGGGATGCTCTGACAACTGTTCAATCATATGAAACAAACAGGAAAAAAAAATAAAATATCTTAAGATTCACAAATAGACATTTGTAGAGATAAACAATCTATAGATAATAAAAACAGAAATGTCAGGAAACCAGGCCAGATCAAAAACGTAAAGAGTATACATATACTGTGCTGCCTTTTCAACTTTCTATATTTCTGCATAAATGTGACCTAACACTTTATCAGATTTATAAAATCTGATCTGATATTTCTATCAGTCCTAAAAGTAGATAAGGAGATCCAAATCAAACAAAAACATTCAATTTCAACTTGAATTTATTGAGAAAAAATGATCGTATTCCAAATGTGAGTGGCAAAAGTATGTTTAGGATTAGCAGATCCTCCTCCTCCACACGCAACATACCAGTACTAACTGGATAGGAGTTGATAAGTGTGTGTTTTCCCTGGATGGCCAGAAGCAAGGAAGCAGTGAGCTCATGTAATGAGATGAACTGAGCTGAGGGAAACAAACTTTCTCTCTACAGGAAAACATTCTGAAACAGGTGTTAAGCAATGTTTGCACTTCAACCTCCAACCTAATTGAAGCAAGCACTACTTCCTGAGAGCAGGAAGTTTCTTTCTTGTACACTTGCCTCTCAGTCAACTCTCAGTCACAGTCACTCATTCTTCCTCAGAACGGTAAATCACGGTCAAATATTATCCAATACCACAGCATTCACATCAATTGTGAGTTTATGATAACTTCCAACCACAGCTGTATATCTGCTGGACATTTGATGCAACTTACATTTAACAGTAGTATTTTTTAGTATTATTTTTTTATTTATTTTATTATTTTTTATGTTGCCTACCACCTCACTGCCAACTCTCTACTCTGCCTTGGTTTTGGATGGCCACTTGTGACAACCAACCACCAACATCATAGCAATCAATCAGGATACCATAGCAACCAGCTAGCAACCACTTAGCAACACCCTAGCAATCACTTAGCAACACCATAGCAACCATCAAGGAACCCCTTAGCAACATCCTAGCAATCACCTGTGACACCATAGCAAGAACCTAGCAACAGCATAACAACCACCTAAAAACTACTTAGCAAAACCATAGCAACCACATGGGATACCATAGCAACTTTAAAAGACCAAAAATTACCAAAATTGATAAAAAGCACTACCCTCCGTCCCGCTTCCAAATCTCTTTGTCTGATGTCCTCTGCTGTTAGAAGTGTAATATTACCTTATGTTAACTATGTGAGTGAGGCTGCCCAAGTTCCAGGTAAAATAAAACAGTTGTTGCACACTCAGTGCTCTGGGTGCATTTTATTTCAATATTAAATTATTAAACTTTCAGCAGTCAAATAATATTTTATTTAAAATGTTAAAATATGTAAACATGTACCGATTCTGTTTAAATGAAATGGTTCTCTCTGCCCTAAAAAAAGGTTAAGAGCTGTGCACTGTGAGCTGGAGGTGAAGCACTATGCTGAAAGGTGGGTTTGTTATTTAACAGTTATTTATTATCCTCACCAAAAATCAAATTTTTATATTTCACCCCTCTTTTAGTTGACATTTAATCAATGCAGGCAAAGTTTTTAGCAGCTATTCATACTAAAAGTGTTGTCTCTGCCTTAGCTTTGTGCCACGAAGCAGCTTGAGGTTCAGCAGCCCTGCCTCCCCATATTACAGCCCTACTCAATATTTGAGGTGCTGTTTTGGGGGAGGAGTCAACAAGGATGTTCTTTAAAGTCATTTAAGTTTTAGTTTAGGAGACTTTTCAGGAAACTCCCAGAACTGGCTTATTTTCTTCTCACATCCTTTGTTACTTGGTTTGTTATTCCAACTGGCTGTAAGGATGTAAAGGCCTGTATTAGTTGGTTTGGTCGCTTTCGGAAAACTATACAGTGTAAGGTAATGAAAAAAAAGAGAGAAACAGCCCAAATGACAAATGGGCAATCTGGTAGGAATCATAATGGATTGAATTGATACAATTATACAACTACAATAAAATAGAGGTATCCGGCTTTGTCTGTGGTGTCCAAATAATTTTAGGGCATTTACCTAACGTTTCAGATCCTCCATGGTTGATTTAGTGTTAGCGCTGTTGGCTGCTTCTCTTCACAGCACTGTTGTGCCGTGCCTGGCACAGAAATTATTGCCTGCCTGTATGATCAATTACCTGATTAAAACATAAAAATACACACCACTCTGGAGCAATGCCATTGTAGAGTGAAAAAAGAGAGAGGGGGGGGGGGTGGATAGTGCAGGGATGCTTTGGCAAATGTGCTATGAATAGTCAGGGAGAAAGAGTGACAGACAGAGAGAGAAAATAATTTATTTTGAGTTAAGCACTATTTTGAAGATATTCTGTGTAAAGTTGAATCAAAATAATTAAATCATTATTAAACTACTAAACTTTCAACATAAATTATATTTTACTTAAAATGTTAAAATGAAATGAATAACAGGAGAGAGAGAAAAAGGGTGACAGTATTTCCCCTAGTTGTTCAGAAAGAAAGGTGAGTGCAGTCTGTGAGTGGTGGAAATTAGAATTCAGTGCTTAATTTAAGCTCCTGTTTTAGCACACATTTAATCAATGAAGGCAAAGTGTTTAGCAGCTATTCATACTAAATGAGTTGTCCCTGCCTCTGCCCTGTGCCACGATTGGGTACTAGCCAGCATTACTGCTATGTATCAGGGAGTCACTCTCACAGTGAAGGACATACTGAACAGGCAAAACGAAAAGCAATGTTCATGTTGGTGAACAGTGTAAATTGGGCTTATTCATAATAAAAAAAATTCAGACATTTAATTTTATGAGACACATCATTTAAGATTATTAAAATTCTTCATGAATACATTCACATACACACAGTAAATCACACATCCTAAACTGCAGCAAGACAAGAGCGCTTTTGCAGGAGAGAGAGAAGGAACCTTTCTCTCTCTCTTACTCTCTCTCTCTCTCTTTCTCTCACCCACTCACACACACACACCTAGGTACAGGTGATAATCACACCAACATGCTCTGTAGCATTATTTGGAGTCAGTGAGGCTGATGACACTCACCCTTACTCACAAACACACACCAGATGGCCCACTAACACATCTGACCCTTGGGTTTCCGTCTGCTTCAGCAGAAGCTTGGGAATTATGGATATGGAGAAAGTGCAAGAAAAGAGAGAGCAGCAGGATGCGCACACACTGAGTGCCTATAAAAAGTATTCACCACTTGGATGTTATCCTTTTTTACGCCATTTTATATAAGTAATCATGGTCAATACAATTTACATAAAAATCCTCTTAAATGTCAAAGTGAAAACAGATTTAGATTTAAAAGTCAATTAAATAGAAAAATAATGCTCCCCCTTTAAAGTTACTGACCTCAACAGAGGTCCAGGCAATTGATGCTAGTAGTCACAATTAGTGAAATTGAGTGCAGAGAATGTGTCCCAGGTGATTTTAGTATAAAGACATCTGTCTGGAATGTCCACTCAGGGGTCCTGCCAGGGATTTTAGACCACACAAGTTTGTAAATCACCTCACGTCCTCCATCAGTTGTTAGTAGAGCTGTAATATAATAATTTCCACCACTCACAGACTACACCAACCTTTTTTCATGAAAATTAGGTGACATACTATTGTGCAATACATCTTCTTTTTTACAACAATATTAGTGGTAATTGAGAAAGCATTAGAGTTTAATCAGGATCGACTCTAACGCAGAGTTGGGCTTTCTTAGACAATGAGCTTTTCTTAGAGGTAGAGGAGATCCTGACATAGGAGACAGACAAGCATTAGTTCAAATGCATGCTTGCAGAGAGAAAACATACCTTGTAGCTTTTAGAGAGAAAACTGCATCTGCACACACACATGCACACATATCCACACGCACCTCACTCAAAGCAGGAGGTAGTTTATAATTATTCAAAATCCTGGCCATGCTTTCAGTGAGATTATTTTGCACACATATACTGAGTCTGCCAGAGAGCTGTACTTAATGTCTACATTCTTTCTCTCTATTCAGTCTGGGAAATCAGTGTATGCAAAACGCTCCAAAATCTAAAAAAAATGTTAATTACACCTTATTTTGATAATCCCTCCACATTATCTATACATGCTCAAATTGTTAAACAATCTAGTGGCAGTGCAGTAGGGATTAGGACCAGGGTTATATTTAGGACCAGAGCTAGGGTTAGAGTCTGGACAATCTTGCAAGAGTAAATGTATATGTAGCCGAGACTAGAATTAGGCCTCCCACCTAAATCTAACACAGCCTATTTAGGACTTTTGAAGGCAGTAATTATTTGTTTCAGGTGTAGCAACAAGGGTTGGATCCAATGTGAAATAAAGATGTGGGGTTAGAATAAGTGTTAGTTTAGTGTTAAGTAAAAGTGAAGATTTATACATATTTAGCTGAATGTAAATATGAATGTAAGACAACTTGAGCTTCTACAGAGCTCCCAAGGTTTAAAAAAGTCTCACAAGCATCTCTTTAGGACTTAGACAGGTGTTTATGGAAATCAAGGGGTACGCAAAGTAATATCTGTAACCATCTGTCTTTTTTCAGTTACTTTTGTTTTTCATTTTCGGTAATGTAATCATAATCGCTAGCTATCATGCATGTCATAACTTGAGCAGAGTGGGATCATTTGTTAAGGAGAAGACTACAGACTATGAGAGAGAAAATGCACCTTACTGTGTTGACAAATTGGATAAATACAATAAATTTGGGAGAATTCTTATAGCAGCTTTGTATAACCATTCTGAAACTTTCATGTTTTCAATGTGTTTTAAAGGGTTTCAGGTTGGTATTCAGCTGTTTCAAGCCACTTGGACATATGGTAGCTGCTAGTTGCAACAGACACTAGAGTTAAAGTCTTGCTTTAGTTGCACAGTAGTTGTATGAAACAAAGGTTTTCCAATTGACAAATTTCACTTCTAGAATGTTCTCATATACATAGTCATATTTAATTTCAAGACTTTGAAACCCAAACAAATGTATATACAATTACCCATTAGTATTTTGACAATGACATAGTAATGGCAATGAAGCAAAATCCAAATGTGACTAAATACTTTGATTATAAATTCAAGGGGTTTAGCAAACATACTTTTCACATGCTCATATTTTATGAGAAATTATATGAAAATATAACTTTTATTGTTAATACATGCAGTGTTTTGCAGTCAATGACTGCCTGAAGTCTGGAGCCCATGGTCATCACTAAATGCTGATTTTTCTCATTTGATATGTTTTGCCAAGCCTATAGCCAACTGCTTGTTTGTGGATCTTTCACCTGGTCATGACACTGGAAAAAGGACTGCAAAAAGATCGGTCTTTAACTCTGTAACAGGTTAATGCAATATTTTTGTTAAACCACTTTCAAATCCAGGTGTACATCGAGCAACATTACAAAAACTGTCACTGTCCAAATACCAATGGATCTGAATGTACTGCTTTTTGAGATTGAAAGAGAGAGAGCATGAGTGACAGACATAGCAAGTAAGAGTGTAACACAGATAGCATTCTGATTGTTCTCTTTTTGTGCTAAGTAGATCTATCAATTTTCTCTGTGGGAGGGCTTTACCATCGACCCCTCTTATTCAGTGTCCATCAGTTCAGTATCCTGCTGCTCCATAAGACAGTATTAAAAACAGAGAACTAAACAGAGAGGGTGCTAGAACATGAGACTGGTCGATATTGGTCGATCAACTCACCGGTGCCATGTATTATTGCCTAATTCTGAGTAAACTCTAGAGACTGTATGAATTTATGCACTGCCCTGCTGTCACACTATTGGCTGATTAAATCATTGCAAAAATGAGTAAGCACACAGGTGTTCCTGGTACAGTGCTGTGCGAGTATATAGCCACATTTAAACAAGTGACTTAGAATTAGAATGAGGCATGAATGACTTTAGGATCCTGGTGTCTAGTACAACAAAACAAAACACACTGTATAACAGTATAACAGTATAGTAAAATACACACACACACACACACACACACACACACACACACCTGAGGGCAGGTGATCATCTCGCTCTCCACAGAGCACCACATCCACCAGAGAGTAGGTTGTCATGGTAACTGACCCACAAGCGGATTAAGCAGCCTCTGATTGCTAGAAAGAGTGAGCATAGCGGAGTAAATGAGACACTACATACGAATAGAAGAAAAAATGCCAGACGCAATTTGTTCTCCTTTTTCTTTGAATTTGTAATGGTGCTGAATACAAATCAGAGTCTCCAGTCACTTAAGTCAGGCAGAGCAGCAGTAATCTAAAGCAATCCTGAAAATGATAAACCATTAAATTGAGAACCATTAAGTCAGTGCAGATCAGTGTAAGACTTTTCTGTGAGTTTGATATCTCGAGGACCTGCATAATCTCTCTCTTTTCTGCACAAACACGATTTATTCACCACCCGTCAGCTTCTCTGTTTTGCAACACGCAGATAACAGATACGGCTCTTAGACCTGCTGCTCCATCTGGTGTCCATTAACAGAAAGCACACGCAAACTGTGACTGACTGACACCGTTAAAAGTAAAAGATGAAACTGATGTAACAGATTGTACAAACTGTAACATTATATATTGTGAGGGTGAGGACTAAATGTAAGGTTAAAAAATTATGGTAATGCAAACCACCTTTAAGGGATATTAGGATATAACGCATATTTTATGTATCCTAAAAGAAAACGAACAGACTGCCCTACAAAATACTTTTCACGTGCTGAAACCTTCAAAAACTAGAAAAATCGTACAGCACTCGTATACTATCTAGTATTATGTATTTGACTCACAGAAAAACACGAAAGTAGAGTAGAGTAGAGAGTAGTTTATCATCCTCCAACATTTAACAATTTACAAAGATATTTGAATTTTGAAAAAATATATATATATTTCCAAAAATTATAATCAAAATTAAATAAAAAAAAAAGTAAATGACTTAATTATGACTAAATGATGTTTTATGGAATTGGGAGTTGGGAATTCCATTACTTTTGGATTTTAAATTAAAATTGAAGTGAAAAGAAGTAAACACAAGCTCTGCAGCTAATGTTTCTTTTCAAGTAATACAGTTACTTTTCTATTTTAGCTTAAAAAAACAAAAGATAAAACAGTAATTGTGGCATGTGCAAAAGAAGAGAGAAGAGAGGTTTTGAAACCCAGACAATCAGTACTATATAATATGATATGTGAATAAAGGAGCAGTTTTAATCTGAGCTGATCTGCCTAGTTGTAGTTAAAAAAAAATGCGAAAATGTCAATCACAAATATGGCTATATGGTGAATTTGGCACGCAGTAGTTCACAGTAGATTAGGCTCAGATCTTAAATGACTTGAATACTTTTCACCAACCTTTAACAGACACAGAGTTACCCTACTTAATTCCAGCAGCATTGCATTATAATCAATGTCACTATGTGACTATGTCACTGTTATTCACTAAGCAACAACCATGGTGCATCCAAACAATCATAGATAACTGCCTTGACTTTGGACTTGATAAAACACAGTGGACCAACACCAGCAGATGACATGGCACCCCAGACTGTGGAATATTTATACTGGACTTCAGACACATTGGATTCTGTGCCTCTCCACTCTTCCTCCAAACTCTAAGACTTTCCAAGTGAAATCCTTAGACCACTTTTGGACCACTGTGCAACAGGCCATTTTTTCCCCTTAACCCAGGTAAGATGCTTCTGACATTTTCTCTGGTTCAAGAATGGCTTGATATTAGGAATGCGGCAGATGTGCCCCCTTTCTTGGAGAGGTCTGTGTGTAGTAGCTCTTGATGCCCTGACTTTTCTTGACAATCCTCAGAGCTGCAGTCATGTCCATTGCTTGTACACCTTTTCCTACCACACGTTTACCCTCCTGACAACTTTTCATTATTATGCATTCATACAGCACTTTGATGCAAGCAGCCAGCCTTTTCAGCAGTGGCCTTTTGTGACTTGCATTCCTTTTGGAGGTTGTCATTTTTTTTGGACAACAGTCAAGTCCATGACTGTGATTGTGAGTGCTGAACTACACCGAGCGATTCACAGTATTTATACTGCTTGAATAATTTACTTAAACTCAAAATTAAATATTATAATGATTTGAAATACTGAATTCTGATTTTCTTAAGGTATTAGCCATGCTGAAAAAAGGTAAACTAAATGTGCAATGAATGTATAATATATGACAGTTTACCTTTTTGAATGAAATTGTCAATTTTTTTTAGATGCACTTGTATATGTGCAGAGGTTTTAGGCACAGCAGTGGCTAAAATGTCAGGGAGACACATGCTCACTTTAACTTCACATGCTGGAACACACACTTCTGTAGAGCAGTGTGCGGTTCAGCTCACTGCACATGACTCTTGTGCCAGTCCATATGAATGTCGGGGTGAATCTTCTCTCCAATGTTTTCCCTGTACTGAGACTAGGGGTACTGCTCTCTCTTCTTCTCACTGAGTTATAGTGACACACCTCTGGGAGTAATAACACTCACCCACCCGTGGACGAAAACTCTATGCGTTTCCACGACAGACACTCTAGCCAAAGAACGAGAACAAGGTTTATCTCTCCATCTGGATTTCCGGCCAGGAACATCTTGGTTACCAGAGAATAACCAGCTTCTATCACTGAAACCTTGGCCTCCCCCGTTATGCAGAGACTTGTCCCAAGCCCAGGAAAAAAATCTTAACTCACATCAACCATTGAACCATGAACCATTACGGAGTGTTTTGCTGCAATTTTGGCATGTCATGTGGGCTAACACCCATTGGTCTGTCATGTCATGAGAGGTGTGTGCAGACCGTGCCCTATTTCCAAGCATTTAGTTCCTTCATGGGATCTATCTGTAGTCCTAAACACACATTCAAAGTCACCTTTTTTCCTTTAAATCTTCTTTTATGTCCAATTATGTAATTTGTTTTAATTCCATATTCTTAATTATTAATGTACTCTTCTTTTTTTCATATGCCATCTAAATGTTCTAAGCTTTATCAACTCCTTAATGATTTAAAAACAGTTGCTAGCACAGATATTCTAAAGATTGACCAACAGCTTAGAGGTAACCTCTATGATTATGACCTCTATTATGACCTCTAAAATAAAGTACAATTTTAGTCAGTTGGCTGCTTACTTTGAAGTATATGTAATAGATGTAATAAATGAACTTTTACTCATAGTACTATATAAATAACTATATAAATAAATATATACATGATTTTATGATTGTTATTTCTGTATTTGTTCATTAAGCTGTGTACAGCAATATATTAAAAGAGTGTTATCTGCTATTGATTATTCATGTATATGCATGCCAAATGTTATGTGCTGTTTACAGTACCTTACTTTTCATTAGCTACAATTTATTGTTGTCAAGCAGCACTGTCTATTTTTTTATTTTTTTTTATTTTGTTGAACAAATCACATTGCAATTGGTTGATTTTTGCAAACTCTGGAGGACCGTGCAAACCACAACCCTTTCTTACAATGTCATATGAAGGATCTTTTATTATCTTTCTGATTAGATGAACTAGTCTTAGTTATTCTTGCAACAGATGGGACCACAACCCATGTTAAATTCTAATGCAAACTAAAAAATTGCTTTTAATTTACCTGGTAGGAATTTCTGTTCTTAATTTAGTCTTTGGGGACCCAACTCTGATATCTGATGTAACACAACTTAAACAGTTAAATAGGGGCTTCAGAATGTAAGTTTCTTTGTGTTGAAGACAACAAACATGTGGACATCCTGTTTCACAAAATAAAGTTTTTCACTTCATACTGTTATGGGCACTTTTTAGTAAACTATTTCATAATGTATTTAAACAGCTCCAGCTGTTTCATGCAAGTCAGAGACGTGAGCTACAAAAACTTGGTTAATGTGACAATAAGTGCTCTGTCAACAATAGATGGGAACATAGACGGATCCTATCATTGCACATATTTATATTAATATTTTACATCAGTAAATTGGGGGGGCATTTTGAGCATATCTGAATATTGGAGGGGACATGCCCCTCCTGTTATATATTGTGATTATGACCTTGGTTAAACCAATGATTGTAGAAAACATAGACTCCATTGTTTCATTTCCTTCCATTTTCTAGACCAGTATATTGTCAAACTTGCAACCAGAATGTGCAGAGTAGAGACCAGAGGCTCGTCTAGTCTTTGGTAAATCCACACCCTTCTCCCAGACCAAGCGTCTCAGTCTGAGTCTCGCCTTCATTGCTTACTGAGCAGAAGCAAAGTAGATGTTTTCCCTGGATACCCAGTGTAATGTTTAAACAGTAAACATTTACTACAACTCAACTACTCTACTAAAATGCTGTAAGTTGACCGTTATTAACAAAGTACTTCTTTAGTGAATTTAGCCTGCCCCTCCTGATGCCCCCATGGTTGAAAAAGCATCACTAAAGTGCCCTCTAGAGTGGTAAACACAAGATGAAGTGTTCTATTCGCTGCCCTTCACAGGAGAATAAAATTATTGAGTGCCCTTTAGTGTGACACTTCTTGCAATAAATTATGATGATGTGCCCTCAATAATGTTTCTTAATGAGTGTCCAATAGAAAAATGTGCCATCATGAAGTGCTCTTCATGCTGCCCCTTCTTAACAGTGTCCCAAAGGATGCCCTTTCCAGTTGCTAAAATGTGATGTAGTATTGTAAAGAGGATCCCTCCATGTGTGAGAATGTGAGGATGTTTTCTAATGGATACCTCTCAAGTGGAGAAAATGTGATGTTGTGCCTTTACAATGGGATAAACATGGCATTACCAACAAGTGCGTTTCTGTTGAAAAAAAATCCTTCCTAGCTTTGTGTGGGTTGATTGATTGTGTCTGGCATGTCATAAGTGGCCCTGTTACTGAAGTCATGGAAAGCAGCTTCCAAGAGAAAGAAAAAAAAACACTAAAGAAAATTAGATGCAGTACCCTACAGTGTCCCCTACACTGTGCCTTCTGGGGCAAAGTAACTTGAAGTGGGTGCCGTGATGACAGTCAAGGGGGTCTGCCATTGAAAAGATGATGTCCTTTTTTTTTTTGATGCTGTAAAGATTCAGTTTAGTCTAAAAACATCATCATTATCTTACAGGAGCTTCAAAATTATTGTTACTGACCTGCAATAGGGGGCGCACAGGAGCAAGAAATGCCAGTTCTCACATAATGCTGCTTTAAACAAAGATGCAGACTATTTGTTCATATATGGTGCATCATAGCTTTGTGTGGGTTGATTGATTTCTGTCTTTGGACTTTTGGCCCAAGTCTGGCATGTCAGAAGTGGCCCTGTTACTGAAGTCATGGAAAACAGCTGATGATATTTAAAGGGTTAAACTACTCCTTCCTGATTGGCTCACAACTAGACTGGAAATTTGCAATATGTTCATTGTCTGTTTTACATCATGACAATAAACTGTATATAGTTTATATAGCTTGTATATACAAACGTGGGCAAAATTGTTGGTACTCCTCGGTTAATGAAAGAAAAACCCACAATGGTCACAGAAATAACTTGAATCTGACAAAAGTAATAATAAATAAAAATTCTATGAAAATGAACAAATGAAAATCCAACATTGATTTTGAACCATGCTTCAACAGAACTATTTTAAATAGTAAACTCTTTAAGCAGGCCTGAATAAAAATGATGGTACCCCTGAAAATAATGTGAAAACAATTACATGTCAAAGGGACATGTTAAATCAAGGTGTCTCCACTAACTAGCATCACAGGTGTCTGCAATCTTGTAGTCAGTCAGTAGACCTATATATAGGGCTACAGGTAGACACTGTGCGGTTTGGTGATATGGTGTGTACCACGCTCAACATGGACCAGAGGAAGCGAAGGAAAGAGTTGTCTCAGGAGATTAGAAATAAAATTATAGACAAGCATGTTAAAGGTAAAGGTTATAAGACCATCTCCAAGCAGCTTGATGTTCCTGTGAATACAGTTGCACATATTATTCAGAAATTTAAGATCCATGGGACTGTAGCCAACCTCCCTCGACGTGGCCGCAGGAGGAAAATTGATGACAAATCAAAGTGACGGACAATATGAATGGTAACAAAAACAGCAGTGTCAGATCGCAGCATCTGTCGTTGTTTGAGCCAAAGTGGACTTCATGGGACACGACCAAGGAGGACACCATTGTTGAAAACAAGTCATAAAAAAGCCAGACTCTATTACACTGCACAATCAAATGAGATCTTGGTCATTAATATTAATGTCTTTGTTTTTTATGCTTAGGTTCACTAGCTGCTGTCCAAAAGAACATTGTCAAATCGACACTGAATCCATCACGAAACAGTGGTTGCAGATGCCTGCAGACCAAGGAGGAAGAAAGAGGTGATCTTTGTGGCCCACTCAGTAAAACTACAGCTATTACTGTGCTATGTTAGACTGTGGTATTTTAGTCCTAAAGAGCTGGAGCTAAAACGAGCTCGACTAGAATTCCAACTATCTATAAAGCTATAGCTATAAAGGCGAACCAACTTAATATCCAGCGTCAGGGGGGTCATGAAATTAAATTTGATAAGTGTTTTGCATTGTAGCCTCGGTTCAGTTTTGAACCGTTGATGCCTTTTGTGAAACTTTCGAGAGAACGACTTTAACTGGGAAAGCTCAGGAAGCAGATGTAGCGCTTGATGCTGTTGAATGCACAGAATATTAAACGGTGAAAAATACAGCGTTATGTATTTGTGCCGGAGGAATGCCTACAGCTGTTAAGAGCAGGTAGGCTGCATTTTTCTTTTAAATCTAAGTTTACACGTTTACGCACACGCAAGCAAATATTAGCAGTAAGATCAGATTGTTTGAAGCGCACGAGAAAAAAGAAAATTATCACATATATACCAATATAAACCAATGAAAACATTTAAAATTGTGCACAAGCGCGCAGTCACTAGATAGGACATTTCGATGGGTAGCACAACTCGATAGAACACCTGTTCTAGCTAGCTAGCTAAGGTAGCTTACTATGCATATAAGAACGTTTTGTTCTTAAAAAAAAAAAAAAAAAAAAAAAAAAACACAGCCCACACCCACAGAAAACGATGTGTCAGGTGAGTCAGCAGTGAGTGAAAAAGATGTTTAGCATAATTAAACATTAGGGGCTCGCTCACTGCGACACTGGCTAACGTTAGAACCACTGACTGAACCACGTTAGTGAAAGTTTACTGTGTGTGCAACGTTACAGACTTTACAAAAGATAGCTGCAGTTTACTGCAAGATACTGTGTTGAAACTAACTTAAGCAAACTTAACAAAGATAACATGTCTAACATTTTGATTAACTTTATGAAATATTAAACCGACAAAAAATAATTGCCTAAATGTAAATAATTATTCTGTTTATACACTCTAAGTAACACTTTAAGTAATACAGTCCTACTAAGTGTAGCACCTCTGCAAAACCCTGATAGTACACTGTAAAAGTTTTTTGTGTAAATCTGAATATTTCATTATATATGTATTTAAAAACTGAACTGTGAAGCCTGCCATGAATATACTTGAATAGGAATATCATTTGTGAAGTGTTGAAAGGAAACTCGAGGTACACCTTCTTCCATTGTATCAGCTCTGCTCATCATATAGAACAACTTTTGTAGTTCTGTAATTACAGACTGTAGTCCTGATTCTTCATACTTTTACATAAAGTGTCTTATATGATCAGTGGAGCTGAAAATGCGTTTAGAAACAAGTGTAACTAATTACATCTATTAGGTGTGTGTGTGTGTGTGTGTGTGTGTGTGTGTGTGTGTGTGTGTGTGTTCCTTCGTTCTTGAGGCTTTACGTTATCACACAGAGGGAGTGTATAGTTATGGACATTTGGGCTAACGGATATAGTTCTAGACGGAGTGTTTTAGAAATGAGCATCGCCGGGCTGTAAGTTGGATTTTGCGGTAAGAGCCAAGTCACCTATTTACAGAAGTTTTGTGTCTGAAGGTTTTGTCTGTCGCTGAGGGCTAGAGGTCCCGGTGACTATTTTGAGGGACACTGGTGCCGGCCCAGTCGTAGTTGCTTAGTGCTGTGATTGATTTGCCAAGTTATACTTCCATAAAGGCTTCTGTCTTAATAAAAGGTGTTGCGCGAGAGTATGTCTCAGTTCCACTGAACAGGGTATTTTTAAGTTCAAATGCAGTGATTAGGGCTGATCCAGTAGGGCTGGACCCGAATATTGCGGTATTTGGATATCCACTCGTTGTGCAGATATTCGGTTTTTAATTCTGGTATTCGGATATTTTTTTTCCTTCCTTAGTTCCACCTTTATCGAACCTCACGCTTCAGTTCATGTTAATGGCAGTAGAAGCTCAACTGTTTGAAAGCATTTTAAATTGAGTGCACACGAAACAAAATTTAAATATGTCATATTCTTTTGTATCATGGTGGCACAACAAGCTTGAGGAACCATCTAATGCTGTACGTTTCTTTTTTTGACGGATCTCACTGCTGTCCGACTCCAGCTAACCCTCTGTTTCACTTTCCCGTTCCAACTCTGCTAAAAACCTCTTCACCCCCATAAAACACTTTCTTCTTTGATTTCTGAGTTCGTTTTCGCGCCAAATAAGTTAAGTGGTGTTAAGTTAAGTTCGTGGTGAGAGTTTGTGCGACGCGCTGCGTATTCCTGAGGAGAGCTTCCTGTTTACTTCCCGCCTACTCGATTTCGCGTCATCATATCTTGGCGCCTGATTGATGTGATTAACCTGTTACTTGTGGTGAATGAGACTCATTGTACCATTGATAAAACAGAGGCTCTTGAAAAGATGTTCTGGACGTTTTCTCTGCATGTGGGGTGTCTCGCCAGAGGATCTTTGAGGATAAGGCAGAGCTACCTAAAGTGTCGGGATTAGCAGTGTTAGAGGTGTCCTCTGGAGGATAATTTGGAGAATAATTGGAGGATGCAGTAAGCAGTTTAATAAAGATATACTGATTGAGGAGCAGAGCCAATATCCTGGAATGTCCTCTCGAGGAAACTGCTGTGTCTTTTGCAGAGATGCAGGCAAGAGCAGAGGGAGTGTACTAGCCTAAGTGGCATCCTCTGGACAGTTCATCAAACAGAGGTTTTGAGTGTGAGAGCCAGTTGTGCGCCCACCGTGTTTGAGAGGAGGTTTAGCACTTAAATCTCCCATGGCAGGTCACAGAGGTATATGAGGAAGATTCATAGAAATAGAGCTTCATGGAATGGGTTTCCATCGCCAAGCAGATGCAGCCAAGCCTTACATCAGCAAGCCCAATGCAAAACGTTGGATGCAGTGGTGTTCAGCACACCGCCACTAAACTCTAGAGCAGTGGAGACGTGTCTCTGGTGACGAATCACGTTTATCTGTCTGGCAATTCGATGGATGAGTCTGGGTTTGGCAGTTGCCAGGAGAACGTGTAAAGTTTGGTGGAGGGGGGATTGTGGTGTGGGGTTGTTTTTCAGGAGTTGGGTTCGGCCTCTTAGTTCCATTGAAAGGAACTCTTAATGCTTCAGCATACCAAGAGATTTTGGTCAATTTCATGCTCCCTACTTTGCGGGAACAGTTTGGGGATGGCCCCTTCCTGTTTTAACATGACTGAGCACCAGTGCACAAAGCAAGGTCCATAAAGACATGGATGAGCGAGTTTGCCTCCCGTGTCCAGGCCTCTTCGACCAGCTTGTTAAAAGGAGCTGCACTACTAGTTGAATTGAGGACTAGTTTTAGTAGGAAATCAAGGAAACCGAACATTTTGACACTGCTTCCATACACTACTACAAAACTTTGCTTGAAATTAGTTACATGGTAGTCTTAGACTGAAGCTGTTTCTGTTCTTGCCTTACAGAACTGAACAAAGAAATCTTGAGGAAATGCCAGTCCTAGTACAGTGCCCGCCACCACAAAAGTGGATAACTGCAGCACCAGCCCAACTGGAAGCTCCATATTTGCTAAGACATCCAATGAAAAAAGTGACTGAAAAAGTTAAACTCAATCAGTGATGCTTCAGTGATGTTGGTTCATATGAAACTATTTCTATACTGTGTTGTAACCGATTACATGTAATACAGGTTGCATTTGATGAAAATGAAATAGTAAAATGAATATGTAATTACATTTATTTTATTATGTTAAACCTGCATTAAAGTGCAGAACAGTTCAAATGTAAAATATGTATGGATACAATTGATCATTTATTTATTCATTTATTTTTTATTACTATCTAGAATATTCTTGATGCTAGGAGAGTTTATGCTGTGCAGTCACTGCATTTTCTTCAGGAAATGCACTTTTCTAGTTAATGTACCTGTCTATCCTCTCAGTTCACAGCCATGTAAAACTTTCTATTAATAATGATATTCTTATTTATGATAAGTTTATGAAAAATTTACATTACGGGTAAAAAAATATTTGACTTCAATCCTAAATAATATTTTTAGTTTAATTTTCCCTTTTATTTTGCAGGGTGCCAACACAATTACATGGTACATGAGGTGTAAATAACTCTACAAATGCTGTTTTTTTATTATTATTATAAATCATAATAATTATAGATTAAAATTTCTCATTGTGCGAATTCTGGACACCCTTCCCTTCAAAAGCACATTCAATCACCTCCCCAATATGCAGTTTATCCAGCTGAAACATTGTGATGGTGACAAACACAAAGACTGTAGAGGTACTGTCAAAGTTCATATTAGCTAGGTTCTATTTAGAAGTGTATTACCTTGTATTGAATTAAACCCTAATTTGAGATGTATACTGCATGATTCGAAGATGTGAACCTTCAGTGCTCTTATCAGTGAATATGTCTTCATTACACAGCATGCGAGCATCTGGACATTGGCTGAAGCAAATACTTTAGACACCTCTACTGCTACATCAAGGTCCCACAAAATCCTACACTCATTTAAAGCAGTAAACCTGTTCTGAATAAAAGCAAAACATGCACTGACGCTGCCATTGTGGTCGTTATGTGTTTCAGGTCAGCGATGAGCAGAAAAAAAGGTAAAATCTACCTCACCTAAGGAACGTCTGCTCCACCACCCATAAACCTGAGTGATCGCATGCAAGCAGCGAGACAACCACTCCATATTAGCATACTACAATTGCCTGTGAACCTCTGAATCTGCAACCTTTATCTAAAAGGAAACATTAATTACCAAACTAAACTAAACAGATGAGTTTTCAGGCTAGACTCAAAGCTTGAGGTTGTGTCCTGAACATTATCTGAAAGGTTATTCTTTATAAGAAAAGGAAACTACTAAGAAACCAGCACCCTGTGGTTCAAGTAATCTTGATGGTTCATAATATGTAAGATCTCGCAGGTGCTTGGGAGTGAGGTCATGTAGGGCTTTGTATGTTAATAGAAGAATTTTCTAGTTTTAGTAAGGACTCTGGCTGCAGCATTTTGAACTGGAATGACCTGACAATAGTGCATTGCAGTAATTTAGCCTTGAGGTAATAAAAGTGTACTAGTTTTTTCTGCATCGTGTAGAGATAAGACATTTCTTAGTTTGGCAATGTTTCTAAGATGCATAAAGGCTGCCCTAGTAATATTAGCTGTATGTTGGTCAAATGATGGATCTGAATCATAAATGACGCCAAGATATTTAGCTGCTGGACCAGGAATAATGGAAAAATCAGCCAAGTCTAACATTAAGTCTGACCGTTTATTTCTTGTGGCTTTTGGGGACGAATTTACTATTGTTAAAAGAGGTCCCATTAAAGTTGGGAATATTTCTTTTAGTATTTTTGAGGGAACTGGGTCAAGTGTACAGGTTGTACAATTTGCTGAGGAAATATTTTTTTCTAGTTCTGGCTGTGGCACATGGAAAATTATATTAATAATATAAATCATATTTCACCTCCCACCAGCCCTTAACCACCAGTAATCAAATAAATGGCTCCTGATTTCTGATGCACATCAACTTTAAAACTTCAAGTTAAAGCTTCATTTATTTACTATCTTTGTCTTTATTAAAAAGTATAAAAAGCTAAGTTTTAAGCTCTGCTCTAAAGGCGACGAGTCAAGAGCAGAGACAGGGGATAAAAGGTTTTTTTAGAAAGGTTTTTAAAAGGTTAATCAAAGAACCATAAAAAAGGTTTTCCAAGAACAGAACAGATATAGATGCTACACAAAAAATATAAAACATGCAGACTTCATTCCAAACAAGCTGGTGCACACTGGATTCCACATGTTAATTTGGTGGTTGCAGTCTTATAAAAACCTTGCCTAAACTGAACATTTTTAATGCAGCTTATCAAACTTGACATTTAGGCTTTTATTTTATTACTTTAATTTAGGCTAAAATACCCATTAAACATGCTATGTGGAACTTGTTTATTAACCTCTTAATTGCGCACTGTGATTTGTACAACAGTCCTCAAACACCTTGCATCTGTCAGTATGCAAGTTTCTAATGGATGGAGCTTGAACAATCAAGATCGTAGACTTCAGAAGATCACAGAGTTAACTAAGAAACAGCCTTAAGGGCTACACCCACTGCTGGAAAAGTTCTGTGTGAGAGTACTAGACCTGTCCTTCTAACTAGGATAGAAGGTCTCTCCAATGAGGAGCTTCAAAAAACCTTTGCTTCCCTGAACATCCCCCAAGTCCATGTCTGGGTGAAGCTGCCAATTGCCCTGATTCTGATTCAGTGTCTGGCGCAAGAGGGAACCTGCTGTCACGTTGGGCACACCAGTGTGCATCTCAGGGAGAGATATCCAGGGTAGGCCACCAACTTAATAAACCTGGTGCACCACAGACAGATTGTCTGATCATATTACAACATGCTGATTCTGCAGAAAAGGCAAGAAATGCGCTCAGTTCTAGGGCAACCTCTGTCGGAATTCACAATATAATTACCTATATTATAATTATACATATAAATTAGACAATTCAGTTGTTTGGAGGACAATATACACAGGACAAAATATATTGGGTTTGAACATTTTGTTTAACAGTGGGGGACCTTTGTTTGAAGTATGTTTTGGATGAGTAAATAAGATTCTAATAAGCCTTCTGTCTGTTAAAGACATTTAAAGGGGTTGTGGATGTCATCCAACAGCTATATGGTAAAAGTATTGCGATTCCAAAAGCTGAGCATTATTACCCTGGTTTAATGAATCTGTTACCTGAAACACAGGGACTATTATTTTGAAAAAACGTCAAACGGTCAGCCATGTTGGCAGCTCAAGTTTGTATCGGATGTTTCGGATTCCTCAGTTGTAAGTCAGATGGTGTTTCCGGTATCACGATGAAGACAGAAGTGTTTGTTTGTTAAAGGCATTCTTTTGACTACCACTGTTTCTTTTATCAGTTTAAACAATCCTAGCTCCTTCAATGGAGATCAGTGGTTTATCATGAAACTCCGGCCTCAGAATGACAGGTATCAGTATTTTGCATGCGTGTAGCACCAAGTTAGCCATATGCTAGCTAGCCTAGCTAATAACTTTTTTCCTGACATGTAGCGCTGTTTAGGTAGCTAACTAGCTACGCCATTAAATGTCGTTTTGTCATGTTGCCAGTCGGACTGTATAATGCGTTATAGTAGTGTTATAGGCATGTTGTAGATAGCATATGTTAATTTGCATGCATAAAACTGGTTTTGATAGATGGTTCCCATGTAGGTTGTGGCTGCATGTCGAAGAGTTTTAATAGTCGAGGAACGTAGCTCAACATTTGCACTTTAGCGGTTACTTGACATATTACGATATTAGAAATGTGTTGCGACGGAACTTGACGTTTGTTGGCTTGTTAATGACAATTTATGAATGTTACTAAACGTTGCAGGAGAGCCTTTAACTTAAGTGAGTCCAGAAGAATACTGAAACCGAGGGAATCGACTGTAATGCCGACCGAACTGAACTCTCACGATGGCAGCGGTTTGTCATTATCCTTGCAACCTGAGCACCTTACCAGGACACCAGTGGCAGGAGTGTCCAACTCCCAGGAGACCGGCGATGTCGGAGTGGCGGTCGGCAGCTCTGCTACCGAGAGCAGTGGTGGGCCAGCCTCACGGAGACCACGTTCCGGAGCTCACGGTCACAGCCATTCTCATTCTCACGGTCCCGGGAGAGCTCACACACAGCCGTACCCCGAGGCGGAGCGGTCGGGAGTTGAGCCGGACTCTGGAGAGTCCAGCGCGTCTTTCTCAGAGCTCCGTTACCTGTTCCGTTGGCTGCAGAAAAGTCTTCCTTTCATCGTAATTCTTAGTGCAAAACTCGTTATACAGCACGCATTAGGTGATTGGACTTAGCGTACAATAATGAATTAATACATTCCTGTGTAGTTAATCTCTGTGTACCAACCTGCGTCCTCTTATTACTCTTTTACAGGGCTGGCTATCGGAGTTGGTCTGTTTACGACTTTTCTGTATGTGAATAAAAACATCCAGACACAAGTTTTTCTCCAGGTAAAGAATGACTATTATTTTTGGTATTCTCTCTCATAGTCCATTGGCACAATACTTGAAACCTCTCTACATAAAGGCTTTTTATATTTTGTTTTTAAAATAAAAGAACAAAAACAAACAGTAGTTTTCAGTGTACAATCCCCTCCAAAAGCTCAGAGTTTCAGCTTTCTATTTTTGATTTTTATTTAGTTTGTTCTTTTACGTTGAATGTGTTACAAAGTGGGACATGTTAGATTGGTTGTTTAAATGGCAATCTATTTTATGACAACAAAGTTACGCTTCTGCTGTTCCAAATCTTACTTGTGCACCCCAAGTGGTTGAAAAATCAGTTCTGCTGCATTCAAAACTCTCCCTCAATTGTTTAGATAGATTTAGAGGGGATTTATGCCTCTCTGTGCTACTGCGATATACAAAGCAGAGAAAAGTTTTACCCAGCCCGCCCACCACTGCAGCCCTCTTCTGCACGCTGATTATCGACCTCCCTAACATGCATTTTTGCAGATCTGTTGATATTGAGGAAGGCTGTACTCTTAAAACAATATTAGCTCTAAATCTCTTGGCTTGAGCCCTAGGTTACACCTGTGAAGGCAGCATGTGTTGTTTAAAGGAGGTAAACAAAGGTAAGCACCAGAGTTGACTGGGGGAGACAGACAAGTCATTCATTTTGAAGCTGAGAAAAGAGGAAAAATTGGCCACTTGTTACTTGCTACTGTACAAGCTACTGCACATTGGCAAAACAGTGCAGCAATATAGAATGTCTTGGAAATAAAAGAAACAGACACTAAGAAAACAGCAGTTGGTCATCACTGATAACCTCCACAAGACACAGGTGAAGGGATCACAATCCAGCATTCAAAGAAGACATTATGAGCAGAAATATAGGGGCTATACCATAAGATCAATAGCGCTCCTCAGCAGTAAGAGGCCAGATTAGAATTTGCAAAGATGAGCCACAAAGTGAAAGTTTTAGGGACTTGTGTGTGCAGAAAGAAAGGATTTGTTCATTCAAAACATGCCAGCTTATCACTCATGGTGGAGCGAATGTCATGAAGCAAGAAAAGTCAAGTCACAACCTCACATAATTGCTCAATCACAAGACCTTTATTCCAATTGAGCCTGATTTTCACCACCTGAGGAGGAGACTGAACGGAGAAATGAACAATACAAGCATCAACTGAAATATAGAAACATGAAAGAATAATGCAGTTTAGTGATGAGTGCTTCGCTCTGCAGTTACTACCTTCGAGGTAACTTGAACACAAATTAGGTGTAAAATCAGAAAATAAAGGTTGAAATTTGTTTCATGTTTATCATTGGATCTCAAACACTAATTTCGTTAGTGGATAGCAGAAACAGCACACTTGGCCTTGCGGTTCCAGTCCTTTTGGAAGGGATTGTACATAATGAGGTAAAAGGAAGGCTTTTATTGATAATACAGTTTTGAGAAGGAGAGGCACTCGTTTTTACAACCCTAGGATACACACTGGAAGGTCTGCCTCCTTTTTTGTTGTAAGCATGCATGGTAGTGGCTGATAATTGCAAGTCTGTAATTTACAGTCTACAAATTAAATGTGAAAACTAAAGGCCATCTTTATGTCAAAGCTGCTGTACTTAATTTGAAAGTGTTAATGGGAGTGCTCTCTTGTTTTCTAAAGGATCGACGGTCAAAGCTTCAGTGTTTCTGGCTTCTGTCCTTCCTGGTAGCCTCCTCCTTGCTTTTCTACTACGTATTTCAGACTGAGTCACTTTACTACTGGTTTGTAAATAGTTCTTAATATTGTTTTCTCTTGGATAAGAACCTTTGGTAATGATTTTTCAAACTATACTTAATCCTAAAAGGTTGAATGTTATATTTTTGTCACATATAGTCATATTGTCTGCTTCTACCCCTCTCAGCCTCATCCTTATCAACCCCCAAATTGAGCACCTGGATTTCTGGGAGGTTTTATGGGCTGTTGGAGTTACCAGTTTCACTGTCAAGTTTGTCTTCATGGGATTCAAGTGCCTTATTCTTCTTCTTCCCGCCCCTGTTATGGTGTACAGAAGACGGGTATGACATTCCAGCAGATATCAACCTTTGATCCAATATAGTATTTATTAATATTATTATACCCCCCCCCCCCCACACACACACACACACACACACACACACACACACACACACACACACACACACACAAACTTATGCATATTTTTCATTTTCTTTTTATTGGTAGGGTCAGTGGTACATGATCATAGAGGAGGTCAGTCAGGTATATCAAGTAATTGCACCAGTGCCTCCTTGGTTTCGCTATTTGGTCAGCTATCAGGAAGTGGACGGTTCTGTGGAATTGACCCTGGGCGTTCTACTAGCCCTGCTCTACTTCATTCTGAAAGTAAGAATTTAGGAAATATATCCACAATCAAGAAGCACTTTAGAATTAACTTGTGTGCTGTCATATCTTATTCAGTATTTTTACTTCAGTATTCTTATTGTTTTTCCCCAGATGGCTCTGAAATATACCTAATGTTAATTGAATGTTATTGTTCATGAACATGTTTAAATTTTCATTCTATTTTACTTCAGCTTTTGGGACTTTATGGTCAGTGGGGATCTCTAAAGAAAACAGTCCGGACGTTTCTCAGTTATGAGGTATAAATTAAGAACTGCACTTTAATAATACAATTTAGTTTAACTTCTGCCATTAAGCTCTGGAAATATAACTGAAAGTTTTTGTATCTTATGATCAGTCTTTTACTTCATCCAGCTATGACATTTATATTCCTATTTGTCTTTTATCTTTCTGTTTTTTTGCTTCCTCTGTAGGTGAATGGAGCCCCTGCCACTCAATCCCAGTGCGCGGAGGCTGGAGATATCTGCCCTATCTGTCAGTCAGATTTCAAGCAACCTCGGGTCCTCCTTTGTCAAGTGAGCCTGCAGTCTTCTTGATCTTTTCACCCCTGGTAGCCTACGTGTTTAGCTTATACCTATAAGTGGAGAGAAAGTGTGACTCCAGGACCAGGATTTGAGACCTGTGCTCTAAAGTAATGCAATGTCCTCCATAACTTGTTTTCTCTACTCATTTTAAGTTTATGTAGATATAAAATAGATTTAAATATTTAAGTTTTAATAAAGGATATAACAATAAAGTTATCATTTTGAAATTACTTTTTATACCTTACAGGGCATCATAATATGTGGGAAATAGAGCTTCAAAGGTGTTGTGATTAATTGCTCAGTTTATGCAGATATTAGAGAACTTTTGGTCATCTTTGGAGTCTGCATTTGCTGTTTGTCAAATTGAGCAAATTGAGTTGTGCCAATGAAAGATAAGAAAACCTTTAAAAAGCTGAAACAGCAACGGGTCTTTAGGCTTACCAAACTAGGTAATATCTTTCTAAAAAGTATTCTTGTCATTGCTCTGATACAATTTAATCTTGTCCAAAAAACCTTTTAATCTATACATCCTGACAGGTGTATGGGGATGTTCCAAGCAGTTGCTTTTTATTTTGTAAGGCTTAGCTCTTGCAGATGTCTTTACTCTTTTGTCCTTTTTACTTTCCCTTTCACTGGTACAGCTCTGATCCTAATGATGACAAACAGCAAAATGATGGCCTATTTCTCAATCATATGGTGCTTTGAAATGGCCATGTATAAAAAACATTTTAGGAATTTTTACATAGTATAACTATAATATACATTGACAATACCCTGTAAGCTAAATATTAACGAGTACTTTAAATGTATTTTTAAAAGAACATAAAACTGTGTCTTTGTCTCACAAATTATGCAGGGCAATGTATTACTTTAGCGCACAGGTTCTAAACCTGTAATCTTGGAATTTATACATGGTAACAAGTACAGTACAAGTACAAATAAATTACTTTTAAATGTTTTTACTTTTCTAAAATTCTGAGGATGTGCACTTTATCCATGTGAATTTATTCAAGTACTAATTTAAAAAACTGTGGAGTACAGTGGCAAATGTAATAAAAGTTTGTCTCCGACATGATGGAGGGCACTTTGTCTTCTCTGTACTGTTAGCTTAACACAGTAAAGCACAAATAAAAATAGAGATCGATCACTGGGACAGACTGATTTACTGCTCTCAGACTATATCAAAAAAGTTTCAATGGTTTGTATTATGAAATGATTATTGTTATATGGATATTTGTGTATGTGTATTTAATATCAACTTAAACAGTTTGAACTGAAGATCTAGATCTAGATCTAATTTGTTTAGAAGGCATCTGTTGGAAAAATAAGTGGAATCTTTGTTTTCTTTATTTAATGTTTTTTTTGACAGCACATTTTCTGTGAAGAGTGCATCGCACTGTGGTTCAACCAGGAAAAGACTTGTCCTCTGTGCCGCACCATTATCACAGATAAGGTTCACAAGTGGAAAGATGGGGCAACCTCACCTTACCTGCAAATCTACTGAGAGCAATACCTTCTCATCTACACATCTACTGAATGACGGAGATGTCGTGTTTCTTCTCTTTGCAGTAAAAAAGTAAGAGGAGCTGCAGTATAGTGTCACAACAGACAGACAGGCATTCTTATGACCCTCTCGTGGCACAATAGGTTGAACTTTTTGAACCACTTTTTGACCCTGCTGTGTGCAAAATTGAACAGCCAACAGCAATAGACACTGTGTTCTGGAAAGCACGTCTAATGCTTTGTTGATAAAATGGCTGTGTTTTTAAACTTGGACTGGGGAAAGCACTTGAGTTTTTCAATAATTTAGCATAAAACTGGACCTAGGTGTTCTATTATGTATTTTTTTTATTTATAGATGCTGTTTCATTGCATTACAGCTTGATGAATCTTTTGTTCATCATACTTCTATGGATATGCCCAGAGGATAAAGGCCTCTCCTAAGGAAGAGACATCTTTTTATTTCCAAAGACACGGCTAACTCTCCCACCCATACTGTGTTTGTATTTTCTTTCACTTTTCAGCTCTTTTAGGATTCCTGGATATGAAGGTTAACACCAGGCCCAATTTAAGGCTGCTTTAAGTTGTTACACTATGTGTTGTGCAAACCTACCTTAAATTCAGTAATTTCCCTTGCTTAGCAGAAAATCTTATCTTCATGCTGTATCCCTTGGGTTTTACAAATACGGTATGTGCTAGAAAGCGGGACCCTTTATGTAGTAAGGTACATAGATGTTAATGAATGACTGCCACCATGAGTAAACTGATGCACATTGGTAGCAATCAACGTCAAAACTACTTTTATTATATTGTGATCAGGTGTGTAATAATTTCAGAACCTGAAAATGTTCAGATGAACACTGACTTTTCTAGTAACTTTTCAAATTCTGCAGCTACAGCTTTGTAATAAACCAAAGAATTTTAGAAGATCTATTTTCTTAAGGTTTTTCATGTGCAACATACGAACTTTCAAATCAAGAATGTAAGCTATGTTTGAATAAATGTTTTTTCCTTAAATGTGTTTTAATTTGTAATTTCTCACCTATTCCATTTAAAGCCAAGTGCATCATATGACCTCTGATTGTAATAATTATTTATCATAAATAAAATCTTAATAAAATGATATATTTTTAAAATAATAAAATATACATTTTCTGCTTCCTGCTGGATTGTCCATGCACTACATGAACCAAAAACATTATTTTTTCATTTGAAATGAATATAAAATAAGAATATAAAAAAGGTGTTAAACAATTTTGTGTTCTATGTCTTTTAGTTTCCATTTCTCTAATGGTCATGTTAATGTGCAATGGAGGCAGGCCGGTGGGGAGGTGAGAGAGCAAATATTTTATTTTATTTAAGAATGTAAAAATCTTTATGTTTTAAATAATATGTTTATTGATCAATTCAAGTAATTAATAACTTATCAGCTAAGCAAAAGTAAGTTTACACAGCATACTGTAAGATTTCCAGAGTGAAGGATAAGCTGCCAACACAATGTTTTGAGGCATAGTGGGCCAGGTGAATGTCACAATCAATTCAGTACATTATTACCCTAGCTCTGGACAAGCACTAGTTGATTAATGTTCTGAGTAGTGGGCAAATGGGGTTTGGTGTTTGACGATTGCCAGGAAGCTCGAATTTTGGGGTGGGGGTGTTTTACTTAAATGAAGGGCCCAAATGCCCAAAGTAAATGTAAAAAAGAAAAGAAAATAGCCAACAGGCTGTTCATTATGTCTTTGTTCGTAGGTGCTCTGGCTAATAGGAGATATAATTGCTTTCATTCTTGAGAAAATCTGACTGACCGATATGCTGTCTGATGGGCAAAGAAACAGAAACACCACTGCCAGCACTCACATCCATTTGAACTGTAACCCGATGTCTCCACAGGCTGGTCAACAAGGGGTGGAGAGGATGACATCCCTCCAAAAAACGGGCTTGGAGCCTTCATTGGTCCAAGAGAAAAGATAATCATATACAAACAGATTAGTAAAGTTTGGTAGAACATTCTGAATGAATGGGTTGGTAACAGTAAAAGAAATGCCGTCAAGATAGAGCGGATACAAGATTTACAATGCTTTATACTCCATTTCAAAGAACTTTTCTCAGTGAACACCTGAAAGCACGGACCTGAAAAACATTACCTCACCATAGTTCTCGGACTACGAAATTATGTGTTGAGAGTGTTTTTGGCTCAGCTGAGAACTCCTCATTAACGTTTTCAAGCACAGACAGAGCAACATACGTGAAGCCCTGAGAAGACCTGAATTAAGAGTTTAAAATCAGCCCCATGGCCATAAAAAGAGCATAATGAGAGACACAAGACAAAAAAGAGGAGAACAGAATTGTGGTTGATGAGCAATGATGATAAAAAAGGAACATGTCACGCTATGTGCTGGAACTGCTTTTACAGTTAAACAGCAATAATAAAGACCAGCTGAAGCTCATTACCCATTTCTTGTAAAGGGCACCTTTTCTTCAGTCCTCTCAAATATAGTCAAAGTGAAAGTCAAATTAATTTGTATAGCGCTTTTTACAACTGTTGTCACAAAGCTGCTTTACATAATTAGTAAAAGACAGAAAAAAAGAAATAACATAAGAAGACATGAAAATA